>NC_133573.1:27195862-27496810 GCF_048773025.1 Camelus bactrianus
CCTCTGTAACATAATAATAGTATTTCCCTCATAAAGTTGTTGTGACAGTTCAAAAAGATGATGCATGCCTTAACCCTGGTACATAAACGCTTCGTGAGTGCTGGCTGTTGCTGTCCAGCAACCCATTCATTCAACAGGTATTTACTGGTAATGTGTCCTCTGAGGACACGTGGGTTCTGCCTTCAAGGAACTAATCATCCAGTTGGGGTGGGGGGGGGGAATGTTAAAAACAAACAGCCACAACATCACGTGATAACTTCCGTGAGGTGTGTGTTGTAATCGTCCTTTGGCAGACCATCTCACGTACCTTCCCAGGGGTGCTGCAAGGTCGATACTACTGTGCCCATTTCACACATGATGAGGCTGAGGTCCTTACATCGCCGGGTTACTTAGTGGATTCTTGCAGATTTGCACTCAAATCTTCTGAGTCCAACCTTATGCTCTTTTTTAAATTGAAGTCTAGTTGATGTACAATGTGTTAGCTTCTGGTGTACAGCATAGTGATTCAGCTATAAGAATATATATATATATTCTTTTCATATTCTTTTTCTAAATGATGATTATAAGCTGTTGAATATAGTTGCCCGTGCTATACAGTAGGGCCGTGTTGTTTATTTATTTTATATACAGTAGTGTGTATCTGCTAATCCCAAACTCCTAATTTATCCCTCCCTCTCCTTCCCCCTCTGGTAACCATAAGTTTGTTTTCTGTGTGTCTGTTCCTGTTTTGTAAGTTCATTTGTGTCTTTTTTTTTTACATTCCACATACAAGTGATATCATATATTTGTCTTTGACTTACTTCACTCAGTATAATCATCTCTAGGTCCATCCATGTTGCTGCAAATGGCTTGATTTCTTTCTTTTTTATGGCTGAGTAGTATTCCATTGTGTGTGTGTGTGTGTGTGTGTGTGTGCGTGTGTGTGTGTGTGTGTGCGCACGCATGCGCGCGCACCACATCTTTATCCATTTATCTGTGAATGGACATCTAGGTTGTTTCAATGTTCTGGCTATTGTAAATAGTGCTGCTGTGAACACTGGGGTGCATGTGTCTTTTCGAATTAGAGTTTCCTCCTACCCAGGCATGGGATTGCTGGATCATAAGGTAGTTCTATTTTTAGTTTTTAAGGACTTTCCATCCTGCTCTCCACAGTGACTGCCCCAGATCACATTCCCACCAGCAGTGCTCTCCGTCCACACTCAGTCCCTTTTTCTTTCTCTTACAGGGTCCCTCAAAGCTTCCACTGCACTTCCCGAAGATAACTCAGAGGATCACCTGACACTGAGCACAGCTTTAACTCTGAATTCGAGTCCTTTTTCCCCTTACGTGACCCCCTCTGCCAGGTCGCTGCAGGATTACGGGCAGATCTCCATCCACCTTGGTTCGGGTGATTGTTGCCACTTCTCTTTGTCCTGATAGAATTGCGGTCCTGAACATCACTCTGGGACATGTGGCCCAGGGACTATAGACTGCCACCCGCCCTTGCTGCTGAGGGCTGCCCTTCAGTGCCTGCCGGTGATGATTAAACCTTGCCTATTACAGGAGCCATAAAGCAGGCAGGCATCCTGCCCAGATGAGGAGTGCGGAGCGCAAACAATGGGCCAGGTTTTCCTGTCTCTCAGGGGAGTCACTCTCTCATCTTCCAGAGGTGGAAAAATATCCCTTCATGAGAATCTGGCAGCCGAGCCTAAAGGAGGAAGGCAGGGGGCGGGCAGAGGTCAGCAGAGGCAGAGTCTGGACACTGAGGCCCCTCCCCATACAGGAGCCACCCACGTTCCTACCACCAGCTAAGAAGCAGAAGGCCTTTTACTTCTCGTGTGTGTTTACCATCTGTCCCTCTGGTTTGCATTATATGCTGCCCTTGAAGGTGGGAATCAGTTGTCTCAAGACCGTGGAGAGCACGACCTCAGTCTGACTTCCCCACTCTGGTCCCCAGACTCCCGACATCATGACTATAGAAGGCCCCTCCCTTCACCCAGCCTGCCCTCCAGCCTGGCCAACCCTGAGGTACCCCATGCCACATGGAAGTCCCAAGGAATTCCCAAAAGGAGCCTTTGGCCTCCACAATCTGCCTGGCCCTCACGGCCTCTCTGGCCTCCCACCTTCTTGAGAACATAGTCTTTGTCTAGACCTCTCTCCAGTCCCCTCCACTGGCCTCTTCATACCCCTCTTCTGGGTAAAATCCTACTGTCCCTCAAGCTCAGTTCCAAAGACACCCTCGCAGACATTTTTGTGTTGAAAGACATGTACATAGCAGCAGAAGTGCCATTCTTTTCTGTCTTCTCTATCCTCGCTGATTTTTTTTTCTTATGGTGGTAAGAACACTTAGCATTAAATCTAAACTCTGGACACTTTTTTTAAGTGTACATGCACTATTGTTGACTTTGGGTACCATGTTGCACAGCAGATCTCTGGAGCGGGTCCATCTCAATTCACTGAAACTTTATCCCCATTGATTAGTAACTCCCCATCTCCCCTTCCCAGCCCCTGGTAACCACCATTCTACTTTTTGATTCTATGAGCTGGACTATCATCAATTCCTTATAGAAGGAGACTCATGTAGCATGTCTCCCTCTGTGATGGTTTACTTCCCTTAGTAAACCAGGTTCACCCATGTGCTCACAATATTGCAGAATTTTCTCTTTTTTAGGGCTGAATACTATTCCCTTGCAAGTATAGCCCTCATTGTCTTTATCCCTTCGTCTGTGGATAGACATTTAGGTTGTTTCCACATCTCAGCTAGTGTGACTAGTGCTGTGATGAACATAGGAGAGCCAAAATCTCTGAAAGATCTTGATTTTAGTGCTTTTGGGTAAATACTCAGAATTGGATCTGATGGTAGCTCTATTTTTACTATTTTACAAAATTTAAAAATTTGTACCAAGTTTCTAATTTCTCCACATCCTCCCCAACATTTGTTATCTTTAGCATCATTTTCAAGGGTATCAAACATATGGAAGGTTGAGCCCTTCTACTAATATTAAGAATAGTCATCTTCTGTTGAATAGTGTATGCCGTGCACAGGGCTAAATGTTCTACCTGTGTTGTCTCATCTGCATAGAAACCCCCATTTTGCAGATAAGAAAAGACTTTTTCTACAATCTAAAAATGTATGAGTTAGCAAGGCTGCCCCTGTGACCTCTGCTTAAGCTCTAGGAACCTGGGGGAGTAAACTGGGACTTAGCCTCAGTGCCCATTTTTAAGAGTATCTGCATTGGTGTAGCCAGTTCTCTTTATGAAGAGCTGCTCGGATGGAATTTGCCCCTGCTATTAATCAGCTCCAGCCAGGAGTCAATCCGATACCAGAGGCAGGAGAAGCAGTCAAACCTGTTTGTCCTAATGGGTCTGAATCTTTTTTTTTCCCAGTTTTGAAGTTTTATGCATCTTTCAGACCATCAGATCACCACTAAAGGCATAACCCAATGTCCAGGACATGGTGGGTACTTAATACCTTTATTGAAATGTCTTTTTTTCCTTTAGGCTATCGTTGAATTACCACGCATGCCCAGCCATCACCTGTTATCAGACAAGTTTGCCTTGTTCATATGGAAAAGCATTTTCCAGTCGAGCAAAGGAGAAAGAATGGGACTCCCCGTCTCCTTGAGGCACTAAGACTCTTCCAGATTTGGGAGAGTCAGAGACTGAGTCTACCTGACAGCTGACTACCATCCTTGCCTGGAGGAAACTGGTTTAGATAATAGTTTAGATCATTCACTAATTTTTAAAGGACTCCAGAGGAGTCCCCTGGGAAACATCACAGGAGCACGAGGCCAGCATCTACACCCAGAGCAGAGCTCACGAGGAGGAACCAGGACTTAGAGTTCATGCCACATCGGTCCCCTGCCCAAAGATCAAAGAATCAAAGGGGACATCACTGACCTTTCCCTCCAAGAAATTTAACTCCATATAAAGAGATGGCAATCCTGAAAAGCATTCTCTTTCCCAAATACCCAAATATTAGGCTTCTGGTATCTCCTTTGATGGAAGAGGGAAAACACACGGCCAGGTCAAGGTCATAAATAAACCTAAACTACTTTACATTTGGATTGGGAATGTCAAGATGAACCCACAAACATGCACATCCGTGGACACACATGTAGACACACACACTCTTTTGGGACTGTCCTCAATGTGACTTGAATCTGATCCTATTATTGGAGGCCAATGTCTTGATCATGTTGAGTTTTAATAGCTTTTTATTTTTCTGAGGATCCCCCTGAATACAAGTGGGGCTGACTTCCAGGCTGATGTCCGCATGGCCAACATTTGACTCCAATGCCTAGAGTATTTGACACATTGGGCTACGTAGCACGTTGTGTTATAAAATTTTTCAACGTTGTCCAAGTACTTGACCTCACCGTTGGCTAAACTAACCACCCTTGGGGAAAACAAAATAGGCTATGATGGGGGTGACAACACTTTCTTATCAATACACCCTCTGCCAAAGGACCCATAAGCTGTAATTACCGTGATATTCCATGGTCCTGAAATGAGGAAATCATAGGACAAGGAAAGTAAGCCCCTTGTCTGGCATCACATAACAAGTGGCAGTCAGGACAAAGGCTGAGAATCTGTAACATTCTGGACGTTTCTCATCACTTTTTGCCATAAACCAAGTGGTTCCAAGAGGCAGAACAGAGAAGCTGACAGATCCAATCCAGCCCCTTGGTGGGTATCCATTTCTCTTCGTAGAGATGTTTTTAGTTCTTGCCTTCCTACATCACTGACAGAGAAAAATACAAACGAAAAATCTGAATTGTACTTACCATTGCTACACCAATCCTCACAATTCTAGGGATTTTTTTTTTATAAGGAATTTCAGACAGACTTTCAGAAATTTGACTTTGTTGGCCAGTTCCTGGCAAGGAGTAGCCTCCGTTTTCCTGCTTATTGCCCTGGTACAGCGCAGTCTTTCATTATCCAATAACTGCCTTTTTAAAAAAGCCAGTAGCCGCCTCTTGGAAGGCAAGACATTTTGACTTTTACTTAGTTTGGTTTGTCATGAAAGCTTCCACGTATCCTGCCGGCCCCTGAAGAGGAGTCTGGAATCCTTGTCTTAGATTACCACGTACCTTCAACAGACAACTTTTGAAGGCACGCAGATCCTCAGGCAAAGGCTCCAATGCTGTGTCTGCATTTTCACGTGGACCAAGCCGAGAGGCACCATTTACAGAAGCAAGCGCACGAGCAAAAAGCCCCGTTTCCTCTTCTAGACGCACATGGAGTTCTGACCAGGCAAGTCATCACTGCCAGGCTCTCTCAGAACGAGGATGAAAGGCAGGAGACCATGTTCCATGAACCACTCTTCATAGCATTATTATTATAATTATATTTTATGGCAGTTTCCGGAACCTCCGCTGCTCAATGCCGGTTAATTTCTCATCATAAAAAAAGTGGGTTCTTTTATTGGACCGATTTGTTTTGTGATTAGTTTGGTTGGTTTTACCAGCCAAGACATAATTATTAAGGGCGGCAGGTCTCCAAGTGGAGCCTGAGTCCCCGCTATCCAGTGTGCGGGCAAGCCAGCAACCTGGAAGGCAGTGACCATGCTTTGCAGGTTGTCCAATGGGGAACTGCAACCTTTTTCAGTCTTGGAAGGATTTTTTTTTAATTTAAGTATAGCTGATTTACCATATTTATGTTAATTTCAGGTGTACAGCAAAGTGATTCAGCTACACATATATATATATTCTCAGCTATACATATATATATATTCTCTTTCAGATTCTTTTCCATTATAGTATTACAAGCTATTGAATATAGTTCCCTGTGCTGTACAGTAAATCTTTGTTGTTTATCTATTTTATATGCAGTGATATCTGTTAATCCCAAACTCCTAATTTACACCCCCTTCCCCTTTGATAACCATAGTTTGTTTTCTATGTCTGTGAGTCTGTTTCTGTTTTGTAAATAAGTTCATGTGTGTCATTTTTTTTAGATTTTACATATAAATGACATCATATGATATTTGTTTTTCTTTGTCTGACTTATTCACTTAGTATGATAATCTCTAGGTCCATCTACACTGCTGCAAATGGCATTATTTCATTCTTTTTTATGGCTGAGTAGTATTCCCCTACATATATGTGCCACATCTTCTTTATCCAGTCATCTGTTGATGGACGCTTAGGTTGCTTCCCTGTCTTGGCAACTTAAATAGTGCGGCTGTGAACTTTGGGGTGCATGTGTCTCTTTGAATTAGAGTTTTCATCTTTGAAAGGGGATTTTAAAACCAGAGCTTCCACACTGGGATTAAGCTGGGCTCCTAAAGACCACCAATATCAGCGAGCAGTCAAATTTAAACATAACCTGCCTCTGCCAAGAACATTCCCCTCAGGACACCGGCCCTGAGGGCTCTGCCTGTGAGTTTTCACCCCAGTTTTACCTCTGCCTGTTGTGAGACGTTGGGCAAGTCATGTAACCTCTTGGGAAAGAAGGTTAAATGGTTAGGCTGCCTTTCAAGGGAGAAACTGCAAGATGAATCGCTCAGCCTACACAACCAATGCAAAACACTTCTCCCCTTCCCCCCGCCAAAAGTCCAAAAGCCTGAGGACATGGAGCACAGCATCCTTTCCTCAGCTCCTGGTTTTGGTTAGGAGGAGGGGGAGAAGAGAGAGAGCGCATTACTGTGCGTTCATTGCTGATTTCGCTTCTCTGTGCTTTGTCCGCCTGTGTAAACCAGGGACGATCAACAGTGACACCTCCGTCCTAGGGCCACTGGGGCAATTAACTGAAAAGCACATGTGAAGTGTGTAGTAAGTGCTCAAAATTCAAGATGGCCCCCAAGCTGAGAAACATAGGGCAAAACAACTCTGGTTTATCAACAGCCATCTTCTTACAAGGTAAAATAATTGGTACGTCTCCAGACTTGGTGACCATTTGATGCATTAGCTGATATGATAATTCAACAGACAGCACTGTGCTCGGTGTTGAAAGACACCAAAAGTTCCTTTGCCCAAAGACATTCTACAGTCCCTGGTGCCTAGAATCCCCGCGGGACTCTGGTGCTTGGTTTAAGTTTTAAGGCGGTGAATGCTTCTACTACATGGAAAGCCCAACGAAGAAGGATGACTTTAAGCTATTAAAGGCTCATCAACACCTCTAGCTCAAAAGAGTGGAGTCAGGAGGGACTGCCTCTGGGTTCCGGGGCTGAATGAAGGACAGTACCAGGCGCTCAGCATCATGGTGACAGACCCCCAAAAAGGGCAAAGGGAGGTCAGCAAGAAGGGATGGAGGCAATCCCACAGCAAACTTCACCTCCTTGAACTAGTCACCTACTCATCGATCGGCTCTCTGCATAACCCCTGGTTCTCCAAGTCAACACCCTGCAAAATAAATGCCTACTCTACTCCACCAAACTCCAGGAAAATAAACATTTTGGGGGGTTTTTTTAGTGGGGAAAAAAAATCACGGAAGCCTTGGTGGGACATCTGGACAGTGGCAAAGGAGTTCTATGATCACCGGGAGCTGATCTCGGAGGTAGGGACAGAGAGCCCTGCCCCTCCTTCATGGAGCCTAAAAGCAGCTGTGGATGGTGGAGTTTGTCATTTTGTTGTATTACCTAAGCCTTCCTTAAACATCCTCTCGGGGTACCAGCCCATGAGGGCAGCCCACGTGAGAGCCGTAGGCAGGGTGGTACCCAACAGGAAACCGGAGCCATGTTAATTACAGGGCCAAAAGGTTGGGCTGAAGGCGGGCATGAGGCTTCTGTATTAGACATTCCATATTTCATGTGGACGAGTTTGATCCTTTAAGCTCCGAAAACACCCAGAGGGCAAACTGTCAGCACCATGCACAAGAATTTTGCCCTGAACAAAATGACCTTTGAGTTCTTAACTGGTTTCATATTCTCCGGGTCCCTGTGTACCTATTCCTCGTCGGTCACTCTTGAACATCTTAAATGAATTTGTTTGCTGGTCGGGGTTGGCCCTCTTTGGCTAAGAGCCACTGATTAACATCTAGTCTGCAAACCATGTAGAAATGTAATCCTTAACAACACGGGGAAGTTCCGAGCAAGCCACACGTTGTACTGATTTGCAAACTTCAGCCCAAAGCGAGCATCTTTTCTCACTAGAGGACGGCTGTCTGTCTTCTGTGAGAGTCCACTGAGGCCCTAAGAAGGAAGCTGGGGCTCTTTCTTGTCCCTTCGTCACAGACATCAAATTCAGCAGCTGAGGGGTGCAACGCACGGTTCTAAGACATCCATTGACAGAAATGGGACTTTTCCCTTGGGGGGGGCAGTCTTTCGCTAGATAACAAACATCATTTTCTCAGCAGGAAACCAAAGCAGCATATCCCTTACGTGTTAAGACGTACACTGTAGGCATTTCTGTCTTTTACTGTCGACGCTGAGAACAGCTACACCAGCAGCCCCATGGTCCAGGACAGGCTTCTCTGTGTCTTTGCATAACTCAGATCTGTCTGTCCATCTTCAGTTTCCCAGGATGTGACAGTGAGGAAACACAGGCCAGCCGTGCACCTCAGAGGACCGCGGAGATGGAAAAAGTGGATTGATACAGGCCGCTTTCTCTCCTCCTCTCCTTTCACCTCTGCCCGGCCAGCTGGCTGCGAGGGTGCGTTCCCCGCCAGCTCTTCTATCTGCAGTAATGGAAAGCAGACACCCAATCCCCAGGCTTCATCTCAGACACTGCTGCCACTGAAAACCTGTATCTTCAGCAGAGCGGCCGGTGATTGGTCGAACGGGCCAGCAGACATGTTTGGCTCTTCCTTCTCCATCTTCGAATGGATGTGTGAAGGAGCAGAGGAGGGGGCTGGCTCTGGAATCTCTATGGAAACGTGGCGGAAAGGACTGTGTAATCCCCAAACTGGACGGTCAGCCTCGGATGGAATCGGGGGTGTGGGGCACCAGCCAGAGTGGCAGAAGTGCAGTGAATCAAGTCCCAAGTTCCATCCCTTCGTGCCCTACCAGTCACAGGTAGGGAGCCCAGGTGGCAGCTCCAGGACCCCTGATCCAACTAGGAAGGCAAGGCCATTCTTCTGTCCTCCGTGTTACAAGCAGAGGACGGAACCTCAGAACCTGCTCAACCAGTGAACTAGATCTGCATTCCCAGCGTAATTGTTCTCAAGCACCTTGTCTCCCCTCAGAGAGGCTGCAAACCTTCTTAAGGGAAGGGTTGACTTCACTCATAAATTCATGGATTAGATGCTTACTTACTAGGTATAGTTTGGGGGAAGCTGAGAGAAGGCTATTTCTCACCCAGATACATCCTCCTATTCACCCAACAAAGTCTCTGAAATTCCATTCTAGAACCCTGTCATGGGGGGTGAACCACTGTTCTGGAAATGCCCCCATTTATACCCAATTAAGAAGGGCAGACTCGGCAGGGGAAGGGATAGCTCCGTGGTAGAGCACGTGCTTAGCCTGCAAGAGGTCCTGGATTCAATCCCCAGTACCTCTGTTAAAAAAAAAAAAATTAAATTAATATATAAATAAACTTGATTTAACAAAATGTAATAAACAAAAAAAAAAGGGCAGAGTCACAGGGTCTCCATCATTGAGTTCTACTCCACCATCCCAGGAAGTTCGCAAGGAGCAAGAAGACAGAGAAAAATGGTTTCGCCCCAGCCCTCCTCGTCCACCCATCTCAATACATATTCATCATAAAATGAAACACTCACACTCCCAGCTCACCTTGGAGTCCAAGAAACGCAAGTTACCCTATGAGATGATCAGAGGTCGTGTATAAAACCGTCCTTGGGTAAAGCAATTTCTTCCTTTCCTTATTTCTTCCCCCAGTATTGTGGTGTCAGGGTAGGCAGCAGCCAGGGAGGCCAAACTCAGCTGATTAATGCCTGATGCAGAAACAGCCAGGGTCAGCGGCCCCAGCCTCACACCGCACACCCTACCCCAGAGGGAGCCAATGGGGCCCTTTCCCCAACTGTAACTTCTAAACTGTATCTTTCTCGAGGGGGACAGATAGCTACTATTTATTGACAGAAGAGGAACAGGAGACGTGATGATGGAAGTAAGGGGTCAGAGTGATACAAGGAAGGGGCCGTGAGCCAAGGGACGCAGGAGGCCTCCCCAAGCTAGAAAAGGCAAGAGAATGGATTCGCCCCCAGAGCCTCCAACAAGGAACCCACCCTGGGACCCCTTGACTTCAGCTGGGTGAAACAGAGTTCACATCTCCACCCTCCAGGAGTGCTGCCAA
This sequence comes from Camelus bactrianus, assembly GCF_048773025.1. Taxonomy (NCBI): domain Eukaryota; kingdom Metazoa; phylum Chordata; class Mammalia; order Artiodactyla; family Camelidae; genus Camelus; species Camelus bactrianus. The sequence continues at coordinate 27,206,035 of NC_133573.1, forward strand.
GACTGCGGTGCTTTGTTACAGCAGCAGGAGGAAACTGATACAGGCTTTGGCTGCTTAGAGGCCCTGGGCCTGACGTTCCCTCAAGACTTTGCCTGGTGTACAAAGATGTCGGTGTGCCTGTGGCTCTGTTACCAGACCTCAGGGGAACTTCAAACACACCCTGTCTGCCTCACACACCCCCATCTACTGCTCCCCAACTGGAACGCAGTCAGATTGAAAGCCACTGTGTCCAATAAGTGATTTCGATTTCTCCTCTGAGAAAGGGACCGATCTGCATTCAAAGCAGCAGAGCACAGACGTTCGCATATCCAACAACGTACGTTGACATGTGTCTTAACGGCCGGGCGCCATACTGGTCACAGGGCTGGTCCGCTCTGGGCCTGCAGGGGTGGGCCCAGAGGAGAATTTCGGACTCGGCATCACAGGTTGTCCATGAGGGGGATCCAGGCAGCTTCAGCCCAGGGTCAGCAGTGACCGTGCACGTGGCTGTGGCTGGTGTGCTCAGAAACTCCGGTTTTACAAGAAGGGCACCAGCTGTCCCTGTCCAGCCAGGAGAGGCCATCCCCATAAAGAGGCATGAAGCCTCCCCAACCCCAAGATGGAGGGGTGGCTGCCTTTTATGAATTTTCCTTAACAACCCTCCCAATTCATGAGATGGAGTTTTAATGACCCCCAAAAAGTGAACGCTCAAGTGAACTTATTTACAGACTGAAACAGACTCACAGACGTTGAACACAAACTATTATTACCACAGGGGAAAGGTGAGGGGTACGGATAAACTGGGAGTTTAGGATTAGCAGATACACACTATTATATATAAACAGATAGACAACAAGGACTTACCGCAGAGCACAGGGAACTATATTCACTATCTTGTAAAAGCTCATAATGAAAAAGGATCTGAAAATACATATAGTCTGTGTATGCATAAGTGAATCACTTTGCTGTGCACCCAAAACTAACACAACACTGTGAATCCCTCTTCAGCCCAGGCGCCCGCGACCACCAGACTCAAAAAGAGACTCCAGATCAACTATTCAAAGGACCAGACTGCACGGGCCCATTCAACAGCACCTCCGAAAGTCCTGTTTCTTCTGCTTCTTTTTAAAAAAATGTAGGGAAAAAATAAATTTAAAAAAATTTCCCAACCTTGGTCAATAAGTAGTAACTAATTCTATAATCAGAAAAAAAAAAAAAGAAAACAAAGAAAAGAAAACAAAAACCTTTCATTTTCAGGAAGTTCCTTGTGCCCACTGCCCCTTTCCCCCCCCCCCACCCATAAGAGTCAGGTGGCAGGGGCTGATTTCTTGGTTGATAACCTGGAAGTTTAGGCATCGCATCACCCGACACCATCCAAATTTTTCTGCAAAGGGGTCCCCTTCAGAACAAGGGACCAAAATTGGGAGCCAGTGCCAGGAGCCCAGCGGCCTCGTGTGTCTCCACAGTGCGTCCCTGCAGTGCACGAGGCTGGGCCCAGAGCCGCTGGCCCGCCTCTGGCGGCACAGCCGAGTGCTTTGTAATGCGTGTCTTTTGTTTCCCGGAGACCCGAGGGGGTGGGGGAGGGCAGGGGGGCGGCTGGGGGGAGTGGGCCGGCCCTCCAAATCCCCACGCCGAGCTGTGCACACAGACATGACAGGGGATTGTAAAAACGCACCACAAACAATGTGGCTAATGGACCAGGATCCCCTGCAAAGAAGGTCAAGGGTGAGCGAGGAAGAGCTCAGAGAAACCAGAATCTCAACAGAGCACCCCAAAAGGACCCGCTTTGGGGGATCATCAGTCTCCTTCCTCTGCTGCTCCCCTTCTCAGAAGAGAAAGAGAGACAGAGAGGACACAAGGAAAGAGAAAGGCTGGACGCTGGCTATCTCCCTGGGATAGGCTGTAAGCAATTCAGGCAGAATTTCTTTACACAATGGATGAGTGAAATACGAACCGGGCTGCCAGCATCAGCAGGTCCAGCAAGTCCTGCGTATTCCACCCAAGAGGGCCCTGGACACATTTCAGAAAGAGCAGGGGCTCTGCAGGCTGGGACACTAACTCCCGTCCCGGGGTGACAGTCACACAATACAAGTTAATTTGGGTTTCACGAGGTGGGCGTGGACCTACCCCAGCCCATCTGGAATCTTCTGAACCACTAGCACTCCAGGCTCTTAAAACCACCCCCGGTCAAAATTCTAACCAGGGCTGTGAGGACGTCTTTCTTAATAAAGGATGCTCTTAAAAAAAAAATGGAATTATGGTGTTCTTCTTTTCCAATGGGTCTTAGACATCATCTCTTCTAATTATGCAGATAAAAGCCCAGCCCCGGAAGAAATCCAGCAAATGGTCTCAGGTCACTCTGCCCAGGGGTGACAGAATCGGAAATGAAACCCAGACTCCTCTAAGACAGTGGTGGTCAGATGTTTCAAATGATCAATGAGTTTCTCTGAATTCTGGGGTTTTCCCTCTATTGGGCTTTTGCAAAGAAGTGCAGACATGTCCCAAATGGAGGGTATATTCGCACCGCTTGAGCAAGATGGGATAAACAAAGAGGAAAATGGTTTTCAGAAGTTCTTTTCATTTGAAAGTGCAGGAAGGGGTTGGTGTGTTACTCGGCTGTTTTGGATCCTGGATTAAAATGTTTTGTTCTGTGGATAAAACTCTAACCTAAAATGCTGTCATTCAAATGTTTTCTTTGGACGTTTTTGTGATTTTTAAATTTTTAATTAAAAAAATTTCTTTCATCTCTGCTTAGCTTGGAAATTGAAGGCAATTTTTCTACAGGAGTCAATAGTACCTGCTGCCCAGGAAGCATCACAAAAATGGTTTGAGGATCTGGGGGGGATTTGGGATGGATCTGTGGTGGAGGATAGGGGATGGGACACAAGGGAACTGGAGTCATAATGCTTTTAAAGCTTTGTGGTATAAACAGGACAGCTTCCCATGGTGAGGAACATAGCAGAGGCAGGAGCAGATGGAGTTTGAGTTTCTGAGTTTGAATTTTGTGAACAGGTGTTTTACTAAATTCAGGTCCGAGATGCATTACCTGGGAAGAATTTGCTCCCTTCACACAGCTTCCCGACTGAGGAGATACTAAGATGAACTCCTGCGATGGGGAATCAGCTTTACAAATAATTCTCACCTCTTAGAAAGGTTTAGAAAATTGACCTTGCTCTCCGCAGGCAGGCTCTGGGTGTCCCCACTTGTGTCAGGGCTTCTGTCTGTCTGGTGACCGAGCCAGGGGCCCCGTTAGGGACCTCACCACAGTTCACAGTGTTCTTTATAAAGGGGAATAACCTGTAAATGTCACAAAGACTAAGACACAGGAGCCTAGGTTTCTCTGTTGCCTAATCTGCTTCTTTTTTTTTTCCAAAAAAAAAAAAAGTGATTTTTAAATGGACTTCAACCTAGATACTCAATAGATGTTTGTTGAATCAACGAAGGAAACGCTTACATTCAAAATTTTTACATCAGGAACGTCTGCCATTAGATACATAAGAGGAGTTTGTAAATAGCAAAACTGTTCAATCACGGTCGTTTGGTTTTTTTTCTACTATGGTGGCTTTTAAAATGTGTTAAAGAAATAATCCACACTTGCACATATATTCCCCAGGATGAGCTAAATGCAACTATTTCAAAAGTGAGGCAGGACAGACTGAAAATGAAGGAGGGATACAATTTACTCAAAGGCATTTGCGAGCATTTTAGATCTACGATCGTGTTCTGCCTTTCAAGATGAAGCTCTCTTTCGTGTCGCTGTTCTAGTGGGTCATAACTTTTTAAGTGAAGAAAAAAGAACAAAACTATTGAAGCCATGAAAACATATGATAACATTCTAAAGAAGAAACTGGGTAATTGTTACATATATATGTATTTTTTTAATCTTTTGCATCATCTTCTAGAAATACCTTAGAATGTTAAAACCATGTACAGGATGATAAGATGACATTTGTCTACAGAAGGAACAGGATCAAATATGCTAAAGCACCTAAAACAAAATGTAGCTAAAGTCTTGAGTTTGGGATTTTTCTATGTGTGGCCCCCTCCCCGCCCTTCTCCCACCCCAAGAATGTCAAGAATTTGAACTCCCTGTTCTGAAGGTGAAAGGGCATTAACTCAAATCTGTTCGTGAAGGAGAGAAGTGGCAAATGTCGAACCATTGGAACGATCTGATAAAACCTCCCCAGTTTAAGACGGCCATGGACCAGAACTGCCTTGGGTGCATCACACGTGACCGGAAACCACGTCCGAATTAGGAACCAGTCAGATCTTCATTTGCAACTCAGTAATTCTCTACTTCTTTATTTCAACATTTAGCTTTAGGTTGGAAATATTTGCTAAGAAAGCAAAGAGGCGATTAACAGAGATTTTCAAATGTGTGCCGGGGTTACACATTCTGTCAACAGAGCAAAAGGAAACTATACAGCATAAGTTACAAAACGGTTATTTCACTTTTCGCAAACATTCCAATAAACCCTTCACTGTGCTGCTATTCGACAGCAGAAAAGCAAAACAGAAATGAACTCAAGAGCCAGCCCAGCTCCTGGACATCTCGCAGAAAACCAAGAGGAAGCCGCCAGCAGCAGTCCACCCGTGAATCTCAAAGAGGAAATCTCCCCACTTCTCCTGCGAGAAGACTGTCTCCTCGAGGTGACACAGGCAGAGGGCACTGCAGCGCACGAGGGGACCAGGGAAGTTACTCCGGCCCCAGGATCCATGCCTCTGGGCTGCATTGCAAACTCCAAAGATGCCTGGTTTCCCAAAGGAACCGATGTTGACTCTCTGGGGTTTGCCTTTACCTCTGAATGAACACCTTAACCTGTTTGGACTTTGTGGCTTTTGTTTTGATTGGTTTAAACACCTTTTTTTTTCCCCCTTAAATTAACTACAGCTCCTCGATTCTCTAAGAGCTTGGCCACCACTCCTGATACAATGTTATCTCGTTGCTTTTAAATAGTTTCACTTTATTATTTATTTGTATATTATTATTCCAACAGACTGCATGAAAGGCAGTGATCACTAACACAGAACACAGCAGGCGCTAACATTCAGCCAGGCTGTTCTCAGGACCCGCTCTGGCGGGTCTGAGCCGCTGACATGCACGCTGGTAGCTTGCAACACCGCTACCTTCACAGCGCAGGCTGCGGGCGGAGTGGGCGACAGGACAGGTGCCGCTGTACCCTTAGAAGCTATGTAATAAATACCATAAAAAAAAAAAAAAGCAAAAGTCAGCCCTCCAGAGCACAACCACCTTAGGTCGACTGAATGTCACCTAGTTTCTTCAATCGAAAACAGAGCGAGAAGGAAAATGTTCAAACAAAAACAAAAGAGGGGAAAAAAAGCAGTTCTTAACACTAGCAGTAAATAAACTTGTACAACAGTTCAATCTGTATAACATGATGAAATAAATCTACATCTTTTCTTATTTTGGTGCTTTGAATTATACATACAAACAACAATTACAGGGACTTGTTCACCAAGCGTGCGGGCCTGGAAGTCTCTCCGAGTCCCCCCTCCGGCAGCAGGTGAGCGCTGCCCCGCCGCCCAGAGCGGAGGGATTTCCTGGGCAGAGACCCACCGCTTTGAACAAATGATTTGCCTACAACTTTTTTCTTTTTTTTTTTCCTTTTTTTTTTTTTTTTCTCTTAATGCATCAAACAACTGTGACCAGTGAAAGGCAAAAAATCCCTGGCAGTTTGTCCATTTGGATATCAGACCTAGTTTCTCTTAATTTCCACCCTTTATTTTCCCCCGTATTCCTTAAAATTCCTGGCGTCCTTCACGCCTTCCTGACAGTGACTCGGATGCAGTCAAGTCCTCTTCTTCCAAGTACAGGATTTCTTACAATATAAGTTATATGCAGTGTTCAGCAATTCTTTTTTTTTCTTTTTTCTTTTTTTTTCACAGCACTAGAGAGACCCTGTTAAGTAGGGAAACGCGAGTCTGAATGGCTTTATTCACAAATGGGATCCAGGTTCGGGGCACACAGACGCCGCAGCGGGCTCCTCTGTCAAAGTGGCGAATGTCATTTTGCTTTCTGACTTCGAAAACAGGTATCCGTCCGATTTCAGCTTCCTGGTATCGCTCCTGGAAAACTCACGTCGGAGGGGCCGGAGGGGTTCTCGCCCGGAGACCTCTAAGCGTCGAGCAGAGGCTCTAACCCATGGCGGTGACCATACTGGAAGGGTGATGAGGTCCGAAGGAGAGACTGGACGGTGGGTGCATCGGCGTGGGCGTGGTCAGCATGTGGCTGGAGTGGCTGAACGGTGAGATGTGGCTGAGCGAAGACATGTGTCTGGAGAGGGCGGCGGGGTTGAACGAGCTGCTCTTGGGGAAGTCCTCCAGCGTGTCGTGCACCTTTTTGCACTTTTTGGATTTGCTAGACATTTTTCGGTTTCGGGTCTGGATGCCTTCCTTCTTCATAGTCAGGGGTCTGTTAATCTGAACAAAGATCAATTTTTTTTTTTACTTTTTTTTTGGCTGGCTCTGAAATGGTGCAGGCTTTCACACTGCCGACACCGGTTCCCCTGCCTGCCCCAGACCAGGGGTCTACTCTCAGGGGCCCCTTCTTCACAGAGCCCTGCAAGCGAGGTCTGCAGTGGGCTTCTGACCGTCAGCCTCCATCGGTTTCAGAAACCAGGAGACCAAGGGCAAGGTGTTCCAAGCAGAGGTTATTAATCATGTTCATCCAATCACTTGTGGGAAAGTTTGCCTCGGGGGACTTTGTGTCCCTGAGGACCACATTCTAGAGACCCACCCAAGATGGTTGTACTTCTCTGGTACCTAAAATATAATAGCTTGTCTTCTTCCACTAGAATCACCTTAGAACAATTCATGAGAATGGAAGCAAGGGAGGAATTTTCAAGAGGGAAATAGTATCTTATCTACTGGTCCTGTGTTGTGACTTTGGAAGCTGCAAGGTAACCGATCTTAAGTGTTTCAGTCCAACTGCCTTGAGAAGCGAGGACTGCTTCCCTCTTCAAAGTAACTTCTGGTTGCCTCTCTCCTACCAGTCTTTTTGCAACAAGAGATGCTGTGAAATCTTGCCCTGAAATTTTACGTTCTGGGGTCATCCTTTACTAAAACGTGTCTTTCCAAAAGGTGGTGTCCTGCCCACGTGTACCAGCTGTGATGACCGAAAGTGGCGATCTCTCCTGGTCCTGGTAATCTGCTTCTAACCAGACACACAGCTAAACCAACCAATCGACAAGAACGTAACGTCCGCTGAGGGGACGGAGAGTACCCTGCGAGCCCTCTCGTCCTAACAATCAAAGACCACAAATGAAGCAGAGTGACAAGGCAGAGGCCAGCATCCGCTGTAAAGATCGCTCATCTCCCGTCTCTCTTCCCAACAAGCCTCATTGGGTTTATTTTGAATATACACTCGCTTTTTGTGGGGTGGAGGGCAGAACCAAGAGAAGGGACTCGACCAAGCAAACTGAGATCACGCCCCACCATGATTCAGAATCAGATTGACCTCAAGTGGGGCCACCTGCCCTGTAAAGCAGACCGCACATCTGGACCTGCTTCCAGGGAAATGTGGCAAAGGAGGGGACGTCAGGGTCTCAGTCCTTCCTGACTCCTGGGGGAAATAAACAACTTCTTCCTCCAGGGTCCTCAAGGCTGGAGAAAGAAGCAAGGTTCTCCTGGCTCTGGGATCTGCCTGTCTGCTCCAAGTGCTAGAAAGCACTAGTCGAGGAAGAGAGAATCCACTAACCAACAGGGCTGGGCGGCTGACAGCACTTCTGGGAGCAGCAAACCCACAGCTTCCTGGGGCTGAGCTGGGAGAGGTCACCTGGAGAGGGTCCAGAGCCACTCGGTGGGGCTGACACCTGCTTCCACCCCTCGCCCGGGAAGGCAACGTGAGTGACGGCAGAGGAGGAAAAGGTCGTTGCCAAAGAACCTTTCAGGGTTCCTTCCTCAAAGTTATAATCAAGATAAAGATGCAGCCTACAGAGGTGGTAGAAATCTACCGTCACATCAAATCTCCCCAAGATAGCGTCTAGACACACAGCTCTTTGCACTGATACCTAGATATACTGAGCGGCTATCTAAGTATAATATCTAGTTACACAGATAGCCACACAAACCCAGATAACTAGTCTCAACACTGATACGGAGATAGGTAGTTATCTACACACCTAGATAAGCAGACAGGAACTAACTCAGGGCATCCAGTACAGGTCTCGAGATGGGCAGGACTAAACACAACAAGATGAGGATGCTAATAGGTTATTATCTCTCATTAAGCCCAAGGTGAATCGCCTCCTTTGGGGACTTCTTACTAAACCAGAGAAGGCAGAAAAAAACCACTGGAGTTGGCGAGTAACTTTCCATCTCCCAGCCACCAGGGCCCAACCACGACATCGGTAGCTAATTAAGAAGAGGGTGGGAGGGAGTCGTGATGAGGGTTCCCTGACTTTTCTCTGATTTAATGAGAAATTCGTATACTTCAGAAATATCTGCTTTTGAGATTGGACACAATTGAGACCATAGTTCACTGAGGCCAAGGAGTCCAAGAAATTTAGAGCTGGTTCGTTTCTCATAATTCCTATACGTCTATGGAAATAGGAAAGAAATACACACACATGCATTCATTCCTTTGACTAGAACTCTGGTATATTCTAAAATGAGGAGGTGCTTACTCTCCCCTGGTTCCCACTGGTCCTGGAGCTGCTGGCCTCCCCGGAAGGCCTTTCATATTTGGAAATCGGTACTGGCCCTTCCACCTCATCAGCGATGTGACTTGCTTCTCTGAGTCATAATTTCTTCAAGTAAAACGAAAATAAAGGCCATTTCCGCCCTGCTACCTCATGGGACTGTTGGAGGCTTAAATGTAATCAAGCAACATGAAAGTTCTTTGTAAACCATAAATGACAGCCCCAAAATCATTTTATGGGCTGTGCCGATGACTGGCTAACTCATAAACTCTAAGGCCCCGAAGCTTCCAGATTTTCATCGCAAACCGTCTTCTCTCCCCGGCACTTCCCCAAAGTGAAACCCGGCCTGGCGTTTCATTGATGATAAAATGTATATAAACCGCAGTCCGAGGGTCTGGGGGGAGACACGATCAATCCTAGTAAGACCCTGGTTCCACCAGCGCCCACCCTGCACGAGGGCCGTGCCAAGGGCGGGGACGCGCAGGCAGGGAGAGGAGGGTCACAGGCTTCCGGGAATCAGCTCACTCCCAGGACGCACAATAGGACTGGGTTGCGGGGGTCACCCTGGGAAGTTCTCCTGTGACTCAAAAAATCTAACCAGGAAAGCTTCCGCCCCAATTCCTAGGCGTTCCTAGGCAAGACAAGTTGGCCACCAGAATGGCCACGAGCGAAAACCTCTGCCTTTGCACTCCCGGACTTTACCAATGCCAGACTGGCAAAGAGACATTAAGTGAATCAGACAGAGCCAGAGATTAGGTCTGAGAGAGACTGAGAAAGAGAGAGACAGATGGAGAGAAAATTCTTTCTCTAGGATTAACATAAACCTCCAGGGTTATGACCTGTCAGCCAGAGTTGCTGCAGACAAAAAAAACTGAATTTTTTTTTTGACGTAAAGATGTTGCGAAATGGGAGGACCCCAAGTTGAAAGTTTAAAACCGACACAGCCCAGCCCATGCGGCCAGGTGACACTGATGGTGCTGCTAATACGCTACGGAAGGAGAAGGGCGCTCGTCCCCCTGGCGAGGATGACCGCCGTCCGCTCGCGGCAGTTCTCCCGCTTCGGACAAAGTCGTCAGGTGGCAGCTCTCCGACATTCCATCTCACGTGTTTTACACAGAGAATCCATCTAAAATTCACAGCACGGGTCAAGCCAAGGCCCTCTCTCTACCCCTCGGTCACTAAATCAGCCCTAAAGCCCTATGCAGTGCAGTACAATCTTATTTGCTTTTCTCTTTCGCTCTCTGGTTCACTTTTTTTTTTTTTCTGCAGAAAGTTGAAAAACGCAAGGAAACATCAAAACATGATGGGTGACTCTTTCGGTTTTCCGAAGGGAAGACTGTTTTTCCCCTTAAAAACCCAGACCAGGCACATCTTGCTTCCAGCACGTGCTGAGGGGCAGGGTCGTCCTGTTTGAAACCCTTCAGTCTCAGCAAGGCTGCTGAGTACTTTCCTACACTGGGGGTCCGTCCCCCTGCAGTGACTCTTCTGAGCCCCGTTAGCGGGCGATGCCATTGAGAAGGGGACCAGGGAAGAGGGACGCTGCGCACTGGGTATCAGCAGAGGGCGGCCGTTCGGGCGGGTCCCCGGGGAAACTTACATTGTGCAGTTTGTAGTACAGCCCGCAGGCGTTGCAGACGGGGTCTCCGTTGGCATTTCTTCTCCAGAGAGTCGTGGTTGTGGTTTGACAGTTTGCACAAGACGTACCTGCCCTTCTTGCTGCCGACTGGGGAGTGGGGAGAGAGGAGAGGGTAAAATCAAAACAAACGTTAAAGGGGTTTGCAGAGCTATCGAGACCAACTTTAAAAAAAAAAATTATCATTGAAATCAAAACTAGCAAGTGGCCCACATGAAAGTACTAAAGATCCCCAAAAGCTGCCTCAAGAAGAAAAATACAGTTGATCCACCAGCAGAGGAGCGGATCGGACTGTGGTCCGGTGGTCCGAGGGTGGCCTGCTGTCCCCCGGGAAGAATTCGGGAGGAGCAGAAAGCTGCCGCCACCTCTCCGACACAAAGAGCCCCTCCCTCCCTCCCTCTCCAAGTTTGCCAGATGTTTAATTCTTGTAAGTCGCAATTTTGAAAGAACCAGACTGGTTTTGGTACCAGGCCCTCGGTGGCTTTCTTGGCCAGGCCCCCAGGAAGTCTCTTTCCAAGAGTCTCAGTCCTCAAGGAGGCCCCTTGCCATCACAACAGACTCAGAGCCAAGGAAGAGCAAACTCAAGCATCAGAAGCACTTTCTGGATCCCAAACAGAGAAAGAGAGGATGAGAAGGAGGACAGAGCAATAACAGAAGAAAACGTCTGTGTGGGTGTGTGGCCGGCACACGTAGGAGGCACCAAAGTGAACAAACATCCTACGTGAACCAGACCCCAGCCAGTCTGCCGCGGTCCTCACTGTGCACCGCCCACGACTTCAGATTCGGTGGCTCGTGGTGACCGCCATCTTCCTTCTCCTGGGGTGGCTTTTGGTGAACGAGACATACTGAGAAGAACAAGGAATCCTGCAAGTCAACAGGAACCCTGGCCCCGCTCCTACCTTCATCTCATTTCACCTTCTTGAAAGTAGGTATTTGCTATCTGATGTTCACCGAGCAGGATGGTTGCAGGTCAGATGTCAGCCCCAGCCTGAGTTTTAATTATTTGATGGTGTCACTGCTTTCATTTCCTTCAAGAGGGGGATGTTTCTTTTGCTTTTCAATGGACTTAAATGTATATGGGGATGGTTCCCTCTGTCCGTAAGTTTAAAAAAAAAAAAACTTAAGCTCAAAAATTTTGGAAAGAAAACAGATTTGGGTCACTTCTAACACACATCTCTCTCACCTCCTCACTCTCTGCCCCACAACATAAAAAGGAAAATTTCAACTGCAAAATTACTTCTGTCCCTGGACTCAAAAACATTATCAAAGGCAAAAGAAGGAGAAAGAATTCAGCTGGTCTTTATCTGTGATCAAGAAAATTCTGGCAAGTTTACAAAAGCACGGACCAGAAACTACAGGGACCATGCTCACTTTTCCATCAATATTTTATCCAGCAAGATTTCAGTGAAACACCCGAAACGGCCAGATATGAAAACCCAGTGGCAATTCTGAATTAACCAGGCTGGTTCCTTTCCCTTCAAAGCTGCTAAATTGTCCCACAGAGATGCTCCCCTTTCCTACAGGCTTAAATTGTACAGCTATGGCTTAAAAAAAAAAAAAAACTAATTATTTTCTGTGCCCTGAGAAACTAAAATTGAACAACAGCCCTTATCCATCATCGTTGAGAAGGTCCTACTTTTGGGCTGTCGGTTTTGAAAATAATTCACTGCAGTCCAAGAGGGCTGCCCCTCACCCCACCTGCCTCTGGCCACCTGCCTTTATGAAATGTGACCATTTAAGACTTAACTGTTGCTCCTGGATCCTCCTGGGGAGAAGATGACATAGAAAATCGGTGCTGCAGGATTGTGACAATTAGATTATCATGGGATGATTATTATCAGCCTGGACTGTTTTTCCCTCTTTAAAAGAAATGCTCGGATAGAGCAGACTAATAGCCACTCAAGCACCAGGTTTCCCAGCCCAGCAGCTGCAAAGGGGTGGAACAAACCCATCATGCCAACCAGTAAAATAAAAGTTCTGAAGAACAAGGTTCCTGGTACGGCCCTTGGCAGCGTATTGACAGTAACGCAAATACTGCCAGGTTCAGGCTTCGTGTGAATTTATATAGAAGTTCTACAAGCTGCACTGTTCGGTTCACCCACAGGAGACAACGTTCATTAATAAAGCAAGCTAGTCATGAGACATAGGAAAACCCTGCAACAGGAGGGAAAGAACTCGATAGGTCTTCCCACTCCTCTTTCCTGCGTGAGTTGACTCACAGTTAGATATGCATCTTATGGAAGAGAGGAAGAGATATGAGGGGCGGAGTGGTCTGCTGCACATCTGCAAATGTGCAAAAGCAGAAATAGCAAACTGGAGAGACAGAGCTGGGAAGAAGGGACAGGAAATATAGAAAAGAAGAAAAAGAAAGTTCTAGGTATTCAAAAGTCAAATATATCTAAGGGCTAAAAAAAAATACATATATATATATATATATATATATATATATATATATTTTTATCCTGAATGAGTCCCAAGTGTGAATTCTATGGAACTAAAAATATAAAACCACCCAAAACAGATGAGTAAGAAAGAGCTTAACGTGTGACAGCCAATGAACTCTAGAATTAAAAGCAACTCTACTCAGACTTGTAGAGATTTCTTATGAAAGGTGAATGAAGACAAAATTATATAAAATGCAAGTGGAGCCCTCCTGTGCAATCTACCCAGGCAGAAGACACCCCAAGAAAACACCACATCACTCCCGCCCATCACCCAGACAACTACAGGATCTTAGACTTCTCTGTTCTCTCTTTCCTGCTTCACGTTTACCTTAAAAAAAAAAAAAAAAAAAAAAAAAAAAAAACCAAACAGCCCAATTATAATGGTATCATGACTTATTTTAACAAGAAGGTTTCTGTTGTTACTTTTCTTCCCTTTTTTTCTTTTCTTTTCTTTTTCTCTTTTTCCCCCCCTAAGGCCAGGTTTTGAGTGATTCAGAACATTCTTTTGTGGTGTGATCATATTCATTCTGTGCTAACACCTCCAGCCATTTTTTTTTCAAACAGTCTTGTTCTGATCCGTTCAAACATCTTGATGTTTAGGTTGGGGAAGCTGAGTTGTTGTGTATGAGTTATCTCCAGAGCTCAGATATCCGGCAGCTTTTTCCTAGGAAGTTAGCTTTGCACATGAGAGAAAGGGTGGGGGGGAGCCAAAGAGTACGGGGACGAGTCGGGGGAGGTTCTCGAAAGCTGGAGAAGTGGGCAGAGATCAGGAAGAGTAAAGCCTTGAGACCTAGGAGTGCCAAAAATTAAAGTCACATGGGCACAGCCATCCCTAGAAAGTTTTTCCTTCTTCCCAAGAGGGTGTGAAAGGTGTTGATTTGCATTAAAATCTGCTGGGGAAGACGAATATTCTTTAAAAAAGAATACAGAGAGTTTGGCAAAGCATAAATACAAAACAGAAACAGACTGATAGACATAGAATACAAACTTGTGGTTGCCAAGGGGGCGGGGGTGGGAAGGGACAGACTGGGATTTCAAAATGTAGAATAGATAAACAAGATTATACTGTATAGCACAGGGAAATATATACAAGATCTTGTGGTAGCTCACAGTGAAAAAAATGTGACAATGAAAATATATATGTTCATGTATAACTGAAAAATTGTGCTCTACACTGGAATTTGACACAACATTGTAAAATGATTATAAATCAATAAAAAAAATGTTTAAAAAAAAAGAATACAGAGGGTTTGGGGTTTTCCCCCACTCCCATCTTACAATTTGATGGATGGTACTTTATCCATTGTTAATCTGCATGGGGAAACTCCGCCCCTCCCTCAGCTTGGTGAATGTCATCACCACAAAAAGCATTTTGATCTTTTGACTGTGGTTACCGTCCTCATTTGCCAAACCTGCTTTTATTTGTCTGTTATGTAGGCTTGCTGTTCGGCCTGGCCTGAGGTTCCAAAGACAAGTTTGCAAAGGAGCCTCTCCTGCTAGTTTTCCTTATAAACGCTTGCTAGTGCCCGGTTTTCTCAAGTATTCCTTGGCGGGGGGGGGGATGTCAAGAGGGTTAAGAAGGGAAAAGAAGGGGGGCCACAGGAGGAAAGCATCACCTCACTGGCAGGATTTCGAAGGGAAAGTAAGACCAGACACTAGGGGAGACCAAGAGGCAGGAAGGAGCCACGCGATCTTCCCCACGGGAATCAACCTGTGGGGATTCCTCAACTCTTTAGACCAAGAAAGAAGAAAACCTCCATTAAATCCAACGTCTGCTGCTTGTGAAATGCAGTGAAGCGGCCCCATCCATCTTAAAGCGCTGGCCTGTGAGATGTCATCCCTGGTTCTAAGGCAGCCCTGAGACTGTCATCGCCTCCTAGGAGCCTGCTTGTACTATTTCAGGAACAAGTTCTGGATGGCACCTGGGACATTCCATCCCCGCACTAAATTCCTCCGCGAAACTGGGATTTATCAATCCACCTTAAATCAGCCAGCCGGGTCCTCTTAAAGCAATCACACTCTGTTAGCCAATACACTTACATAACCCAGAAGTCAGCACCCTTAAAAACTTGATAAGTGACTTAAGAACCATGGAGGGGAAGAGAGAAGAAAAAGAGAGAGAGAGAGAGCGTAATTTTCTGCATATCTAATTTGGGAAAAAGAAAACAAAGGTGGGAGGAAAAGACTGTCCCAAGCAAGCTGACACGATTTTGAGCTGCCCTGCCTATTTCCTGCAGAAAGCGCTCCTTCCTGAAGAGAGGAAATTAAAGACACTGAATGGACGGTGTTGGATCAGTGCTTCCCGAGGACAACTCACCAGCCTTCGCTTGGGCTTGATCAGGGGTCGGTTCTGCCCGTTCATCTTGTGGTAGAGCCCGCAGGCATTGCACAGATAGTGGCCGGTGCCATCTCGTCGCCACAGTGGGGTGGACGTCGCCCCGCAGTTCACACACTCCCTGCCTTCTAGAAACAAGATTGGACATCAGTCACTTACGGAGGGCAAGCACCCCGAGGAGCTGCAGCTGAGATCGGGAAGGAATGTTTTTGCTTTCTCTGTTTTTCCTCTCTTGGGGGAATTTTCCCACCCCAACTTCCCTTGAAGGTGCCTCCCGAGTTGAAAAGAGTTACTGTGTGGCCGGTTCAGGGCCTAACTCTTCCCCCAGCACGCCCAAGCAGAGCCCAAGGAGGAAGGCAAATTTCAACTTGACATCGTTCCCTGAGAAAATTCTGAGCCCTGGACGATGGCAAAATGAAACATTCCATTCATTTCCCGCAGAGAAAAACAGAGGTGATCCATGATCATCCCCACGTCTGCCTACACGGACTGATGAAATGATGAAGATCAGGATGGAGCAAAAGGAAAGCTTCATCAGTGGCTGGAGAGAGAAACAGATAGTAAATAGATGCCCAGATCGACCCATCGGCCAATTGATGTTTACAGCGAGGGCTTTAGGTTTCACTTCCAGGAAAACTGTTAAGTGTCCCAGGCTGGCAAGCAACAGAGGGAGGCCCAGCAGGACTCACTCATGCCCCATCACTTTTCTTCTCCCTAGAAGAGGCCCAGGTTTTCTGCAGTTTTCCAGCCACTGAGACCCCAGTCTGAAGGGTCTGAGGGGAACGCAGTGCAGTCTTTAAGGCTCGGAAGCTGGAGACGAGGAGGGAGGGAAAGGAAGGGAGGTGTTGGGAGGGGCCGAGTGAGGAGCAGACGGGGGGAGAGAGCAGTTTCGGAGGGGGAGGGAGGCCCTCGGGGTCGGCTCATTAACCGAGGCCTGCCTGCAGTTGCTCTTTTTCCAAAAAAACAAACAAACAAAATAAACAAAAAACCGGCCAGGCCGGGTTAGAGCAGCATTCACTCCAGGGGCTGAAGAGTGACCTAGACCCCACCTCCAGAGGGACCACTCCAGGAGGGAATCCCTCAAAAAAAAAAAAAAAAAAAGACCATGTTAGGACGCAGGGAGTCTGCTCAGAGTTCTTTACAACTCCTGCCGGAGGAGGAGGAGGAGGAGGATGGATGGAGCCCAGGAGAGCCTGCCCCACTCTTGGGGGACCTGATTCTCCTGGCGAGGGTGCACCAACCTCGCTGCCAACTGAGAGACACCCAGGAGGAGCCCCCACCCCTTGCAGGAGCCAGTGACCTCACTGGAGCAGGTCCCCCAAGAGGAGGAGTCTGGAAAAGGTTCCTGCTCTTTGAGGTGCCGGGAGGTGGGGGCTGGGGATGGCAGGGGAGAAAGAGAGTCCCTAATGGTGGTTTTGTTTTAAGAGATTAGTCAGCTAACCCCACACTACCAGGAGGATGGGGTGGGGGAAGAGAACGGGGCAGGATGCTCGGGAATCTTGACTCCCTACGAGGAAGACAAGGCCGGCTGGGGTTCTGGGACCTGCTCAGGGTCCAAGTACAAGGGGCGGAAGGGAATTTCCACCCCCAGCCTGTGCTTTGCTACGAGGATGGGCTCTGGGGAAGGAAACGGCTTTTGGAAATGAAGGTGGGTGTGGCCTCCTTTGACACTGAAGTCCTGCTGAGTAGTTTTTGTCCACTTGGCCTTTTCAAAAAAAGTTAAGGACTTAAGAGGTTTTCTTTTTTATTCCAAATTCCCCAAAGCTTCCTAAATTGGGGTCTACAGAAAGCCTTCCTAGAAGCCTTGCAATCATCTACCCAAAGCGTGGCCCCCGAGGGCCAGGAGCGCTGGCTAGACACCCAACAGTTTCTAGCAGGCTCTGGGCTGAATCACACCCAGACACCCTTCCTCGGGGGTCCAGCAGCCTTCGGGACGCGGCTGCGGGATGGGGGGGGGCATGGAGGAAGGAGGCAGAGTGGGTAAGGAGGGGTGGCCGCGTGCGTAGCCGGGAGGCAAGCAGGCCCTCCAGCTCGGTGTCCCCAGTGGGCACTGAGTCAGCCTCATCTGGGGACAGGGACACTGGCCTCCCCATCCTGCCAGGACAGGGGCCTCAAGCTCCGAGCCATTTTGTCCCAGACCTTTGGGGAGGTTTCCTGGCCGGCCCCAGCAGTCTGGCTGGAGCCGCCCCGCTCCTGGGCACCTGGGCTGGGGGATCTCCCCGCCTGACGTGATCAGTCTGATTTCCTTTCCTTTGTCAGGCCGTGGGGAGGATGACAGCTTCCTTTTCAGAGGGACCTTGAAAGCCAGCAACGGTCGCCTCTTCTGCAAGGCTCTGCACACTAGAGCAATTTTCTGTCTTGATTCACTCGGCAAGTTCGTGATTGCCTCGCCTGGCTTTTTCTTATTTTTTTTTTTCTCTTCTCCTTGTTGCCTCCGGTCTGTGACTTCAGCAAACAACCAATTTTCCTAACTGTCTCCTGCTTTCTTTCTCCTCGCTCACTGCCTGGTGTGAGCTGCTCAGACAGACACCTCGCTCTAGGTGACAACCACAGAGCTGGGAGGCCTCTTAACATTCAACAGTCATTTTCAAGCAACCCCTTCGCCTCTGACTGAAATCCTGAAACCGGCCTGGACAGAAGGGGCAGGAGGCTGCCAAGAAAAAGGTGGAGACAGATACCCCCGGTGGAGAGGAGGTGGGGGAGCTAAGAAATCGCCCTCTACAGGGGAAAAAAAAAAAAAAAGAGGCTTTGTCTTTTGTTTGCAAAGATCTATCCCAGCGCTGACAGCCTGGGCGTTAAAAATGCAGTAGGTGCTCTAAACCACAGTTTCAACCGTTTTCCAAAATGCGACAACCCTCTTCTCTGCGCAACTCCTTCAGGCGATTGCCAAGAAGAGGTTAAAAAACAAAAAAAAAGTAACCACGAAAACCAAGAGAATCCCCTTCTCAGGAATTCCCACCAAGTCTACCCTCTCTCTACCACCTCAAAACTTCCCCTCTGAGCCCCACGCTCCTGGAAGTCCCAGGTCCCTGGCTGCCCAGGTGTGCTCTGCTTGGGTTCTCTGACTGTGAGAAAGGAATAAGGAGTGAAAAACCAAATTTAAATCCACTCCTCTCCTTTCCACCCCCCCCACACACACCCAAAAAAACAAAATAAAAAAGTAGGTCTGGAGGTGCTCCTGGTTCTGGTTTCGGGAAACCGCAGCTCTTGCCCCCACCCCTCCCCAAATGTGCTGAGTCTCAAGGGAAGAGACAGAAAAGACCGGCTAACCCGAAGGCAGAAGGTGTGCAGGACGGAGGGGGGAGAAATCAAACGCGGAAATGAGGGCAGAGAACCAGAGGCGCTTGGAAAAGTCACTCTGTCCCCTCCCCCCACGTAAACCACCACCCCAGCCTCAGATACCACGCTCTTCCCCCCCAAACTTTTAGCCCTACCAGAAAAGAGAACTTTTTTTTTTTCAAATCCCATCCCAACCTCAAAATGCTCAGGTTGGCTTTCATGGCAATCAGCCCTCAAGCCTTGATCAACCCTGCCTTTTCTGATCCGAGCTGTACCCCACTTCTCCGGGACCCTCCACTCCCCAGGCGGGCGTGGCCCCTCTCCTGAGCCTGATCTCCCTTCCTCTTGCTTTCTCTTCGGCTCCACCAGTCAGCCTACCTCCCTCTCCCTCTGCCGACTTTCATGTACTGAACATGCAGGTCTGAGTTTTTCTGTCAGCCTAACCGCATCCGGACTCTATTATAAAGTTCCTGGCTCGGGATAAACAATGCAACTGTCGCGTGCAGCAGTCTGAAAATAATTGGATTAGCTAAAACATATCAACTAAATAGAGACAGTCCGGCCCAGGCAGTCGGAGTGAATGTCACCCTGGAAAAAAAACCCTGGAAACTGATCTCATGGTCACTGGGTGCCCAGAGCCCGCCCTCGGAAATTTTCTAAACCCCGGTTTTGCAAGCTGTTTCAAGACTGCCTGTCTCATCCCTAAAAGACAAGTGATTTCCCCTCCACTTCTGTGTATATAGAATCTCTATAGAGAGAGGGCTGGGGAAAGACAGGGGGATAGACCAGGACAGGGAACCCACCCTAAAGGAAACACGCCGATCTTCACAGAACTGTCTCGAAAACTACAGTGAAATCTCATTTCAGAGACTCCCCAACTCTCTGATCCAGCCACTTTGGTTAGAAACAAAATTGGGGGGTGAATTATTTTATTTTTAAACCAAAAAAAAATTTTTGTGTGTGGGTTTTGTCTTACTTATCACACCAAACTCTATGCCAAGAGAAAAAAACATATGCAGCTCTCTTTGAGATAGAGTGAGCTTTTCTGAGAGAGGACAGGCAAAGGAAGCAGACACACACCTGGGGAAACTTTCTCGGTCCCTCCTACCCACTGTGCCTTCAGAGCAGTCAGGAAATAGGACCTAAGATGCCTTCCTGCCCTGCCTGGGCTCCCAGCACTGGAAGATTCTGCAGGAATCCGGCCCTCTCCATTTCGGATTTTCATTGCACTGTTTGCCCAGGGCAGAGCCCACCTCTGTCTCCCAGAAGTCAGGATGGCAGCCCCCTTTTCTACGCAAAGAATAGGGGTGCTGCTTCTGCCAGGGTCCCGCCCCCGACGAAAAATATACACACACTTTATTTATACATGTCTGTGTCAAGGGCCATTCCCTCTTGACTGGGTGACCCACTCTGAGCTAAGCAGAGAGGCGCAGTCAGGACGCAGAGGCCGGGGGGTCGCAGGAGGGACCTGTGTTTGTTTGGGTTTCAGGAGGTTTCGTTTTAGCATTAAACACTAAAGATTTATCCCCTCGCCTTCCATGTGGTCTTGGAAACTGACTAAAGGTTACCGCCAACACCCAGAAGTCCCCTGGCCGGGACAGGCCGGGGGTTTGTTTTTGTTTGTCTTTTTCCTTTCCCAGCTCTTGGGAAGGTGGAGGGGGGTGTGTGCTTGAAAATCAGCTCCCATTTGCCCTCTGCTCTGAAGACTGGAAGAAGGTGAGACACACCTCACTCTTTCCGCACCAGAAAAATGGGCAGAAATCAAATCTCCGAGGGGTCTGGAACACCACCAGCCCCGGGGAGGGGCGGGACTGCGCGTTTAGGTCCCTGCCCGGGATTTCGGAGCAAGGGGTGGGGGAGGGGAAAGGTCTCCGGGGGAGAGAAGGCGCCTACCTGTGCTGGATCTCGCTTTGGGCCTCGACTTGCATCCGAAGCCGGTGGGGGAGCCCCCCAGCAGGCTGCTGGGCGGGAAGAGTCCGGAGCTGTACTCGGGGACGTAGGGCGGGTAGGTGGTGATGGGGTGGTGGGCCGACGCCGCCGCCCCGCCCAGGGCGGTCATGCCGCCGCGGGAGTGCGCCGACTCCAGCTTCATGCTGTCGGGCAGCGGCACCTGGTACTTGATGCACTCCTTCTCGTCCTGGCGGGCCGAGCCGGCCGAGCCCGGGGTGGACAGCGACGGGTCCGGGGAGACGTCCTTCGGCGGGGTGGGCGGGAAGGTGAAGAGGTGCGGGCTGGAGTGGCCCGCAGACAGGGAGGAGGACGAGGCCGGCGGGTAGACCGACAGGGGCCCCGGGGAGCCATGGTGGATGGACGTCTTGGAGAAGGGGCCGAGGTTCCAGGGCGAGGCGGTGTGGTGGCTGCCCAGGGCCTTGCCGCCGTCCAGCCAGGGCAGGGATCCGTGCAGCAGAGGCGGACGGCACACCTGGCTCCCTGCGAGGAAAGGGGGAGGGGGCAGGAGAGAGACAGGCGGGTGAGAGCAGCTCCAACGCCCCTCTGACATCTGGGGAGCCTCACCCCCACCCCAGCCTCCCGGCAGGACAGTCCCAACATCCACCGGACCAGGGCACAGGCCCACTGTCCCTCCTCTGGGCGCCCTCGGCCAGCAAAAGCACCCTTCACCCCTGCCTCCCACACAAATGTCCCACCAAATCCAGGGAATTAAGGGCCTGTGTCTGACATCCAAGAGGTGCTGCCATGGCGTGGAGATGGCCCCTGACTTCTTTGGCCTCTCCAGATACACTTTCTAAATCACAGCCCCGAGGTCCCTCTCTAGAACCTGACTTGATTGATTGGTTCCCTCCAATGGCTCAGAGGCCCCCATCCCAGACCTAATCCCAGGCAGCCTGATAAGAGAGTGGGCCTTGAATGATGGGGCCTGAAGGGGTGAGCCTGGCCGCACAACCGCTTAAAACCAGGAAAATACGCAGAGCCTGGAGAGAGGCCCAGCAGAGGTACCCACTCCCCAGGCCCCGTGCAGACAGGAGAGGGCTTGGAGAGGGAAGAGGAGGGCATTTTACATGGAAGTAGCCCTCTTTCAGCACTGGTTCCTAATTGGCAAGGCCTGAAATGGGATTTGCAGGGAAATTCATTGCTCAGGCTGTCGGAGAAAGTTTCCAAGGCTAGACCCTGGGGTGACAGTTTTGTCTGCCTTTCTCACCCTCCCAAATCCTACTGGAAACAAAACAAAACAAAACAAAACAGGCCCATTTGCACCCCCCAGCTGTGATTCCACTAGCGCAGTATGTGAATTTTCACCTGAGCCCCGAGACACAAAATTCCAGTGTCTGCATCTACTTCACTCTCACACACGGAGTAAATTTCACCTTCATTGTAAATACAGAGTTTTCACGTAGTCGTGGACGAGTCCAGACGCCCTGAGAAGGGTGCAGTTTAAACTGCAAGTGCACATGCCCACACTTAATGATCTTTTAATCCGGTCCCTGCCTCAGCATTTGACATTCTATTTAATCATTAAGAACAATACTGAAACTAAAATCTTAAGAGAGAGGAAGGGGAGGGGAGTTGAGGTGAAAGGAGAGTTCTCTGAACGCCAAGGGTCAAGATTCACATTATGCAGGAAGTAGTATAGTAAATAATACCAAGGCTGCAACACCGCATTTCCACTTAACTGCTGATCTACACAGAACAAGGGCAAAGAGCGCCCCATCCGCAGAAACAATGGTTTTTAACCTGGTGACAGCAGGGCGGAGGACGCCTGCTGCCGGAGGGGCTCTGCCATCGGGCCCAAGCCCGGGATCTAAGGAGGGGAACTGGGTAGATAGACCACAACTTCACATTTCCTCTGCCTGCCGTGTCGCTCCCGTTTCTTCTTTGGGGACACACAGCTGGAAAGCGTTAGAGCTTTTTCCCCCTCAGCTATACGGGGCAGCCAGGTTTCTCTCTAACATTTCAGAACTCTCCTAAACTTCTTAAGGTGAAAGAGAAAGTTAGAAGACAAGACAAGCACCCAGGCATCGCTCCCCCCATAAAAAGAAACCCTGGTGGATCCTAAACCATTTCTCGGAGCTTCCTGGGGCTGCTGTAGGCCGGAGGAGAGCGCGAAGCTAGACTTATGGGGAGCAGGCAAGGAGGTAACCACAAAGCATAGACGCAAGAAAATTCTGTGCAGCCGGGAATCTAGGAAACCCCAAATGTCTCAAACTTAAGACGGTTGTCTTTCTACCAAAACCCCATCAAGCAACAGACTTCCCTTCCTCAGAGCCAAGAGGCAGGAGATTCGCCTAGGAACCAAATGCATCAGCTTAGGGGAAAGATCAAAAAACAAGGATGGGAATAAATACGTTTCTCGGGCCTTTCTGGAAATGTGCCGGATTTGAAATGTACCGAAGCACGCTGGCTGAAGCCCCCGAGAGAGAGCTACGGGATAACTGGGGAAGTGAAGCTCCTAGAAAGAACCAAGCCCGAGCCAGGTTTGGACGGCGGCCGGATGCCTGACCCGGGGAGCGCTGGCCGGAGGAGGCAGAGGCTCGGCTCCCCGCGCCCGGGACCTCCGAGGTCCCCGAACCTGCAGCCGCGCGGGGAGCGACGCCTGCAGCGCCGCTCCCGCCAGGTGAGCTCCAGGCCCCAGAGACAGCAGCCGCGGAGAAATGCCTGCTGCGACTGTTTTTAAAAACACACTCTCGCGACGATCGAGACGCCTTCCTCGCCCATTTCCGGGCCCCAACTTTTTTTTTTTTTTTAATGTATAAGTAACGGCACTTGGGGGCTTTGGCTGGGTCTCCCCATCCCCCTGGTCCCTCCCTGCCTCCCCGACCCGGGAAAGCGGGAAAGGCTGGGCGGGGGTCCCCGCACCCGGGGCGGACTCACCGTGGTGGGTCGGAGGGTACCTCTGCACGGTGGCCCTCACCGAGTTTCCGTAGTAGGACGGGACGTGGTTGGCTTGACCGTCGATGTTAAAAAGTACATCCACCTCCTCGGGCAAGGGGTACTGCGCCGGGTCCATGTAGGAGTGGCCGAGGCCCGGGTGGTGCGTGTCCGGGTGCTGCCCATTGAGGACCGCGGGGTGGTGGTGGCTCACCCAGCGCGGCTGGTCCGCCGTCACCTCCATGGCCCCGGCTGCGCTCGCGCCCTCTCGCCGGGCCCGGAACCCGCGCGCGGAGAGGGAGGGCGGTCGGGCTGGGAGGTAGGGGGAACTCCGAGGCTCTGCAGGTGCTCCTGCCGTCAGAGAGGCGGTGGTCGTTTAAAGATTTTTCAGTGGGGGAATGGGAACGCTGGGAAGGAAAGGTGAGCTAATGAGATTTTTCTTAAAAAAAAAAAAATAGGGGTAGTTGAGCAAAGAGAAGAAGAGGAAGAAAAATGAAATTCCAAAAATTAGGGACGGAGGATAAAAGAGGACCAAATTGTAAAAGGGGGGCGAGGACTGGCTGGAATTCTGCAAGTAAGGCTCCTCTGCACTTGGGGCTCCTCGGCAGCTCCAAGACTGAGATTCTCCTGGGTCACCTGCAAAAGAGAGAAGGGGAGACAGGATGAGGTCCTAAGTACTTAGCACCTGAGCCTATGAAGTGGCACCACCTCCCCTCCAGCCGCCCGGCCCCGCGCCCGCGCCCCCGGGACACGCACACACGCGCGTACATGCGCACATCTCCTCCTGAGCTAGGAAAATCCGGACGCAGCCGGGGAGGGAGGATTCCCGAGTACATCCCGAGCAGCCTGGCTCTCCCGGGCGCTCGGGACTGACTGAGCGGTTCCAACTTGGACGACAACTCCCTCCCTCCGGGGACACAGGTCCCAGGACCTACTTTCCAGCCTCTGGAAACTCTCCAAAAGAGGAGGGTTGAGCTTTCAATGTTTTAAAGTCTTCCCAAATGAAAAGAGAAAACAAATCAAACTTTAAAAAAAAAAAAGAGTGGCCAGTACCAACCTGGGTAGCGAGGAGCAAAGAGGAGGAGGAGGCGTGTGACCTGGGAGAGCAGAAACTGCTCGGTCAGATTGCGTGGCTCGCTCTGTCTCGCGCTCACTCCGTCTCTCTCTCTCTCTTTTCCTCTCTCTCTCTCTCTCTCTCTCTCTCTGTCTCCCTCTCTCAGTATTTTTTTTTTTACAGGGAATGCATTCTTTCTGAAAGTATCAAGACGGCGCCAGGCAGCTCAGTGTTCGCAGACAGCTGTGGCGCGACGGAACTTAAGGAGGTTCTAGTGTCATCCGCGCCGACGGGGGAGGAGCCTGGCGCTGGCGAGGAGGGGACAGGATCACCAGCACAAGGAAACTGCAACCCAAACCGGCTCAGGACTTCACCGCAACCCCCCACCCCGCACCCCCGCCTCTCCTCCCGCCCCTCCACTGACCGGAAAGGGGCGCCGCGGAGGGCGGCCCGGGCGGAGGGGCCGCAGGGTGGGTGGGTAAGGCGCGCCAGGGTTTGGGGCGGAGGGGGCGGGCTGGAGGGAATTCGCGCTCTGGCCCTTTAAATGTGGCTCCCGCTCCTGCCAATTCATTCCGGCTCGCTGGATTATTCCGTGCCGGGGAAACCGGCCTGCCCCATTCATAAAGTTTATTTCTACAGGCGGCCTTTCTTTTTCAGACTTTTTAAACGAGCATTTTTTTGTGTTCAGTCCAGGGTAGTTTACTGATGTGGGATCTCTGTGCAAGCAAAAGTGATCAGAAGGGGAAAAACTGTAATGTCAAAGTACTTGGAGATGTGCCTCTCCCGAGAATTGCCTAAGAGATTGAGGAATTGGGGGGAAAAAAAGTGCCTTTGATTGACATGTCCGCGTTACTTTGGTGGTCGTGGATAAGATTCGCCCAGCCTCCTGCGTTAACAAGCTTCTCGAATGAATGTTTCAGCTGTTGCAGCTGTCCATTCCAGACCTAGTATTTGTAATCAATGTGTGCTTTTGACTTGAGTGACAACAGTGATGGATAAAAAGGAGAGGAGCGAGAGAGTCTCAACACCCCAAGCACGATAAGAGTGTTTGGAGAGAAAGCACTCGGGTCTTCACTCGGGTCTTCACTCCAGTTACCCAACTTTTTCCCTTCTCCCCTCCCGGGGCCCCACTTACTCAGCTCTCGGCGTTTTTCCCCAGTTCCCTCTTCCGACCCCCACCCCGGCCGCCGGGCAGGACAGCGGCGACCTCCTCCGGGCCCCGCAGCTCGCAGGACTCGCTGGGTCCAGCCCTGCAGCCCCAGGGGGAGGGAGCGAGGATCCAAGTTGCCAAGGCGAGGGGGCGGGGCGCACGGGGTGGGGCCGGGAAAAGGCCAATCAGCGAGCGAAGCTGCGGCCGCGCCGCGATTGGCCGGCCCCAAGGGCTCCAACCTCCCCGGCCTCTCTCGGTGCTTTGAGCCACTGCATCCCCTAGCGGCGCTCAGGCTCCTGCAGCCGCCCAGCCCCAAAACGCAGCCCGAGTGAGCAAGGGTCAGGCGGGAAGAGAAGGCTCAGGTTCCACCCGCGGCTCACCCTAGGGCAGTATGTGCGAGGAGAGCCCGTGAGTTCTCCCGCAGGCTTTCCCGCGGACGGTACTAAGAGCTCGATTTGGGGTTTGAGTTGAATTGAAGACGTTATCCCTCTTCGCTTCTCTATCCCATTAAATTCCCTACAAATACAAAAAAAAAAAAAAAAAAAAAAAAAAAAAGACAGATACCTTCCCTAGAAGTAAGTTCTGGAGGATTCCTTTCATGCAGTGAAGGAAAAGCTCAATATTCAGGCTTAATTTGGTGTGTGCTGATGGCCTATTTTAATATGCAGTCCTTGTAGAAAGACTAATACACTGTATTTGGGGGAAGTAGTGGGAAAGCGTGGGTCCTCCCGACTTGGAATTGGAGCTTCTCTTGACTCTCCGTCTTCTTAAATCTGACGACTGTTAGAAATCAGGGTTGAGTGTCTAGGTAGGGAACGGGAAGAAAATCCCTGAATTACCGCCCCCCCAAGTTTCTCCTGAGCCCACTTAGTCCCCGTTTATTAGGGCGGCCCAGTAAAAGAGCATCGATTTTCCTTCATTCTGACCATGTCTCTCTAGGGCCAGTCAAGCTGCCAGCCTCTCCTCCTGCTCACGGCGCTCTCCAAACCTTTTTTAATTATTTAGTTTCTAACATTCACCGGAAACCGACTCCATAAACAAGAACAGGCGAACGAATACACATTTTTGCTAAAAGTCCCGAGATTAAGATTAAGGATGGCAGCAGAGGCGGAAAAAAAAAAAGTGAAAAGCGCTTCTTCGCCCGTCAGTCCAGGACCAGGAGGCGTGAGCCGTTCAAAGCTACGCGGAAAATCCCAAACGTAGCTCTTTGGTTTTCTACGCCGAGACTTGGAAGCCTAGGAAATAAAAGGGAGCCATCCTCGGAGAGAGAAGCTGCTGACGCCAGGAGTTGAGAATGTTAACGTGTGAGAGACTAAGACCGATTTTAAAAGACAAAGAAAATTTCTATGAGGAGGCCTTCCGGTGTAGCGGCTTCTCTCCGATAACGCACAGAACTTGGAGGGGAGGCGTTATTCATTTTAATTAAATCACTAGCACCAAGGCGGGCCACACTGTGCAGGAGAGCCATCCCCCACCCTTGGAAAAATAAAAGATTTGGAAGGCCCCTCTTGGTCTGGGTGGTTTGAGACTGGCAGAGAGGGGTGAGGGGCTGCAGCTGGATGCCCGGTGTAATGGAGCCAGCCTGTAGGGGGTATTTAACATTTAATTCCCAGCCGGTCCGCCCCTGTTCCCGGACTGACAGTGGGTAATTGGGAAAGAGGACGTTGCTCTTTTGATGGCCCGCGCCGGCCAGTCTCGCCGACGCCACACTGGGTTTGACGTCACGGGCCCAGCCCCAGAGCCAGAAGCACAGAGCAGGGGGGGAGGGAAAAAGAGGGGAGGGGGATACCAGGGAGGGAGGGCCGAGGTCGGCCCCAGGACCCAAGGGGAAGGAAGGGGGAAGGGAGCCAGGCCAGGGAGAGGCTGCGGCGCGTGGCCTGAGGCGGAGAGCCGGGCTGCGGGGGTCTGGGCCAGGCCAGGCGCCGGCCTGACCCGCCTTGCCGGCAAATGCAGGCCGGGCTTTCTCCTCCGAGGGCGGGCGGGGGAGGGGTGGGGGCTCGAGGCCCGGTGAAGGGGGGACAAAGGTGGTCCTGATTCCCCCTCTGCCTTAGCCCGCAAAGCTAATTCTGGCCTCCTGCGGAGACACCTCTGCGGCCTCCTGCAGACCTGAAGGCCCCCTGCCTAGGACCCCGGCCCGGTCCAGGTCTAGTGAGTCCCCACTCCTCCCCAGGAGCGGCCGGCGGAGCTCCGCTGGAGGAAGCGAGACGGAGACCTAGGAGGATGCTGCCGCTGCCGCCGCAGCCGCCGCCGCCGCCGCCGCCGCTGCAGGGCCCCGGGCTCCCGCAGGGCGCGAGGCCTCCCTCACCAGGGTAAGGGGCTGGCCAATGTCTGGATGCCTGGGACCCTGGGGGCAAACATCCCGGAGCCGAGCAGGCGACAGCGCAGCCACCGCCCTTCCCCACCCCCACTCCACCCCCCACCGGAGCCGGGTCCTGAGGCCGAGTGTGGGGCGGCGGGAGCCGGTTGGCCTATCTGAAACGCCAGGCCTCGAGGCGGCTGCTTCAGGCGTCAAGTTGAGCGGGCTGTGTGTGCCCTCTTGGGGAAAGGGTAAGAAATGGAGCCTTACTTTCTCTCCCGGTTTGGGGTAAGCTGCGACCCACACACACACCCCCAAACACATGCCCCCCTGTTAAGGTCCCTCCCACCCGCCCTCCCGGGAGCTCAGAGACTCTCCTCAGATGAACGTGGGGAACCCAGTCCCGCAAAGGAACCGGAGCCCGCTGCGCAGAGGGGAGGAGCGTGCCCCTAGAGATCGAAGATCCACGAGGCCAGCGTCACCCACCCGAGCCTGGGGACGGGCGCGTCCAGGCGAGCTCCGCGGGGCCGAGGTGCCGGGAGAAGCGGCCCCGGGCGCCCGCGCGCTGCCCTCCGAGGGTAACCAGAAAAGCCGAGCCTCGGGTCGAAGTCATAAAGTTACTAATCCCGCGCAGGGGGAGTGAGCGTGCCTCGGGCCGCCTGGGGCGGTCATTTGAGCGTGTTTACTTAAGGACTTTGCAAGCGGAGCGCGCGCGAAATAGTCGGATTTCCAGCGAGGCAGCAAATATTTGCAGGCGGGAGAAAGAAGCGGAGCCGGGCCGCGCCGCCGCGTCCCTCCCCCCGGAGCCGCGGCGCCGGCCTGGGCGGACCCGGCCGCGCCGTTAAAGACAGAAATGAAGCCGGGAACCTGCGGGGCTGGGGGCGGGGAGGGCGCAGAGCCACAGCAAAGGCCAGAAACTGGAGCGCGGCCCCGAGGCCCTGGCGAGCTGGGGCTGGGGGAGGAGAAGTCCCTTCCCATTCCAGCTCGATCAATCTTCCTTGGCTGCGATCGGTCAATAAAAATGGTGTGAATCGGCCGCGGTCGCCGTGCGTCTGGGGGAGGAAGTGGAGGCCAGAGGTGCCGAGGCCGGCGCCGGCGCCCCGCACAAGCCCGGTTCGCGCCCGTGGCGGTCTGCAAGCCTCAGGCCGGCGGCCAGTTCGTCGCCGGGAGCCGAACGCGGCCCGGCGGGGCCTTTAATTGGGTGTCTCCATTTTTATAGTGGCCATTGTTGGAGCAATTAGCGAGAGACAATAAGCGCCAAGAGGCGTTTAATTCGATTCTGTGCGCCGGCTGCGGCCAGGACCAGGGCTCTCTGGAAAAAGTGGCTGGCCCAGGAGGGACGCTCTGGTTCAGTGCCGGCGCCCTTGCCGGTTTTGTCTTGGGTTTGGGAGTTCTCAAGGGGCAAGTTGAAAGCCGAGTGAGAGCAACCAGGTCCTGGTCCTGGTCCTGGACTGGGGAAACCCGTCTTGGGCCTCGTTAGCCCTGCGGGGCGTCCCCGGAACCTCCGCGCCTGCGGGCGGCACGCGTCCGAGCTGTTGCCACCGCGAGGTCCCTGTTAAAGGGAGAAAAGCAGAGAGGACAGGGACGTGGAAACCGGCTTCCTTCCTCCTTCGCCCTGGGTCCCCCACCTCGATCGCCCGAACTGCGTTCCAATTTCCTTCCCCATTGGGGGAGGAGGGGCAAACGAGATAACCCCCTTCTGGCGCGTACCACACCTCCCTCTCCACTCAGCCAGCCTCCCTACCCCCTCCTCTGCCTGGGCCCTCGGATTAGGTTACCGTGGCCGGGCGAGGATTTTTACTGGATACGAGAATAGCACAGGTAAAGCTGTATAAACAGCTCGCCGGCTGCCGGGCGGGAGGGTTACGCCGGGGACACGGCCCAAGGCGCCACCGCCAGGCCCCGGCAGCGCGAGCGAAACGGCGGGGGAGCCCTCTCGGGCGCGGCACCCCGGGACAGCGCAGGTTAAACACATATTATATTGTATTATATCTCCGTAGTTCCCACCCAAGAGTCCTTCTTTCCCGTATGAGCTGAAATGCAGGAGGTGGAGAGCGAACTCAAAAAAGGTGATGGGAAAGAAGGAGGCAGTGAGCAGTGCTGACTGTTCACTTCAAACGAAATATAAGCGAGCAGGGAACTGGTCGGGGGAGGAGGGCGGACGCAGAATAAAGAGGACTTCAAAATTCACTGGCAAAGGAAAGATGCTAGAGGTGGGAACGGCAAGGGGGAAACCCGAAGGAACTCAGGCGAAAAGCGCTCCCCGCACGCGCACCGCTCTTCCCGGTTCCCACCCACCCAGGCCTAGGGTCAACCTGCCCTGGAAAATAAACTGAGGCAGCGCTTTGGGGGTGGTATGTGGTTTGATTTACTTTTTTTTTCTTTTTTTGCTTATTCATCTATCACCGTTTAAAACTCGGAAGGAAACCCGCCCGGGCCAGGAGGAGCGGCGAGAGATGTCGGAGGGGAGACGCGCTCCGAAATCACCCCCTCCCAACCCGCCCCCACCGACAGGCTGGGCCCTCCAGCTTCGAGGGATCCTGGCCCTCCCTCGGCTGCTCCCCTCTTCTTCCCGTAGAGAAAAACCCTGATCGTAGCGAGATAAAAATTGGGTAGGTAGGGGTGTAGCGGAAAGTGGGAGGGGAGAGGGAGAGGACAGGGGATTTCTGTTTTCGAGTTTAACAATGCACTTGTCAGAGGGGTTGGCCATGGGGGAGCCCCGGGGTTGGGGAGGAGAGAAAGATTTCCCCTTGGGGGTGAGTCGAATGGAATGCGAGTCACCCAGGAGGAAGGGGGCACCTCCGAGCTCTCCCTCCTTCCTGGGTTTGGGGGTTTGGGGGACAGGTGGGAGCCACAAGAGAGAGGAGGGGACGGAGGTGCTCCAGCGGTCGGCGCGGCGTCTCCGCGGCCACAGGCCGCCTGTCCAGCCCCAGCGGCACCACTGACTTAGGAAGCGACCGCCGGCCCCTAGACCCAGGCTCAGGTCCCAGGGGTCCTCAGGCCTTACTGCTGAAGCCTCCGGGACTCCCAGGGAGGAGAGCGGCCACCGCAGGCAGGAGAGGGGTCAGTCGTGCGGGATTCACCCACGTGAAATCGAGGCCCTCGCATTTTTCGGGCGAGGAGGGCTGCATGCGGGGCACCCGCTCCAGTGTCTCCCAGCCCCCTGGCGACCGAGGTTTATCGCCCGCAGGCTCGCGGCTACCCATCTCCAGAGCCCCTGCCTGGCCCCAGCCCCGAGCCCCAGCGCTCACCGGCGCACTCTCCTCCCGCCACTTCATTTCGGCATTTCAGGGGCAGGAGGGCGGGCTTTCTCTTAAGGCTTTTGTATTTTTACTTCTCTAGATTAGCCTGGGTGTGATTGTTGCTGGAAAGCCGACTGAGCTTCGAGGGCAGGGGACTTCACAACAGGGAGAGGGAAATGGGAGAAGGTAATTCCGTCCAGATCAGGAGACAAGTAGAAGCGAGCTTCTGAAAGTATGAATTAATTGTTCGTGTCTTCCCTTGGATAGGGTGGAGATCGCACAGTAAAATCTGGATCTGCTCATCCTTCACCCTTCCCGCCATCTGGGATTGCACCCCGCCGTCTCTCCCCGCCAGGCCCTGGCTCGCGCTCAGCCCTCCGCTGCCTGCCACCTCGCGGACCCCAAGCAATTTGTTACATAAAACAGAACAGCCGCCACCCACGTGTGCCTGCAGACCCGCAGCGACGGACACCCAGGAGACCTCCGCTCACGCGCCTTGGGCAACGTGTTTTTCTGGTCCAACCACCGCACACACACTCCCACCACCACCACCTCTAGTCCCCGCTGCCCAGCGGCCAGAAGTGAAAAGTGGGGTACGGACTCTAGATCTGGGGCTTTCTTGGCCCACCCGCTGCGGTTGGTAAACCGCTCTCCAATTACTCTCGCCATTAAGAAAAAGAGACGATCAGAAATATTTGGTCCGTGCACAATGACGTACCACGAAAGGAATGCACTTTTATGTGTGAAAGGGCTTGGACGCGGAGACCACACCTGAGCACAGTCCAGAAATGGTTAGAATAACCAGCTGCCAGAGAACACTGGGCCTTTGGACTCTGTCTCCACAGTCTTGTCAGGATCCCTAATTCTCTGACACCTCCCGCGGTTTTCGGCACAAATTGCCTTAACTTCCAGAAGAGTGGTTTTCATCCACCCGGCTCCCACGTACCGCCCCCCTCCCCAGGCCGTTCTGGGTGGCCCTGTGCTCCTCGGCATCCCGCAGAGATGCTCCACCAATGTGGGCCCAGGGCCCCCACTCTCCTCCTTTCACTGCACCCCCAACTCACCCCCGTCTCCTATATCGTTTGCAAAAATGCAGGATGGAAATATCAAATAAAGCAAAATGCAGCTTCCCCAGTCTCCTGGCTTTTGGCGGGAAAAACCACCTCCAGCCCTGATTCCCTGGGACTGATGGAGGTATCTTGTGTAGAATGGAGGGTGGGCCTGTAGGGTGTGGGGCTTCTGTAGGGAGGCCACTCACCCTGATCCTCAGACGCCGGCTGGCTTCTCCAGCCAGGAACCTTAGGAAGCTGGGAGCTGGGCCTCCCGGAATCAATATGGGAGCCCCTAAGACCCTGCACCCACCTGGGTCCTAGTGTGCATGACCTGGACCCCATACCCCAACCCAGATTCCAATGGGCAAAAAACAACTCCTTTCCTCAGAATCACACATTTGAAAGGTTTAATGGTAAGCCGCTTCCCACGGCCCGGCCATTGGGCCCTGCAAGCATCTCACACCCAGACTACCTGCCTGGCTGGGACCCCCGGCCCCCTGCCACAAGATCAACAGCCCCCACACACCTTTCCTGCCCCAACCACTAAGGGATGGAAGGGCTGCAAATGCTACTTTATTGTCATTTGTCCCTTTAAAGTTCTTCATCTCCACCCACAACCCCAGTGCCTTGGTGAATGTGGGTGACGGGGAAGAGAAAAGGACAGGGAAACTGGGAACCAAGCAGAGGGGAGACCCTGTGGGTTAGACTCCTTTCCATCCCCTGCCCTGGACGGAATCACCCGTGTCCTCTTCCTCAAGCACCCTGGGGTATCTGAGAGGAAGGAAAGGTGGGTAAAAGCCACTCTACTGCTCAGATTCACTCAACTTCCCTTGCATTTTAACATTATCTGTCTTTGTTAGGAACTGCCTCTGATTGAGTGACTTCTTGGAGATCTGTTGGTTCAATGTCCCAGGGAGAAAGTAGGATTCTTGGCCCCTCTGCCCTTCCCACTCCCCAGGACCCTGGGCACCCTCTTTCTGAGGCTGTGGTTTTCTCACCCACCTTAGGGTGCTCCTGGAAGCAAAGTGCCTGCCAGCCACCAGCTCCCCAGGGGATGCCAGAAGCCCCCACACCTGGGCTCCGACTTGCAGCACACAGCACACAGCTGTTTCTTTAATTAGATGCAGAGACAATGAGCCTAAACACACACTTGGAGGCGGTGGGAAATACACATGAAATTGACACTGGACCCGGCAGCCACCTTGGAGGGAAGGCTGAGCTGCTCCTTCAGAATAGGTTCTTTTCCCCAACCCTCTGCCCTCTCTGAAGTGGAAAACGTGTCTTTGGCCCTTCCCGAGCATTCCCACCATCTCTTACGTTTCTGTTTAGTTTTTCCTTCACATGCCTAGTTCTACTGGCTCTTTCCTCCAAACAAGGACATACACACATGCACACACCATGCTCGTCCAAGGTCATTGCAGAAAGCCGAAGATTTCCAGTGACCAGAAAGAACAACAAGGACTGGGGTCTAGTTCACTTTCTTCCAGGGGCAGCTGTTCCTTTGGAGTGGAGACCTCTTCTTAATTCTCTCCACGTGGAACAGGAAAAGCCAGTGCAGAGTGAGAGAGAGAAGATTGCCATATTCACTGACCTGGGTAGCCTGCTCCCGCCGGCCAGCTGTTTTATATTTTTTCCTGACTTGCCGGAGATCAGAAGGCAGAAATGACAGGCAGACTTAGCCACTGCGGTCGCCGCTGCGGTCCTCACCGCCTCAGCTGCTTACGGCATCTCACGCCGGCTTCCAGCGAGAAGTAAAACCTGGGTGATGTGCATCCTTCCTAGGAACCCCCTCCCCCCCCCCCCCCCCCCCCCCCCCCCCCGCCTTCTGCTCACTGTAGAAAGCAGAGCTCTTCCGGGTTGCGAAGAGGGAAAGGGAGGGAGGGAGGAAGACTGAGGGAGGAATGAATTTCACCCCCTTTTGCAAACAGGCAAACCACACGTCAGGAGTGTGTGACACTGGCAGATTTGGGGGAATGGGGGAAGACTGCCTGAAATGAGACCAGCCCCTGGCGCCCACAAAGCCCACTGTCTCAGGCAGGGCTGGAATTAACATTGTAAATGTCACGGGTCATGTTGACTGGGTCATTAGCTACTGTAGATAGAAAAGCTTTTCCAGAGTTTTCCTTCCATTTTTGAAGGAAGTAGGGACCTGGTGGGAGCATCCAGAGTACAATTCGTGGCCCCAGGGCTCCCTTTCTCCTTTCTGACTGTTCTCGTTTCTGTATATGCAGATACTTCAAAAATGACTGCACTCTACCCTCAGGCACCTTCAGCCACAGCTGGCCCCCGAAAGTTAGGAGAAGCAGGATGACCAGTGGCTGGGCTCTGGGCTTGCTTACTACTCTTTGGTCCTCCTCCTGACTGCAGTAAACACATTTGGAGGTAAGGACATATGTGCACACACTAAGTAAAGGTTTGGAGAGGGGCTTTCTAGGGGTCCAAATTCCTTTCAAGAAGACTTCTAGGGGAAATTAACCTTCTAGGGGAGTGAGATAAGGGAGCAAGAATCAGAGGTCACTCTGAAGATAAAATGTCAGGAGGAAAATGATCCTGTTGTTCTACCCGCCAGGCCCAGCTAACTCCAGTCCTTCCTTTGAAGCCCCCCTCTCCGGTACCGTCCCTACTTCTACTGGTGGGAGATCAAAATAACCCACGGAGGGAATCTGTCATGAATAAATTTCTGCAAGAGTAAAATGAAACTCCATCAACATTGGGGTAGAAAGGTCAGCGTCCATTTGTTTTGACAGGTAGGGCTTTCCCTCCACAATATTTATACAGTAAGAATATGGAGACTGACTTTCAAAATAAATCTTTGGGGAGAAATAAAACAAAATGTGTCCATTGCTGGGCCAGGAAGTCAAGAAGTGTCTTGGGCTTGGAAGCAGTTGGATCGGAAGGGGTGGTCCCATTTGACAGTGCCAAGTGTTCAGTGGTGGCTCTTCTATGGGGGGGGGGACCAGGCCATTGGTCAGCAGGGTCAGAATGAGTGGAACAGAGGAGGGGCAGTGAGGTGAGGAGGGCAGCTGGGGAGGGTAATGGAGTGCGGAGCCTGGGGTCTGGAGAGCAGGTACCCAGCGACGCCCAGGCAGCCAGTGTCCCATTCGGGGGTGGGCTGTTGCTCCCTTCTTGGAACTCGGCCTGCAGCCACTTAAAGCCCCTAGACTCAGACACTACACCGACGGGTTTGGGTCCCTCTCCAGCCCCTCTGAGATCTAGGTTTAAGATGTTCCAGCCGAGAATGTGCGGAGAGGAGCTTGTCTTTTGCCAACTGGCCAGGAGAAGAAAAGGGGGTCTCCCTGCCACTGAGAAGGCCCCACAGTCCACCTGGCGTCACAACTCAGCCCCTCCTCCGCCCTGCTGCCCTCTCCCTCCTGCCTTCCACCACCAAGTGGCAGAGCCAAGTTCTTTGGCGCCAGGGCGCAGAGCCGGCAGGCGTTTCGAGGACGCAGGGGATAGGGTCATGCTTTTGACAGGTTTCCCCCAACCTGTTGTCCTGGCGCATGTCAGGGGGCTGTGGGTTGGACCGAGGGATTCCGGAGGCCTTTAGGGTCCCCAGGCCACCTCGTTCCTCCTTGAGCGCTGCCTCGTGGAGAATAGGACCTCCGGGCCCAGGAAGGGTCATCCGTCGCCTAGAAGGCGACAGTGGTCTCCTAAATTTGGATATTAGCTGTACCCACACCCCGCCATCCACCTGGCCCGTAGGACTGTTTGCCTCTGTCTCCAAGCTCTCCTCCCACTTCTGGGCCCTTTCGGGTTCCCACTCCCCTACCCGCTCCCCTCCCCACCCTCCCGCAACACAGAGGCGTCTCCAACCTTTACCCCTCGAAAGCCCTTTACCCCTCGAATCAGGATCTCGCCCTGCACCCCCGACCCCAGGCCGGCTTCCGCTCTGCACTTTTGTAGTCCCTCTCTGCCACCCCTCCCACCCACACCCTCGCCACCCTGTCCCTGGCGCTCGCCCGCCACCCTCCACCCGGTTCCTGCTGGTCTGGCGGCCCCTCTGCCCGTTCCTTTTCTGCTGACGCGGGCACTTGCCTGTTTCCAGGTCTAAAGTGACTCTTCGGTTAAGGGACTGAGAAATCTGATCCGGTGCACGCCACTGCCCCACCTTCCCGGTTCTACCTTTAGCATAGGAAGTCTTAGTTTAAGAAAACTCAGCGGCCAAAACACGCGGGCTTTAAAAAAAAAATCCAAAGGACTTAATTAAAGTATAACTCATTTTGAATTTAATGGCCATACAAGAGCAAGATTCGGAGAAGAAGTGCCAGCTGGGCATTTCTTGTTATCTTGATGGACTTAGCTGTGGAAAGTGCTGGTAATTGGGGATCTAGGAGTGAATTATTCCAGGAGGGCTGGGGGAGATTTGATGGTTGATGGGGGTGGGGGGATGAGGTGAAGAAAGGTAAGAATTTATCCTGAGAAGTAAACAAAGTGAGGGGAATACGCTGGTCGCTTAGTCACATGGGCAGAAGATTTATTCGCGATTTTCGGACACCTGGCCCCTGCACACGGTAAAGATGTTGCTTTGATGAAGTTACAAGTTGCTTTCTGAATTTTAAAAGCTACCACCCTGGCTCGCTGATTCGTGGTTCAGGTCTCTGTGCGTGTGTGTACTTGTGTGTGAGAGAGAGACCAAAAAAGACCTTCCCTTATGCAGGGGCAACCGTCTGGGTTAAACGCCGGGGGAGGGCAACGATTCAGGGCTGCGCAGAGCCTGCCCCATCCTGACAAGCCTGAGGGGAGAGGGTGGCTTCACCCTCGAGGTTTCAGGGCTCTGGAGTGAGCCTTTCCATGGAGGAACCCTTGCTTGGCGAGCGCCTGGAGCACCAGTGCCAGAAGGCAGGGGCCCAGCTTCCCGCCAGACACAGAGGGCAAAATTCAGTGCTGCTCACCCATGCCGGCACCCCAGACTCCTTTCCCCAGCACTCTCACCCCCAGGAGCACCTTCCACCGGCCTTTAAACCCCTAGACCCTGGGCAGGCAATCGTCCTTCCTCGGCTGGATTCAGAGGCTGAACGAGGTAGAGAAATGTTCTGAGGCTCCGGGGCCTGGGGACCCAGCTGGGTTTGGGATTCTTCCTGGAGGCAACTGGACCCTCCTAATTAGCACCAGCATCCACTGCTTTAAATCCCACAGTGCGAAGGGCCCCCATCCCACAAGCGAAAGCACTTGATTGCATTTTGAATGTAAAGGGAAGTCTCCGGGCAGGTGGAGGTAGAAGATGGATCAGTAAATGACTAATGGCTAATAGAAATGGTGTGTCCCAGGTCTGTGCGATGGCGGTGCAGATAGGGAGTTCGCCTGTTGGATAAAGAAAAAGGAGACCCTGTAGGAAGAAATAATCGCTGGCAGGATCTCCAATCTTTCTAAGAATGTGCAGCCACTTAGAGTTGTTCTGTGCAGGGCTGGGGGGACCATATACTTATTCTTCTGGGTTTCCAACATCCCATTTCTTTTCCCTAAAACACAGGTAATACTTTTCCCCCTGCCTATCGGTCTCCAGAATCATCTCCCTTGTCAATTTTCCGACCTTCCTATATATGCCCTCAGGTTGGCTTGTTCTTTCAAGTTCGCTCTCTGCCAGATGAAAACACACACTCAGTATTAGCCTTGGTTTCAAAGTTCCATCTTTCAACCCTACGCACGGAGATTTATTTTATTATACATGTATAGGGTGGGTGGGGTGCTGGGGAGGGATGAACATCTAGGGTAGGGAGAGAGAGTTGCTGTCTCTTTTCTTTTAATAGAATATTTATATTCAACTCAACTTTCTGGTCTGGTACTTTGCCTCTTTCCCTGACCAAAACTGCAGCCTGGTTGGGGGTGGGAGGGTAGGGGGAACCTGAGTGGTGTGGAACCATGGATGTCTCAAATGAAAGTTTCACAAAGCAATGACTGGAAATTTAAAAAAAAAAATTAGACCTAGTCCACCCAGGCGCCCTAAATAAACAGCCCCGTTTGCAAATTCCTATCAATTATTACGTGATGGGAAAAAATCCTATCTGAAAATAAAGCACGTGGATGTGGAGAATTTTAATTAAATCTTACTGTGGATATAATAACATGGAAGTGATTTTTCATTCGGCGCTTGCCTGCTCACCAGTGTTTTATGGCGTTTTCTTGCCTCTGACTTTATTTTAAAATATTAGACGAGGTGGAGAATTATAAACGACTCTTTCCTTATCTGTACTGCTCACATATCCAGGATCAGAGGAGCTGATTAAGAAAGAAGTCAGAGGCAACGTTGGATTCATAATGATTTGGAATAATGAATCCTTATCTCTGCTTTCCAGATTATCTGCCTTTCAGCTCCCAATGTTTTGTTACATGGGATAATTTATTGCAACTAATACATCACAATGAATCTGATGGTAGAAAGCGATGGCCAACGTTGTGAAAGGGGGCCCTTATTTTTTATCCCGGGGCAATGAAACTGCTTTTTGCAGTTTTTAATTGGGAAAATATAAGGTAGATCTGATAAAAAAAAAAAAAAGAGCTGGGCATAATCTTGCCTGCGCGTGCTTTACCAGGCTGCTCTTTAATTAGCGTGTCAGTTTCGGGCTGAAATTAACAAGATCGACCTGAAACAAGCGCTGAGTTTCTCCCCAGCACAGAGATCCCTGATTTTTAACATGATTTATTTTTATGAAAAAGGAGATAATTAATCATAAACACTGACGAAAGCACAGAGCCAAGTTAAGATAAAACGCTATTTGCATCTTTATATAGAAAGATACCAATAATGCTATTTTTTTTCCCTGAGATTTCCTCTCTCCTCACCATCTCCTGCCCCTACACAGCTTCCACCCTGACCGCTACCCACTCCAGCCCCATTCCAAGTAAACCAGGAAAAATAATCAATGCCAGTTTCCTCTCTGATAGTCAGTGCTCTCAGTTTCAGATTGTATATATTTTCACATATATTCAGCTTCTGGCTCTGTCTATTAACCCATGCAGAATTGTATCGGTTTCCTTCCCCCAGAGCAGAGTGGTGGGTGGAAGACCCCTCCACAGATCCTCATCATCTCCCCTCCATCTTAGAGTTAGTGAGAAGACACACATCTCATTTAATGGATAATTAGTTACAATAATTGGCATTTTCGTTTCTTTTGTCTTTTGCCCTAACGCAGCGGAAGGAACAAAAGCCATCTAAACGCAACAGGCTTTCCTCTCTGCCTCTTTCAGGACAGATTTCAGAATCCAAGTCTACAGCTGGAGTCCCCTCCCTGCCCCTGAAGGCACCAGCCATCTCCTGGCTTCAGGAAGTAGAAGGGGCAGGAGTCATTGGTAATTTGCTCTTTAAGCTTTTTTGTGCCTGTTGATTACTTTCTGGTTGCTTGGATTAAACAATCGTTGCAAATATGCAAACCAGTGAAAGGAGATTCATACATATTCGCTCTCCAATTCTTCCTCCTGACGTCAGATCATAATTTCTTGGTAATTGGACGGCTTGCACCTGAATAACACTCCTGTGAAAGTCTCCACGTTTGCTCCAGGTTGTGGAAGACTTTGTACGGGGAGGGGGGAGGAGAACTTGATTTTTTTTTTTTTTAAGAATTCTGTTCACTGTAGTTCCTATGGGCTCCCTTCCTCCCCTACACTTAAGAACATTTACTTATGAAGCGTGAGGAAATGGAGCTTGTTTCCCAGGAATGTAATTTTCTGGGCAGTTCTTGAGTAGGCTGAAGAATGTTGAACACTGGCCGGTAAAGATGGAGGAGATGGGGGTACGGTTGGGGCAGAAGCAGAAGTGAGGGTCTATCTATAGAGCCAGACCTACTTTCTCCCTCTGCTTGGATCTGCAGAGTCACATCTACCCATCTGTCAGCCTCTCCTGAGATCACGCGAGGTACCCAGCTGTCAGAAGTTCAAGTCTCCATTCCTGCCCCTGTCCCCATACTCTCAAGCAAAGTAGGGAGCCAAATCATTATAGAGTTTAAAAGGTTGGATCTTGATTATAAAGATGTTTCGGGTTCTAGAGGGGTGGTCAAGAGAGATACCTGATGTTCAGGGCTATTTTCCCTTTCTCATTCAGTTCACTTTGGCCTTAGTTCCATGGACTTCAGACGTCAAGTTCCGATTCTATACCCAGTATTAAAGGACTTGCCTCTCCTCTTTTTCTCTCCCTCCCTGCCTCCTCTTCACCCTTTCCCCCTCTCCCCTTTCCTCCTTTCCTCTCTTTTCCCTTTCTTTAGGACACATGACTCCAAGAATTTCAAGTATCAATTATAAGTAATATTAATTTCTCAGCCCCCACCAGTGAAGAGCAGATGATCTGATAGGAGCATAAAAAATGGGGCTTCCTGAGATGAAGCAGACCAGTGGAGCCTGCTGGGCCGATTCCCATGCCCAGATGAACATTCAATTTTCCGGCATTATCTCCACACTTAAACTCGCTTTCTCCATTTCTGTGCCAAGATAAATTTGCATAATATTTGCAGCTGTAATTAGCTGATGAGCATCTCCTAGCCTCCCCCTTTTGTTTCTCCCTGCATTTGGTCTTCTATTGATGCCACGTTTGATCTTTAATATTACAGGATTCCCGATAGAGGATTGCATATCTTATCTTCTCGGCTCCAACATCTTTTAAGGAGGAGGGAGAAGAGGAGAGGGGGGGTTTGGGGAAAAGGGTGAGTGAGGAGAATGAAGCCTCAATAAGCAGAGTTTGAAAAGGTTACGTTGGAAGAAGGTATAGGTAGAGAAAGAACAAATAAGATAAATAGAGAATTATGGTGGGGTGGGGGGTGGGATTGCCTCTCAGGGTGGGGGAGTCTGGAATAAATGGGTTTATTTAGAGAATTCAGTAGTGGGGTTGGGGGGGATTGGGCTGAGGTCTGGAACCTGGAAGGGGTGGGGGAGGGTGGTTCTGGGGAAACAGCCATTGCCGGGTCCAAGTGAGACGCTCCGCCGGGTCGCTCCCCTCCAGCAGAAACTGGAACTTTGGAAACCAAGCGACTTCCTTATCTGCTCATCTGTCGTCTCTGTTAATAGAGGGCACAGCACTCCTGAATTTCTCATACACTATCAACACTTTTCATTCTCTCCAGCGCTGCTTAAAAGAATTGAAAGGCGAAAAAAAAATTTTTAAGAAAAAAAAAGACACAAGAGACTAAGGAAAAGGAGACATGGAGTCCGTTGCACTGAATAGTGTCGCCTCCAAAAGTGAAGCAAAAACAGAAGAGTGTCCGCCTGGCCTCGGCCTGGGGTGTTCTTAATACGCTGGTTTTCCCTGGGGAGTTTTCTGACTTGGGTGGCGACAGGGTTGGGAGGGAAGGCAGATTAGAGGAGCCACAGGTTCAATTAGTATTTGTGGGAATCCGGAGGGGAGAGAGAGAGGGGGGAAAGAGCGAGAAGGAGGGGGAAAAAAGAAGACGAGAAAGAGTCAATTTCCATGCCAATCATCGGAACAAATAGCTAACATTTAACGTTTACACCCGCACTGGCGGCGCCCTGGCGCTCCGAGGACCCGGAGCCGGGCTGAAATCTCCCGAAAGCCTTTGGAGAAAGCGAGTTTCCAGCTATCAGGTTCTCGCCGTCCCCCCTTCCGTGAGGCTTCGGTTTCAGGCTGGACGTGTCCAATGTCTGCGTCGCCGCTCCGAGCCCCTAAATGAGTGTCAAGGAGGCAAATATCAAATAGCGCCGGGGTCAAGGCGATTTAGTTAACCGCGTGGGGCGCTCGGGACTTGAAACTTGTGTGGGACTTGCGGGGGAGGAAGGCGGGCAGAGGGGGGCCAATGAATGAGTGAATGAATGAATGACTGGGACGGGGAGGGGGAGGACACCCAGACACAGGTGGGCTGAGAGCGCCTCCATGCACCTCCTCGCCCCTGCAAGGTAAAACAAGGCTCTCCGTTGGAGAAAAGTTCCATAAAACTTTTATTTTTACTAATGAGGCCAATTTCCTAAAGCGACGTTAAGACATTGGGCTTCTGTCTGGTCCTTCTCTGTGTACCCCTAGTAACTGCACTGTCTCAAGGCCTCAGTTTCCCCAGCTGCTAATTGAAGGGGTTATGGACAAAAGGATGGCCGAGGTCCCGCCTTCCTGCTGGGAAAATGCACGCTGCGGGCCCAGGGCGGTTAGTGATGGGCGGGGGCCTGCCCGAGGTGCCCAGGTCCGCAGCCGCAGGGGCACGGGCCGAACGGACTTCCAGCCGCGAGAGCGGAAACGCCAGCCTGCAGGGACCCGCCGTCCGCGGCTTGGCAGCCTGGAGCGACAGCGATTGTTCTGGAGGTCGCCGTCTAAGGAAGCCCTTTTGCCCTGCCCCACCAGCCCACCCAGATTCCTTAGGCGCTCTCTCCCGCAGTCTTGAGCGCTTCTTAAGCGTTTCCAAAAGAGAGCATCCTCTTTTGGGGAGGGGAGGGGAAATGCGGTCTGCGCTTTCTTTCAAAATTCTCAGCTCCAGAGCCGGAGCGGACGCAGCCTTCGGGCGCAGAGCCGTAGTTCAGCTGCACCGCGCGCCGGGCTAGAAATTGATTAGCCGGAGCCCGCTCCTTAGGACTTCACGGTGCCTTTTTCTTTTTTTCCTCTTCTTTATTTATTTTTGAGACCCAGGTTTCTGTGCGCACGGTGAGGGGGAGGTTGGTACGTTTGCACGTGCGCCGACCTACGTGCGTGGGCGTCTCAGCTGTGATTTTCTGGGGATGGGGGACGGGGGCGGGGCGGGGCGGGGCGGGGTGGGGTGGGGTGGGGATGCTGCAGACTCGACTATTTATTTCCCCGAACACTGAGTCCAGGCAGTAGGCAGCCCGCAAGAGGTTGCTTCCAAGGCTGCTTGCTGCTCAGGCTCCAGCGCAGGGACCCCTGTGCGCTCTGTCCTTCCCCGCCAGCCCCCCACCCCCACCCTTCGGGCGCAGCTCGGGGTCGGTCCAAGGCCAAGCACCAGGTCCGGGGCTTCCTGGGTCTCCCAGGCCTGGGCGTTCAAGCCTGCGGACTCGGGGTCTGTGCTGGTGGCAGGAGGGGCTCGGGGTGGGGGCGAGCGGGACACTAGAGCGAGGTGCCACGGCCTGTGGGGTGCTCTGGGGTGGGGTGGGGCTGTCTTCTTAAATAACCCTCCTTATGGTGCGTCTTTCCCTCCCCTCAGTGTAATTCTCAGCGATAGTCATGAAGACTGATCACGATGCTACTTTCCCTCTTCTTTCTCAAATTAAAAAGAGAGAGAGGAGAGGGAGAAATACGCACCCGACTCCACTACCGTTCGGGTTCCGGAGAAATTCTCAAATAGAGCAGTGTAATTTCTCAGTTGATTTTGATTGACATACTGTCCCTGGGATCATGTGTTAATCCCTTCTTCACTCAAGCCTTTTCATAACTCATTTCTCTCTTGCTAGATGGGGACTCTGATGGTTACCGAGGCAACGATGATAGCGCTAAGCTATTTCCCTCTCTGCAAGGAGACCATTATTCCGCATGCATAGGCCATTTGCAACAGAGGTCGTCACAAAGTCATTCACAACACAGCACACGTTTATTAAACTTTTATTCTCTTTTTTCCCCCAACACAGAAACTAGTTTGCACTTGTACGGGGTGGGGAGATCCTTGTCCTGCTCCGTGTTGCCAGTAACTGCTCTCGAGTGCGGACCCCCCACCCCCAGCGGACGCTCATCACCCGCCACCGCCCCGCGGGGGCCAGAGGCCCCCCCACTTCCCCATTTGCCCTTTGAGGTTTTCCTGACGCCAATTCTGGGACCTCGCTGGTAAGAAGAGGCGGGGGCAGCATCTAAGTGCAGATGGGGGACTCGGTTAACGGAGGCCGCTTCTCTGCGTACCTTCCTATATGACAGTCACCCGCTGTCCCCTTTCTCCCAGTCCTCCCTGGGCAACGTCCCTTTTCTCTTCCCTCCGGGGGATTTGCACCGGCTGCACTGGCTCCAGAGAAGCCATCTGCCAGCAGCGCATGGGTGTTAGGTTTCTGTTCCCAGTTTGGCCAGGAAAAGGGCCCCCGTGGGGTGCAGGCTCTGCCCCGCCTCCGGCATGTCGGGGGCGCTGGAAAACGGATGGGTATGGTCCCCCGACTTGTGGCTGCAGCGGCCTGGGGCTCTCGGGCAAGGAGTGGAAGAGCTGGACTGTCTGAGGCAGCCAATCAAGGACATCACCCCGAGACTCGTCTCCATTAAAGGGACCGTCCAGAACATCTCTATTCCAAGCCTGCAGGGCCGCCAAAGCCAAAGGGCAGCTGGGAGGGTCAAGGACGGCAGGGCCACTTTTTCCACCATCTTGTCCCAGTTCCTCCCTCCTTCCCTCCCTTCCTTCCTCCCTTTCTTCTTCTTCCCTCTCGCCCCTCCCAGTCTTTGTTTTTTATGGGAATGGACCCACTGGGGCCCGAGGGTGTGAGTCTCCGGCTCCGGCGCTCGTGGCCTCGGTGAACTTGACCTGCAAGGCCCGGCCTCCACCAGCCCTGGGCCCGGTGACTGCCTTCCCCGCCCCTGCACCCCGAGCGCCCAGTTCCTTCACGGTCCTCCCCGCTAACCCCCAGAAACGCCTGCTTCACCACAGCCAGGGATCCCCCACTGTGGCCCCCACCCACAGCCCCTGGCAGGATCAGGTGGCAGGTGCTGGGAAGACAGGGCAGGGACATGGAGCCTGGCAGGGACAGGCAGCGGGGCAAAGGCGGTGGGGGAGCTGGGTGGGGGCCAGGGCAGGCTCCTGGATCAGCAGGTGGCAGGAGCTCCAAGGGGCTGTGAGGGTCACCTTCCCTCCCCAAGCCCGGAATTGCCCAAAGGCCTATTGCTACCTCACAGGCGAACCTAATGGCCGGAGGGGATGCCATTTGCACGGATGACCCCGACTCCCTCCTGTCCCCAGAGCAACGGATGCTTTGCTGAACCTGGGAGGTGACATCGCCTG
The DNA here is from genome assembly GCF_048773025.1 of Camelus bactrianus. Taxonomy (NCBI): domain Eukaryota; kingdom Metazoa; phylum Chordata; class Mammalia; order Artiodactyla; family Camelidae; genus Camelus; species Camelus bactrianus. The sequence goes on from NC_133573.1 coordinate 27,250,828, forward strand.
CCCCTGTCAGGAGCACACCTGGCTGGGGGAGTGGGAGGGGGACGCCAGAAGAGCCTGTGGTGGGTCCCCATGGCCCCCCAAGGGTGCCCCTACCCGAAGGGCAGAAGGCCTCCTAGAGCAGGGGAGGCCTGGGGAGGGAGGGACCCTTCCCCCGGAAGTCAGCGGGCTTTTCCTGGCACCTCCTTTACCCACATCCACAAGCCTCCCCCAGGAAAACCATCTAGAGAAGCGGACCTCAGGCCAGCTGCCTTCTTGCAAGGCCTTCCCAGCAGGGCGTGGGGGTCCTGGCATATAGAGCCCTGGTGAGGGCAGGGCTGGGGAGCTGAGCTGAGCTGGGCAGCCAACTGGGGACACTGCAGTGGCCCAGCAGGGACCACGGGCAGTGGGCTGTGTATAGGCGCTGACCCTGTATTTTAAAAGGAGACTCTAACCACTGGGAGTACAGTTTGGTGGCTGGAAGTGGGGCCAGGAGGAAGCAGAAAGTTCCTGTCTGGGCTGCTCCAGAGAGGGTCCCAGCAAGTTCATGTGCTAACCTTCTGAACTGTGCCTGGGTGTTGGAGGGAGGGTGGCCGCAGCCTGTATCTGGGTGAGAGTTGTTTCCAGGCATCTAAGGAATGACAAGAGAAAGGCCACAGATCTAGGGGCCTAGGGGGCCTGCTCCCATGTGTTGTCAGGCTGGAGGCCAGCTTAGAGGGACACGGAGGTGACAACAGTACTGGCACACCCAGGGGGCCCTGGGAGGCTTCACTAAGGGTCAGCTTTAGGTCTGACAACCTGCCATCAGTGTGTTTCATGTCGCATACCTCATCACCCCACTGAGTTATCTTGGAGGAAACCAAACTGATGAAACGCTGTTCTAAGGAAAAGGGCCCACCCGGGAACAGGTGGCTTCAGCACGCGCACTGAAGGCGAGAACAATATGATTCTATTATAATGGTGACTGCATCCATCATCAAATCCATAGCTCACAAGGGCGCGCTCATTCAAACTCAGAACACCCTGTAGGATAGGTTGATCCCCTTTAAAAAATTTTTTTTAAATTTTAATGAAGGTACTGGGATTGAACACAGGACCTCATGCATGCTAAACACGTGCTTTACCACTGAGCCGTACCCCCCACCCAAGGTTGGTCCCTTTTTCACAGATGACGTGGCCTGTCTGACTGTGACCCTGGCTCCCATCACTGCTCCTGGGACACCTTTCCTTCCATGAAATCTCAGCCTACACTGACGTCTAGCCACAGGGTCACCAGCATTTATATTTATTCATTTCTCCTTCCTTCCTTTGACACTGTGTCCCCTGCTGGGCACCCTGCTAAACTCTGTGACCACAAAGGAGGAAACCTTCTCTGTCTGCAGGTAGACAGGGGAGGACCAGCCAACAGGTCATCAGAGATGCAGTAAATACTCTGTTAAGAGCCTGCCGTGTGAGCCCCGAGGACAGAATGGTGGGGTGTCTCCGAACGTTTACAAATTGTGACACTTGGTCAGGCCCCGGGATGCTAGGAGGTCACAGGGCAGAGCAGGGGCAAGAGGTGTTCCAGAAGTGAACCGCAAGTTTAGTGGCACAGGGGCGGGGAGAGGGCCTGGGGGAGGGGGTGGGGAAACCAGGAGAAACGCAGAGCCCTGAGTGGGGAGGGAGTGGGGGAGGTAAGGACCCACGGCAGGGAGGCGCCTTGGAGTCAAGCCTTATCCTGTGGGCACCCGGGGTGATGGTCTTTAGACGGAGGAGCAGCCGGATCAGAATGAGTCAAGTGATTCTGGATGCCACCTGGGTGACAAATTCCCCCTGTCCCCCCAGCCACACAGCCAGGACTAACGTGTTTGCCTCAATATTCCAAATTGTGTGAAGTGCGTGAGTAATAAATTCCCCCCCCCCCCCCCAGAATCCTTAGGCAAAAGTAACACTTCCACCAAGGCTCCTGTTTCTCTCTTTTTTTTCAATGTTGCCACGTAGGACCTTTGTCCCACGGGCTTGGGTGAGTGTGTTGAGAATGGCAGCCCTGGTCATCGGCGTGGCTCTGCCTGGACCAAAGGCACTCTGACAGTTTTAACGGCCGCGACAGACATCACCCAAAGCCGGGATGGTGAGCAGTGACGCCACCCAGAGAACCACGCCGCGCCGCGTCTGCAATGGCGAGAGAGACGGGAGACGGGAGAGCCGCACACTCAGGCCGATATGGCAGGAATCTACAAGCCCTCCCACTAATTGATGGGCTCCCCATATATCATCCTAGATAAAGGGCCCCTGGGCAGTAAATGCTGATGCTTAGAACATCCTGATAGGGCTTTGTTAACAAGAAGATAACAGGAGAGCAAGATATGTTTGTTTAGCTGCCTATAGATAAACCCAATAGGTCTTCGTTAACTTTTCATGACTGATGGCAACCACTAACCATGATAAATAATCCTGCAGCAGGGAACTTTATTTAAAGCACCAGAAATGGGGCCTCCGTTTTTAGCTCTTTTGAATAAGGAGTATTTTCCCTGTGTGAGTACACGTTATGTCATAGTTAAATAATTTTAAACCATTGACTGAACATCTGAACCAAGTGGACCTTTGGAACTTTTTCCAGGTGTGCTGTGTTCCAATCACACAAAAACTAAGCAAGTCTGAGGAACTGGATTTCACAGAGTAGCCTTCAAGGGAATGCGACACAAACTTTTTTTTTTTTTTTCCTAGCAGCTACAAAGAGGTAAAAATGTGCTTTTCAGTACTTGTGAGGAATATGGTGGCCGGAGTTTGGGTACCAAGCTTTCACCATGTGGGAAGTTGCAAAGTGTTACCCTCAATTGATGGCTGAGTAAAGATTTATCTTTCAAAGCTGAGGAGGTAAGTTTTTCGCTGTCTTAAATGATGTTTTGCTTGCTGAACACCATCCCTTTGCCCACATGGGCCCCCAAGTCATGCTGTGTCCAGAACTCACCCACAAAGGAGAGCCTCAAAGCACGTCGAAGGCAGCTCTCATAAATCCGGTTCCAAAGAGACCGAACTTGGGAGCTGTTGGAAACAAAATTATCATTTCACTGTTATCTTTAATGCGATCTTTTAAAAGAAGGCAGTCATTTTTTACTAAAAAATATCATTTGAATTTTATCTTTGCTAAAACACTAGGGAGGAGGGAAGGAGTCTGACCTGCCATTATCTTCCCTAACCTGCCGACTAATCGATTTTGATGGAAGAAGTGACACTGAGTTAACCAGATTTGCCACCAGGAAATGGACATCTCGGGTGAAATGATGTTTCAGTTAAAAAAAAGAATATTAAAAGGAATTTGTTCTTTTTTGGGGGGTTAATTAAGTTTATTTATTTAACAGAGGTCCTGGGGATTGAACCCAGGACCTTGTGCATGCTAAGCATGTGCTCTACCACTGAGCCATCCCCTCCCTACAAGAGGAATTTGTTCCTAATGTAGAAAAATTAGTATTTGCAAAAGCCACAGGTTAACTATGTCTTAATGTACTAGGGAAAGCTCCCCACCTCCATGTGTCACAAATAAGAAAGAGCTATTGTAATTCAGTTCCCTTTCTGGCTCTAAGAGAAAGCTCCAGTTGGATTCACTCTATGGGGCAGCTCAGTTCTGAAAGCATCAGATTTGATCCCCTAGACTCCCTGGAACCACAAGTTCACATCCCCAAGCGGTTGGGCTCACCCCTTCCTCCTTCCTGAGCAATAAATAGCATGGAAACCAGGTTATCTAAGTGGCCAACTTTCAGGAAAGACCTTGAAAACAGAGACAGGGTGGACCTGGGCGGTCACGTGGTTTCCATTACCGTGGGGTTTGCTGCAGGGTGGCTGCAGCCACAGGGGCCAGGCGGCAACTGAACGCCACCGCGATCCCAGGAGATACTCTGCCCGGATTTCTAATAGAAGTCTGTTTAAAAGCCTGCGCTAGCCTCAGAGACAGCCAGCTCCCTTTACCCTGGTGTAAAGCCATTGGGTGGCTCCATCAGATTAGGTGTGAGAGCGGGGCAGGGAGTCTGGAATGTCTACTTTCATCTCCAGTTTTTGGTGGCATGTCTAGAGCGCCTTAATATCTTAGCACCGTATTTTGTATTTGTGATTAGTGCGTTGGCTTAGGTACAACGTGATTCATGTTTCTTTCTTTTTTTCCTTTTTTGGCTCCAAGCGCTCATGCCCTCAGCTGAGTCTAAACCATCAACTTACTGAAATCCTCGCACACTTTTTAAGCCCCTGCCACTTCTTTACATAAAGGCCACTGTCTCCACTTGAGCTTTGCACAAACCGTTTGTCCAGCTTCTGACATGACTCCACTTAATTTGAAAGACCAGCGTTTCTTGTGGAAAAAAAAAAAAATTAGACAATGCCGGCCAAGACCATCGAACGGCTGGGCGGAGGCTTGCCCGCCTTAGTGCCATGGGCTGTTGTCACACCTGAGAAGGCACGGGGCAGAGACAGCTCACCTGGGTGCCTTTCTTACTATTTCTCCCAACCTTTTTGTTTTTCTTCTGATCTTTGAGCACCAATGAAACATGATTAACAAATTAGTGAAAAATACAAGCTTACAAATGCTTATCAACCAGAGTTATTGCCAAGTGTTCTATATACATATTAAAAGTGATACCATGTGATGTGACTTTTGCGTCTGTAAACAGCATAGTGGCAAACATTATACATGAATGTATACGTATGGAGTGTTGTGAGCTGTATGTCCTAATTACACCATGTATTTTTATATAAGATCCTTCAGACGAATCTATGTCTAAAGACATCTCAGAAACACAGCGGGCCACTGTCAAGCAGCGGCCTTAGCCAGTTGCTTGGGAAAGGAGGTGGATAACTTCTGACGGCAGAAACAGCATCGTTTGAATTCGTCAGGATCTCTGCTGTGTTAAATTGCTGTACGGTCTGTGACTACACACTGAGACGTGGGCTAGCTGGGCTTCGGCAGTCTGGTAATTTGAAGCCCTCCCGTAGGGCTTGGTTTTTTGGTCACCGATCAGCAGACCTTCTCTGTTGTTTTTCATGGTTTCAAACAAAGCTCGGTGACAATGATTTGTCCATAAAAACATCTGAATAAGTAACTAACTTCAATCCAAGAAATGAAGTAGATGTTGAAAGGGTCTGTATTACCTCTGGGATGGTAGAAACCCCACGGAAGCGGTTTGGACGCCCTAGATTCAGTGTATGTACGTGAACAGGTGCATCGTGTGTTCACACTCATGGCTGAATCAGTGCAACAGGAAAATTTCACTACCATCTTATGCAAACCACTGGCAACTGATATTTTGTACCTGGGACAGACCGCTGGATACGTAAAATGTGGACTTCCTAAAAATTTGTTAGTAAGTTGAAAACATCAGACTCTGTCTGGCCCCTTGCCTCCTTCTGTCTGTTGACAATAAAGCAATATAAATGCTTCCTTGCTGTTCTCTCCAGCCATCTGTAATTCAGGGTACACTCTGGTGCAGGAAACGCTAGGAAGCGTACCCACCCCGTCACCAGCCCTCTGCTGCCCCACCTCTGCGACAGCCAGTGCGTCCACCGGAAAAATTTCCTTCTGCTGTTCTTTTAAAAATTTTGCTCTTATGAGACCATCTGAAAAGGATAGCTCCTGTACCAACTTTTTGTATCCTAGTTTTATTTTTTTTAAATGTAAGCCTATTCTTTACGCTGTTTTTAATGAAACCCACACTTTCAAAATGTTGAGGGTAAGTTGTTTCTGATTGGGTTCCTTGCACACAGCACACACGTCCCTTCAACCTACAGTTTGACACCATAACGGGCATCAGATCTGACCTGTTGCTACCTCTGAAACAGAACGAATTTGTAACATTTCAAGTCTCAAACACAGAATTCGAGAGCTACGAGGCACATATAGCTCTCATGTGACCTCTTTGTTTCAAAAGGAAAGGGCTGAGTCCGTGGGGAGAGTCAGGACACACAGACAGGAAGTGTGGCTGCGCTGTTAGTGCTTCGGCAAGTCATCCTTCCGTCCTTCCTGGAAGATCAGAATTACAACGGCGTAGCCGAGAATATCCACAGTCCTGCGATGTGCAGTGTGCTAGCTACCAGCCACCTGTGTTTATTTACATTCCAATTAGTTAAGATTAAACAAAAGTTGAAATTCAGCTTCTGAGTTGCAGGAGCCACAGTTCAAGTGCTCAACAGCCCGTGTAGCCGGGGCTACTGTACTGGACAGAGCAGAAGCTACAGAGCATTTCCCTCATCTCAGCCCAGAGATGGGCTGCAACGACTCAAGAACACAATGTTTCTGTTTTGTTGTGTGGAGGGGATTCCTGAACACACAGAGACCGGGTGCAGCGCAGCTCGTCCACTAGGGGGCGCGCCATTGATCAGTGCATCCCTGCATCCCGACTACACTCCCAGGGCTCTGAGAAATTTCTCATTTTAAGTGTAAACTGGGTTTCCTTACTTTATCTGGTCCATTTACTGCACTAAGGCCTGAGGTTGTTCAAGAATGGACGGGCAGTCACGGTCCTGCTGAATGCGGGCAAAACCTCCCGAGGGTGCGTCCTCCACGAGTTACTATTTCATTTACTTCTCTGAGATTGTTCAGCTCGAGAATCAGAAAACGCTGGCGCCAAACCCACTGCACGTTGGCTCGCTGCGCATTAACACTGGGTTACGGGCCTGCCGGAGGCACCTGGGCCCGAGGCGGTGGCACATGCCTCCCTCTGTTCCCCACCCCTGGGCCCTGCAGAGACACCTACAAAATCCAGGGGGCTGGCCCACCGTGGAGAGAATGGGCGCTGGGAGGAGGCCTCTCTCTCCTGGGGATCGCCTGTGTCCAATAATCAAACCATTCGACAGTACAATTGTCAAATGAATGGTCTCGCTAACGTCTCATCCAACTTTCAAGCCCTTATTGCAATATCAAGATCACTTTTTTTTTTAGAAAACTTAAGTATAGTTGATTTACAATATTGTGTTAGTTTCAGGCATACAGCAAAATGATTCAGTTATCCATAGGTATATGTGTCTATATTCTTTTAAAAATTCTTTTCTGTTATATTTTATTACAACCTACTGAATATAGTCCCCTGTGCTAAACAATAAATCCTTGTTGTCTATTTTATATATGGTAGTTAGTATCTATTAATCCCAAAGTCCTAATCCATCCCTCCTCCCCTTCCCCTTCGGTAACCCTGTTTGTTTTCTATGTGTGTGAGTCTGTTTCTCTTTTGTAAATAAGTTCATTTGTGCCATTTTTTTAGATTCCACATATAAGTGCTATTGTATGGTATTTATCCTTCTCTGACTTACTTCACTTAGTATGACAATCTCTAGGTCCATCCATGTGGCTGCAAATGGCATGATTTCATTTTTTGTGGCTGAGTAGTATTCCAGTGTGTGTGTGTGTGTGTCACAGCTTCTTTATCCAGTCATCTGTTGATGGACATTTAGGCCGTTTCCATGTCTTGGCTATTGTATATAGTGCTTCTATGAACATTGGGGTGCATGTATCTTTTTAAATTAGAGCTTTTGTCTTTTCTGGGTATGTGCCCAGGAGTGGGATTGTGAGTCAAGATTGCTCTTCTGATGGGGTGTCAAAATCCAGAATCTGAGTCTCATAGAAAATCCAGAATTTACAGAGCACTGAAAAATTATTGGAAGAGCAAGATAATACCAATTAATAGATTAAACAAACAAAAATCCCACAATATATACTAAAGTTACCATTTGCTGAGCTCTTACCGTGTGTTAAAAGCTTCACATACAATCCCACTCAGTTTTTACAACCATCCAAAGGTGTTCTTATTCTCCTTTTACCAAGGAGGAAGCTGAGATGTAGAGAAATTAAATGCTTTATTCAAATTCATTCAGCAAACACCCTGTAAGCACTTTAGTGGGGACACAGGTCTGGCCAATCCAACTTAATTCCTAAACATTGGCAAAAATATGGTAAGCCCAAAATATGTCTTTATCATACGTCAAACAGTATCTGACTTGAAGCATACTTGCTGGGAACACTTACTTGATTCTTAGGGGCAGTGCCCCTAGGAGTCAGGCAGGTCACCCGCCCATGTCACCTAAATTTTTGCAAAATCACATTTTTACAGCTCTGGGCTACATGCTCCCCCAAAACAAAAAAACCCACCAACCTCACCCACAGGCCTATTTCCACGTGGGGTCTTTGTGGAGAATGACGTTTGAGGGGGTGTCAGCTGAGCTTCTAGAAACTTCCATTCTTCCTGGCCTCACTGAACCTCCAAAGTTAAAAAAACAAACTTTTCTTCCTCATACTTTTTTTTTTTTAATAAAAACATACGGGTGTTTTCTTTTTCCTTTTTTCTCCTCTTACCTTACTTCCTTGGTGAGATTTCACCATATTGTTCCTTTAAGCAACGTTCTCCTCTGGCATTTTGCGTGAACCCAAAAATTTGCTTTATACACATTGCATCAGGAACACATTTATTTATTTATTTTTGTAAGTATAGGAAGTTAATGTAAGATAAATTTAGATTTAACATAACCAGTCAATGAGGAAGAAGAAGTTTATTTAGTAAAATGTTTGAGATAATCAGTTATCTATTTCTTTTTTTCTTCTTTAAAATTTTTTTTTTATTAATAGACGTGATTTTTTAGAGCAGTTTCAGATTCACAGCAGAATTGAGTAGAAAATAAAGAGAGTTTGCACACCGCCCCCCCCCCACACACACACATAGAGACTCCCCTACCCTCAACACCCCTCATCAGTGAGGCATATTTGGTACAATCGATGAACCAGCATGGGCACATTATTACCAACCAAAGTCCACAGTTTACATGAGGGCTCACTCTGGATGTTGCACATTCTAAGGAATACATTTATGTCAGTAGATCAACTTGGTCTCTCTAGAGAGGCCCAAATTTTTTATTTATTCAGTTTCAGAGCCAATCATTCTTCCTGGGAAAGTGATAATTTTGTCAACGTATTTCTTTTTTTTTCCAGTTAAGATTCTTTTTTTTTAATTGTACGGAATAACCAGCACAGAAATACCTCCACCTTCTATATACGGCTTTAACACGTGGCTATGGAGTGGCATCCGTACAACCACCTCCCAGGTCAGGGAATCGGACATCCCCTGTAGCCTGGCAGCGGCCGGAGCTTGTTTCTGCTCTGTCTCCAGCGTCCAAATCCCCTCCCCCGACTGAGGAGGCTGCCCTCCTTACTTCTACCAGGATCTCCCCTTGTTCGCGACCTTTGTACACATCCTGAAACATGCAGTGTCGTTTTGCCTCTTTTGGGGGCTTTAAATACTCATAGGACTCATTGTATGCTCTTACTGGGCTGGTTTTCAACATTTTGCGGTAAGATGTCCCTTGGTCTCATTGATATAAAATTGAAAAGTGGTCCGACAGTTGTTAGAACTGCTCATCTGCCTTATGCTTTTGGCTTGGGTCCGTTTTTGAAATATGAGCCACGGTCCTAACGTGATGACCTGGGGCCTCTCTCTGAGACACTGGGATGTGTCTCAGTTCTCCTTGGCATCCTCGTAGCCTGGGGAGATGCCTAACGGCTTTTTGAGAAGTGTGTGGATGTGGCTAAGTGCAAAACGTTCTGGGCCTCTGCTTCGTCTTTGTGAATGTTGTAAATAGCAACGTCAAAATTAACAGAAGGAAGGGAAGATGAGGAATTGCTCATTTGGAAACCTCCTTCTAGACAATTTACTTTCTAAAAGCTAGCCCAAAAGGCTTAGTCTACATTCCAAACGGTACAAGAGAAGAAGTCATCAGAACATAATCTGATGCTTTTTTTGGCCGACATGAACTCCCTCTGGTGGCTCCTTTTACCACAGGTCTAAAGGAGGTAGAGAGCCGCACGCACATTTTCCTTCAGACTGTTCAGCTTGGCAGAGGTTAACTCGTTAAGGACAGTAAGAATGACAGTCTTCAGGTTTGCCTTGGTTTGCTTAAAATAGCCCTGTCCTAAACATTTCACTAATAAAAACCAAAGCCAAGCCAAAAGAGCCCCCTGGAAGTCTCCCAAAGGTTAACAAAATACTGACTAGGTCCCCAAGATGTGGTAGGAAGTCATTGCTGAGGGCGAAGTGCCTAAAATATGTTCTGTTCTGAAGGCTCAACCCAGTTACATCTTGTGGTGTCCGTAAGTAAAGGTATCTGCATTTCTCACATATTGTCCACCCTGCAAGTTCCCGGGAGAGTTCATGTAATCCTTGGCTAAGCTTTAAAATATTTTGTTGTAAATATAAGCATTTCGAAGGGCAAAGCTCTATCAGCATTACAAGCCACTGCAGTCTGATGAGGTCCTACTGGGGAGCACAGGGGGCTATAGTCAATATCGTGCAATGACCTATCATGAAGAAGAATCTGAAAAAGAACATATATACGTAGAACTGAATCACTGTGCCGTACACCAGAAACTAACTCAACATTGTGGATCAACTATACTTCAATTAAAAAAACAAACCAACTCACTGAGAACTCAAAAGGCAAACAAGAAAAAAACCCCGCTGCAGTCTAAGGTGGATAGACAGATTATGTAGAGAAAAACGGAGAAAGAACAAATCTAGGAGGTACTTAGGAGCTGATGAAATGCACATTAATGCACAGAATGCCGTGAGGACGAGTGCGTACCCGTGGTGGCCAGACGGCAGGAAAATGGAACTCGGGTCCAACACGCTTTTGCCGTTTCCGTGAAGGGTGTGCCGCCCATGTCCAGTGAACGAACGACAGTGTTTATAAAATTCTTCTATAAACCAAACTGAGAGCTAACTGTCCATGAAAAAGGTAAGCGGCAGTTGCTTTAGTAAGTCGCATGTAAACTAAATGTTAGGTTTCCGTGATAGCAAGGAGGAAAGGGCCAGCCGCCCCCCGAAATATCTGATTCCCGGTGTCATCCGTGTACTGGCCTGGACACAGGGATTGGCAGTTACTTTATACCGTTTAGGCCACAACTAATGCAAGATGGTCAAAGAAGTGGTTTCCTAAGAGAACGACTGATACGACTGTGGGTAGAGACGTTATTCAGAACGTCGCCTGTTTTGTTATCTAGTCGGGGTGACTGTCGACTTCTAGACTTGAACTTCTAAAGAAAGCTGCTATGATCTGAAGAGACTGGCCCGCGAACTCTTTGTATGGAACACTTGGCCCGTGTGCCTCCAGTGAACGTCACTCATTAGCATTCTTCTTGGCTAGGTTTCCCTATCTCGGTGTTCATTTTATACTTTAATTTGGTTACTCGGCCTTTGTTGAATCGTCCCATTGAAGGGAGAACAAAGGCGGTTTAGGGGATACGGGAGAGGAAGGCACCATATTTTATCTTTGAAAAAAGCCCGACAGAGCCAGAACGCTCTGATGCCCTCTGATTTCCTGCAGGACATTTGGAGCCACAAATCAGCTGGACGACAAAGATCCTCCCTGTGCTTAACTGCAGACACCTTCAGAAGAGAAACAGCGTGTCAGTCATAGAAAAAGCGCTTTGCCAGCTACTCGGGGTCTGGCGGATTCTCTCACCAGAGGAGTGTCTGCGCCCTGGGAAAGAGGGGTGTTGCCTTTTCTGTCTCTTAAATACCACCTCCTCCAGGTCAATCACTAGCTGGGACAGATTTTTTTTTTTTTTTCCTGACTACTTTTTTCATAGAGCATCGACACTCAGGTCAGTGATAGCGCTGGCATCCGTGAAAATGGTCCAGGAGTTTGCTGGCACCTGGGAGCCTTCTCATGCTCCCAAGGGAGATTATGCTCCGTGTTTGGCCGTGAATTTTCTCAGTCCCTGTAGTTCCTCAAATACCTGCTGCTCTGTGACTTCCTACTCCGTCAAAAGTCAAAACCCACCCTCTTCTTGTGGCGTGGGTCCCCTCAGGTTTATCCCAATTAAACCATCATCTCTTCCAATGCACCCCTCCCGCCTCCCGCCCAGTACAGGTTTTTCCTTTCCCTGTTTTGTTCGATTTCATCAAGGAAAGTGCATTAATCTCTGTGCCCTGTGGACGTCTGCGACATCTGCAGTTACTCCTTTTCCTTTGGTGTAACTTTATGGAGAATGCCTCTGCCCAGCTTTCTAACTTGGCTTTGGAAGACAGGTGTTTTATTTTCTAATCCACATTTCTTTTTGCCGTTTCTTGAACCTCCTTTGGTTGGTGGACGGACAGCTGTCCAGGAGCAACCGGGACCACCAGTCCATGTCACACAGGCCACTGAACAGGCAGGAGATGGGAGCGACTCTGGGTCTCTGGTGACCTGGACTGGATTCAACTCACTGACCTCGAGGTGAAAGGCTCTGTATTCCATTACTAATCCCTTGAGCTATCCAGCCCCCTGAAAATGATTCTTTGGTTTTATTATTGCAGAGGCCATTTATAAAATCATGAACTGGATTTAGGAAAGCAACCATGAAATAGCAAGGGACACCAAACTGATTGAAATTCCTTCAATGTTGTGGGAGGCGAGCCTCTCCACAGCAGGACTGGGGGAAAGTTACACACAGGCTCCTCCGCTCTCGTTTCAGGAGCGTGACCGGATCACTTGGATGTGGCCACGCCAGACCCACTGACCATGCCTCAAGGGACTAAATCCTCAATAAAGAAAATGGAAAAGCAAACTATGAAATAGCCAATAATCTTTATTTTGCACTTCCTCACCCCCCCCGTCCCTCTCCAAAAAGCACTAATGGGTAGATTTGTGCATGTGAAAATATTGTATAAAGTATTTAGGATGATCTCAAATGAATAAAACAAAAAACACGGATCTCAACATAGATGCTTTGTTTCTTTTTTGTAGGGATAGAAAAATTTTGGCTTCTAGAACAAGGAGGGCAATGAAATACTGCACTCTTAAAAGGTTGACTCCATTTCCACTGATTTGCAATTTAACATTCATGGCAGAAAACCTCATTTCTCTAACCACATAATATGTTTTAAAATATGATTAACTCATACACTAATATCAATTTACTTGGCATTAAAAAAATCACAATTTCTATTAATATATTTGTATTAGGTTCAAAGCCCATATCCTAGCATTCAAGATATCCATTACACTGGCCCAAATTGGGATTACTTCAAAATCAAGTAGAAGTCCATATTTATTCCAAAGTTGCTAAAATATGCTAATAAAATTAAATTTGATGTTTTACATTAAAAATAAAATATTTGGTTTATCTCTCAGACATCTATAACATATAATAAATAGTGGGCAGTATAGTAATATAATAAAGTTTTGTGATACCCTGAAATTTGATGAGTTTTCTTCTAAAAAATTTCATAATATACTTCATTTCAGCCTTAAACCACAATATCAATGAACAGATTTGCAGAAATAAAACAATATAAACACAAAATGCTACAGTATATTTCTTTTTTTTCTTTTTTTTTACTTTCGGGGAATCCACATGTCCTTTGAAACAAAAGAAAAGTCACAGAAATTTACAGAAGCAAAAGAGCTAACAAAACAATTTCAAATCATAAACCACAGATTTAAATTGCCTTGTTTTCCTTCCAACTGCTAGGGTCCTTGTCCCCGGGCTTTGGGCCCCGTGCGGGCTCAGCTCTAGGCAGGCAACTTGGAACTACGTGGGGCTCTTTTCTTTCCAGCCTCCTCTGCTTATGTACAGCGGTAATTATAGACATGGCTGAAATCACAGACATGGATTTCAGAGAAAGCCAGAATTAAACACGATAAAAAATTTTTAAAAAATAACTACTTCATAAATATTTATTATTTACATTAGGGGAGATCTTCTGGTCTGAAGAGTGTTTATATAGGTGATGAAATGTATCAGCAGTGGGAAGAACTCCAGCAGTTTCGAGAAGGGCAAAGTTAGGAGGCAGCAGAGAGAGAAAATAAACGAGAGTCAACAAAAGTAATCCACACACAAGAAGACAGGACATGATAGAAACCTTTTTCTTAAAAAATATAAGGTATTTCACAAAAAAGCCTGAACATTTTACATGTTAGTACTAAAAACAGGGAGGGAGGGGAAGCTTCATATATTTTTCATCACAAAAATATTCACGGAGACTCCGCCGGGAGCTTTCTCTTGTGGGAGGATGAGAATCTTATTCTAGAGGGAGGCGGGGGAGCTGTATGCGGACTAGCGAGGTCCCCCTTGGTCACAGTCGAGGCAGTCCACGCGGCATCTCGTCACCCAATCTCACGGGAGGGCCCTGGAGAGAACAACGCGGATCCGGAGGGAAGACTGCGGTCTTTTTATTAGTAATACTTGCACTGGTACTGGGAGGCGGAGGGGCCGCCCCAACGCCACCCCGACGCGCGTCTCCACGGGGACCACGCGTGCCTCCGCCGGGACCACGCGCGCCTCCACCGGGACCACGCGCGCCCGGGACTCGGGAGGAAAGTCCGCGAGGATGGTGCCTGTCCTCGGTCTCCCGACCCATCGCACCTTCACACCGGCAGGGACCTGGCGGGAGGCGGCCGGAGGCGGGCCCGCCGCCTCCCCTCCCCCGGGGGGCGTCAGTGCGCCCGGTGCTTCCGCTTTTTGTGCTTTTTGTCCTTCTTCTTGTTGGCGCACTTGGGGCAGAACCACTGCATCTCTTCGGGGGGCGCGGCCATGATCCCGACGCAGGGCCTGCGTGGCGACCAAGGGAAAGAGTTCAGACAAATATGCTTGGTTTTTACACATATCCTTTTTCTGTTTTTAAACTTTTATGTCACTAAATATTTTCTCAAGTCTATGGCGTATTTGCCGGAAATCCACGTCCACCAGCTCTGACGGATGCCGACCTCTCGCTGGGCAGGCAGGTGCGTGACCACCTCCCACGGGCCTGGGCCCCGGGCCCCACAGGACAAACTACCTGGCTCATTCGTCCCTTCAGCCGGAAAGAGCGAAATTCTTCTGAGTCACGGCTTGGTTTTTATCTCAGAGATACCATATACGGGTGGCTAAACGGATTTCTATCTTTTTATATCTGATATTTTAAAGATAAAACGGGAAGATTCTTTGCCTGTATCGTGATGGTGTGTCTTAGGTTTGGGGAGGTGCGAAAACCAGGCAAGCTGTGCCTTCACTTCTGCAGCCTGTGACATGTCCACAGGGCCACTGTCAGCCACTGCAGCTGTGACGGAAAATCACTGGCGAGACAGGAAAGGGGGCCCCTGTGCCTCCTTTATCTTTTTTAAACAAGAAGGATACAGAAGCTAAGCACAATGTTTGGAATTTAGGCTGAATAACAGTAGTCCAAAGATGCTCAATCTTTGCATTACCATTACGCGCACGTCCCTGGCGCAGGGATTCTGCTTGGCACTGTTCTTAGGGCGGCGCCCGGGCTGGGAGGAAACCCGGGGTGGGGGTCCGGAGCCCGCCCCTCCAGGGCCCGAGCGGGACTCACCAGTGGTACCAGTCGTCACAGTCGTCACAGCCGATCATGGGGCTCCCGTCATCTGGCTTGTTGCACCCGGGGCAGATCCAGATCTGGTTCCCCCACTCATCTCGAATCTGGGTTGGAAGCGGGGAGGGAGCAAACACAGAGACGGGATGAGGAGGAAGAACCCCACAGAGGGCAGGACAAGAGTGATCATGTTACGCTGTGAAGCCAATAATCCCATGGATTAAATTTAGAGAAAAAACCCAACAAACAAGAGTCAACAATTTATGAAAGTTGGAATCTTGGTTATCACTCTCCTGGGATCACATGAAAAAGAAAATGCCTGCTAAGTGTCCAGTGATAAGACAATTCTAATGAATATTTTAAACTCTCTCCTGTAAATCAGAGAACAAAGCATCTTATAATCACTTCTGGGAGCAGTCTGATCTATCACCACCTTTATCTAAAAAATACTGTAAACATGTAAGTTCTGAATGACCAGTCTTTGTTTCTTTGAATGAATATTACCTAATTTTACTGCTTTAGAAACTTTCTAAATGGGGGTGGGGGGTAGGTAATTGGTTTATTTATCTATATGGAGGCCCTGAGGACTGGGCCCAGGACCTCGTGCATGCTGGCACACCCTCTACCACTGAGCTCTCCCCTCCCCCAACCAGCGTCCTTGCGGCAGGGATGATGGTATTTCTGAAAGCCACGGAGCTCACTAACGTCGCATTCACAGGCCTGGAATTAATAAATATGGCCAATGCGCAGGTATCACCTTATTACTTATTAGCCAAGCCCTTCTCCTGAACTAGCTGATAAGATCAAGGATATAAAAGAGTTGTTACTTAGTAACTTTCCATTCCCTTTATAACATTTTCAGTAAAGTACAATCAACGAAAGGGCAAGCAAAAAAGGGAGGCGGGAGGCCGAGGGGCAGCACGTTTTCCCGTTGTTTTGCCACAGATGCGGGGCGCTCTGGGGTCAGCTCCCCTGAACTCAGCAGTTCCAAATAAGGAGGCTCCCTAATTGAACTGCTTCTTCAAACTGCATGTCAACGAGATCGATTTGAAAGAAACAACTCTATGACGGGTGTTGCAACCCAGCAATGACGAAAAGTTGATTTTCTGAGGTTTGCGCAGTAACTCAGCACCTCGTCTCATCTGGTGGTTCCTCCGGTACTTTTCTGCTGCCTTGCAGGGCCGTGTCGGGCCAGGCGGGGGAGAACTGACTCTCCCTGGGTCTGGGGGGCTCGGGGGCACAGGTGTTACATCCCCCTGATGTGTTGTTTTAAGGCTGACGTTCTTGACACAGACTCTGCAGAGGCAGAGGATGCTGGTGTGAAAGCTTCCTCAGCAAACCCCTGGGCAGCTGCATCCCTGACTCAGTCCTCCCCAGTCTCGAGGGGAGAGACCACCAGTGAGCCTGGGCCACCGGTCTGGGGTGCGGGCCGGTCCGGCACTCGGGCCCCTGAGGCCGCCGGGCACGGCCAGCCCCGCGGCCGGCTGCCCTTTCTCAAAATTAGGAGGCCGTGACCCTGCCACGTGAGAAATCTGCCACAGCCCCTGTAATAACCAACACCCGGACCTTCACGGTTTACTCGGTTCTTTCAAATATCTGCGTTGGCTTCATCACCCTAAAACAAGGCTTGGCGAGGGTACAGATGGTGCAGCTGGAGCTAAGGGAACGTCAGTGACAGTTCCAATGTCACTCAATTAAGTAGTGACAAAACTGGCCTTTTTACTCTCTAGCCTGTGCGCTTCCCCCAAATCACACATTTTGTCTTCTGTCTGCAAAGTGTCCATGTAGTCTGCAAATCTGATGCATCTCCAGGGAGTGAACTCAACACTCCACTGCAGAGTCAGAAAATTTAGGGCTAGAACACACCACAGCGACCATCTGAAAACATGGAGGTTGGGGGGCTTGTGTCAAATCTTCCCTGACCAACCCACCTTGGGGTGAAGTGGCCTTAATAAATGCCTGGAGCAACTGGGCCCTTGAATGGGCCGATTTGATGATCAAGATTTTTGTACCACATCTTCTGTTTTGTCTTGAATTGCCAATTTAGTATTTTCCTGTTGTTTTTTCATGTCTTTATATCCTCTGAATACTTTTGAGATTTTCTTATCCTTTGCTATCATTTTAGTGCCTCAAATATTTAACGATCTGTTGAAACTTCCGCCCAGGGCGCTTTTATAGAGCTGTTGTCTTTGCACGGCTTCTAAGAGCGACAGCAGGAGTCCGAGCCCGCCGCCCCCCGGGCACATCTGCTGGGAGGGCTCCCAGCCGCCACTGGGCTGACGGGTCTCGGCCCGCGTATTCCGCGGCCTCGGCAGTGTCAGTCCACCAAGGACCTTCACGTGCCTGGAATCTTTTTGTTGTGACTTTGCGTGTCACTCCACGGAGCCTGAAGAGCGTATTTGCGTAGCTGCTTCGTTACTCGACTGGATTCAGCATCTGAATAAGACCTGATGCTGTTAAGTGTGGAGAAAACACGTGAGAACGGCCCCATGGTGACGGCATGAGCTCATTCCGCAAGGCGAGCGTTCCCACCTGCGGGCAGGTTTGGGCTCGGGAAGGTCTGCAGTCTGCAAGTTCATTTGCGTTTACTGTGCGGGCCTTGGTTTACTCAGGACCTCAGCCGAAGAGACGCTGTAATTAGTGCTGTTACTACGAAAAAAGCAGCTGGTGCCTCAGACGTGCGCACATCACATAAATTATACTCTTAAGTGAATACTTTAATTGCTTGATCAAGAAATTCAACGTGGGATTTAAATATCACTATTCATCTCTTATTTATACACTGATAGTGTTGTATTTATGTATATAGTCAGAGTGCAAAACAATGCAAAATAAAGAAAATGCTTTGACATTATTTATGGAGACTAAATATGCAAACACTGTAACACAATGGTTTTCCGCCGAAAGCTTGAAAATGCAATGAAAATACCTTTCCAGCCATAAAGAATAGCCTCTGAAATTCAATAACGATACATGCGACACTGCTTTTTAATTGAAAACATTTTCATGATAAAAGAGTGAGCTCTTAAGTGACTTTTTCTTAAGTACCCCCAAAATAAAAAGCAGCGCACCACGTAAGTGCTGACGGTCTCCGTTACCACGCTCCGGACAGGCGCTTTGGAACTTGCAGCTCCGGAGATGGCAGGAGATGGAGCCGGCATCAGAGCAGGGGGCGCGGTGGCCTGTGCCAGGAGTGGCAGAGGCACCGGGGCAGGGGTGACGTGCATGGGAATGGGGGCTGGGGCTGGTGCAGGCGGTGGCGTCTTGGGTCTGTTCAGAGAGGGCGCGGGCTTAGCCTCGGGGGCTGGAACAACTTTGCTGATGACACTGTCAACAAAAGAGAGAAAAGGAAAAGTCAGCTGAGTCAGGCCAAATATCTCAAAATATTACCACAAAAATCACTCTGTTCTTCTAGCAGCAGAATCCTTTATTGGAAAGTCCAGGGATGGGACAGATCTCAGGGGTCAAGGCCCTTCACCAACCTGCTTCTCAACTTACTCAGTCGCGGCCGGGAGATACATTAGGCAGCAGGAGTGAGGCGCCCCGGGAGGGAGGCAGCAGCTCCAGCTCCTTTCCCGGTGACACCACCAGCTCCTAATTAGAGCCGTGTGCTGGGCTGTCTCTTCTGTCTTAATCTCAGAGCTCAGGCTCTGAGCGGGTGGAGAAAGCACCAGGCTCAGAGTCAGGGTGCCCGAGTCCCAGCCCTGAGTCTTCCCCAGGCTGGCTATGTGACCCTGGGTAAGTCAGTGACAGGTACTAGTTAACTGAGCGCCTCCAGAAGGCAGATAGCATGCTGGGAGCCTTACTCACATCACCTCGTCCAGTCCTCACAACTCCAGAGGAGCTACCGTGACCCCGTTCTATAGACACCAAAACAGGATTAGAGAGAGAGGGGAATTTAGGTAACTGGGTGGCAGGCTTTGAACCGAGGTCTATTTGATTCTAAAATTCTACTTTTTCTTCTTCTTCTTTTTTTTTACAAAGTTCCTTTATTTGGGGGGAAAAAGTACCATTCCAAGTAGAGAAAAAAACAGCACAACAGCTTACGTAGCAAAGATTCGCAGGCATCAGCTCTTGGCCATGTCTGTTTCTGGTCTGCCTCCCTCCTCCATGAGGTTTACAGAACTGATGAAAGATACTAACTCACAGACTTCAGAAGCCCAGCAAATCCCAGGCAAGATAAATAAAAAGAAACCCACACCTGCACACATCAGAGTCAAACTATGAAACAGCACAAAGAGAGAGAAGTCTAAAAGGAGCCCAAGGGGGAACGAGAACAAGTAATTTCAAAGAAGAAACAGGTGACAGTGGATTTCTCAACAGCAATGATAAAATCTAGAAGACAGTGGAATAACATCTTCAATATGCTAAAGACAAGTTTTGTCTTTGAAAACATCTTTCGAGAATAAGGATAACAGGATGACACCTGCACCCCAATGTTCATAGCAGCACTATTTGCAACAGCCAAGACATGGAAACAGCCTAAATGTCCATCAACGGATGACTGGATAAAGAAGAGGTGGTGTATTTATACAATGGAATACTACTCAGCCATAAAAACCGACAACATAACGCCATTTGCAGCAACACGGATGCTCCTGGAGAATGTCATTCTAAGTGAAGTGAGCCAGAAAGAGAAAGAAAAATACCACATGAGATCACTCATGTGTGGAATTTAAAAAACAGAAACAAAACCAAAAACAAAGCATAAATACAAAACAGAAACAGACTCATAGACATAGAATACAAACTTGTGGTTGCCAAGGGGGCGGGGGTGGGAAGGGATAGACAGGATTTCAAAATGTAGAATAGATAAACAAGATTATACCGTATAGCACAGGGAAATATATACAAGATCTTGTGGTAGCTCACAGAGAAAAAAATGTGACAATGAATATATGTATGTTCACGTATAACTGAAAAATTGTGCTCTACACTGGAATTTGACACAACATTGTATAATATGATTATAAATAAATAAAAAAAATAATAAAGTCAAGGGAGAAAAAAAGGATAAGGATAACATTTTTAGGCAAACAAAATCTGACGATGTGCCACCCGTGGACCCTCACTAAGAGAAGTTCTAAGGTAGCAAATCTCCAAATCTTTTGGTCTTAGAATCCCTTCACAATCTTACATTTAAACCTTATAATTACTGAGAAACCGAAAGAACTTTAATGTGCATCTGTCAATATTTACCATATTAAAACCTGAAAGAGAAATTTTAAAATAATTATTGAATTCAATTCAAAGTAGCAATTACAAACCCATTATGTGTTAACAGATAACTTTTCTTTAAATGAAAAGTAAATATATTTTCCAAAACAAAACAGTTTTGTGAGAAGATTGGCAGTTTTGTATTTCTGCAAAGCTCCTTGATGTATGCATATGTAACTGGAGAAGGGAGGGGTGTTTTAATGGCTTTTTCAGATAATTGTGTAAATTCTTCTTTACTACTACACCAAAATGCAACAAGTGGTAGTTTTGTACCAGTTAGCTGCAATATGCAATCTGAAGCCGTATCAGTAAGCTTTTCGTATTCTGTTTCATTAAAATCCATTGATCTGTGTGAACAGACATTTTACCTATGCATGAGTTTATAACATCATGCATTGGCCACTGAGAATACTGGTTCACTGAATTATGCAGCTGTTTTAAATATTTACACATTATACAATATTTCAGAAAATCACACTTGGCGTTACCATCCATTTCATCAAAAATGTCTTAAATTATTGAGGAGCTGTCAACTTGTAATGGTATGTTTTCCAAAGTTCTAATTTTTACTTAAAAGGTTGAATTTTGATCATTTATAAAAAATGCTCTCAGGTATTTTCTTTGAAATTAATAGCCTTGGGTCTTTTCAAAACAATGCAACACCCATGGCTGCTCTGTACCCTAACTGTGTGCACACCCGTCTGTATCACCCACATTAGGGGGAACCCTCCTTAGGAGTAAGGTGGGCAGTGCCTTACTTGTCTTTGAATTATTTGCAGTATTAAACACAGTGCCTTAATATGTGTTTATCAACTTTAGTAAGCTTCATGCCTAATTCACAGTAAGAATGCTCTTCTAATTATTTTAGTTTTGAATACGTTTTTGCTGCTTAAAATATTTTAAAATAGGCCAATTCCTCTAGTCTTTCCTTCCTGCCGACCTTCCTTCCACACTATCTACTGAGTTCCAGGACCACTGAGATTTCTGCCCGTCACCATGGATTCTAATTCCTCATCTGTCTACCCATTCTTGGGCCAAGCATGATCATGGCAGCAATGCGAGGTACAAGCACACCGTGAAGGTTCCGTTCTGTTATCTGGAGATGCTTTTAAATTGCTTTAAGCTACTGAAGTTTGAATATGTGTTAAGCATCATGAATGCTGTTTGCCTTGCCTGACTCTTTCCCAATCCCCTTTCATTTTCTTTCTATTTTTCTTAGATTTCTGCCTTACCGACAAGGCCTGCGAACGGTACCATGAGAATGGTTTAGCATTAGCAGTGCAGCCAACGGATGTACACACGTGGTTGATCAATTCACGGGGCAGTGCCTGAAACCTGAGAAATACCTACTTGTATATACCTTCTTATTTTTCAATTTAGAGAAACGGCATTTTGATGAAAATAAGTCATAAGAAAGATAATCCGTCCAAAATGCCCAATGTTCCCCTCCAGTCCCAGTAAATTATCCTTTTAGATTTGGTATGCAGTGATTTTATGTGTGTGTGTGTGTGTGTGTGTGTGTGTGTGTGTGTGTGTGTGTGTGTGTGTGTGTGTATATGTGTGTGTTTTTTCCTCAAATTTTCTGAGAATCAAAAGGAAAAAACACTGAAGTGGGTACTCAGTGTTGAGGAGACAAAACATGTCCTAACTTTCTGCTTCTAAGAGGAGAGACTGGTATCATATAGGCTCTAAAGTGACTCGTTTTTCCCAACAATTGTGAGTTTCACGAGAATATTCACTAGAGTTTGAAAGTTACTCTTGATTCTAAGCTGCTCAGTTACTTTTGTGGTAACTGGAGGCACAGTCTTAAGAACAATTCTTTTATTAGCTCCTCAATTTTGAATATTATGGAGAAAAGATATAAACAGTATAAAGTGATACAATTTCTCATCACTTGTGAGATTAAACCATCGTCACTTAATCTGACTGGATCATCGTAAAAACAGCTTTGGATCCCTGTTGGCCTTCATCACCGATCGTTACTGCCTCCTACTTCTAGACAGCACTTTGCTTCTGTTTCCCTCCCTGAAATACCGCTCGTCCCCTCCTCTTTAATTGCAGAGTCAGTTCTCTTCCAGCGCTCCGCTGAATAAGCAGTGTCTCCCACAGTAACCAACACCGCCCACAGCTGGGTCCCACAATGGCTCCCCGCTGCTAACATTACATCTTTTGGAGGATTTGATCAGGGGGCTCTACCTGCTACAAACACTGGCATTATTCATAAAAACGTGTAGAAGGAGGGATTTTCGGCAGGAATTCTTTACCTGTTTCCCCACCACAAAATGGTGAAATAAATAGAGTGGGTCATGAGCTGCCTGGCCTGAAATGCAAACTCACAGCTTGACAAGTCAACAAAGGGCCAGTCCCCACCCCGCCAGCCCCACGGAGCCTCGGAGGTTACAGGCAAATATGACTTGGATGCGTCTGCAAAGGGAGTTTAATGAGCCTCATTATTCAGCTCTTGTGTGCAAACACGATGAAGCCGGCATCTAAATTATCAAAGTCTGAATAACTGGCCACTAAACTGCACACAGTTCCCAAGTTCCCTCACAATGGCTCCCTCGTTCACCTTTAAAAGCCAACAGCCAGTTTTAAACGGTGACAACACGATGTCACAGGTAAAAACTACTGCCATCACCTCCTTGAATTTTACATAAACTTCTGAGCAGAAAAGTTCTTCAGTGTTTGGGAGAAAAACT
This sequence comes from Camelus bactrianus, assembly GCF_048773025.1. Classification (NCBI taxonomy): domain Eukaryota; kingdom Metazoa; phylum Chordata; class Mammalia; order Artiodactyla; family Camelidae; genus Camelus; species Camelus bactrianus. The sequence goes on from NC_133573.1 coordinate 27,274,019, forward strand.
ACCTTGATTAAAAAAAAAAAGTTCCTTAAGCCACAACTCACTTTTCTTCTTCAGATTTTAAAACTTCAATGAATCTCAGAAACACCATGCACCATTTGAGATGCTATGAGAAACAGATTCCCATGTACTTTAAACTAACCCCTCCTTACAGCCACTAAAAATAGACCGCTGCGATTTCACGATACTATTACCATAAACCCGCAGAGTTGTGTCAGTGGTTATACAAAGCATCAGGTTTGCTTTCTTGCTCCTATTTTAAAAGTCCCGGACACACTAAGCCAAGTGCAGCGGCCAGCTCCCAGCGGCCCCTCCTCCCCGTGCGGCCTGCCCGCCAACTGAGCGGGCTCTGCCTCGTTCGGCTAACAGGATGCTGTGAAAACACTTGTGTCCCAACTAGGCCATAAGGGACACAGCAGCTTCCACCTTGATCTCTTTTGGGTCAGCTGCTCTGGGGAAGCCAGATGCTAAGCCATGAGGATGCTGAAGGTGCCTTACGAGGAGGCCAGCAATTGGGGCCTCCTCCCCAAAGCCACGTGTGAGCTCGCGGGCGTCCTCCAGCCCTGGGGAGCCTTCCAGTGACCGGAGCCCTGGCAGCAGCTGGACAGGGACTGGAGTCAGAACCACACAAATTCCCGCCCCGACAGGAAACTAGGACGTAATATGTGTTTATCGCTTTAGCTGCTATGCTTTGGGATCATTTGCTATGTGGAAAGAGAAAATTAATACATCAAATGTTTACTCGATCTCATTTAGGTACATAAATGAATATTCCGAATTTAGGAGAAATTCTGTTTTAGAGCATCTGTACTTAAAATGCCGAACTGGAACACAGTCGTTCCCTTATTTCACATGTGATCAAAGGAACAAATGCCCAGAGACAATTAGGAGAACCAGTTTCATGTGGGCTCTTCAGATCAGTCACTGTCCTTACTCTTCGTGATCTCTCAGCTCACGTTTAGCGTTCCCGTAATTAGAACGCAGCTGTAAACGGATTTAACGTCTCAAGCTCCTGGTGTGCCTCTCGAATATTTACGTCATCTCATAAAACGCGTACTTTACCTTGTCACAGCCCAAGTACGTATCAAGCAGCAAACATTTTACCTTTTAATTCAGGCAAGACCTATCTGAAAAATGAAACAGACTGCATGAAGTAATTAGAGGAAAACATAGCCACTGTAGAACGTGCGTTTCCAAAGGATATACCCAAATGATTAGACGTCTCCTGTCAAATGTTCAACATCTATAAAGTATCCTAAAGGGGCATGAGTACTTAGACAAATAATAAATAATGCATATTTCCCCATATTTGCAAAAAAAAATGCTAGAAGGATAATAATTTTAAAAAAAGAAACAAAAATGGCAGCCTATGAAGAAACAAAAATGGAGGAAAAAGGTGGCGGGAAAGGGAAGAAAAACAAGACTTCTCTGAATGTATCTTATTACATTGCTTCCACTTTGGCGGCAAGTAAAAGTTTTACGTATTCAAAAATTTATAAAATTGTCTATAAGTCAAAAATAAATGGAAATGAATAAACCTCAATGTGTATCTTGCTGGTGACACAACCACACACATACACAGGTATTTCGGGTGACTTTAGGAGGAGAGCATTTTGGACTCTCTTCAAATTCTACTCCATCCAAATCTTTTTTGATCCTTCTGAGCTGGAAGTAATCACCTTGGACTTTGGTATCGTTTTAGATGTATCTCTGACAGACTTTCTTCCTTCTGTTATGATTGCTTCTATCCATGTTCCTAAGAGAAGAACCAACATCTGATTCAAATTTACCACTGGGCACAAGTGTGTCCTCTATAACACTCTATCACTATGTGTGTAATAAAATTAGTACTTTAAGAATGCAAAATGGTTCTTTAAAAAATGTAAAACCATGACAGTATTGTCTAGGGCACCGTCGGGGTTCCTTCCAAAGACCAAATTCCCTGGAGTCAGAACTTCTAAGAGATCTTGTGATTTCAGAAAAGCTTCTACTTTTCTCCGGCAAAGAAAGGGTGCCTGAAGTGAGAAAAAGAGAAACCAAACTGAACATTCGACATAGATGAGCCTTTACTTTTAATACTCTCTGAGCTTGGAGCCTACAGAGAAGGAGGAGATGCTTTCACAGGAAAGTGTGCTCAAGTGGCAAGTTAACCATAAAAGATAAACCTCCATTCATTCATTCATTCATTCATTTACAGGATTAAGTAACATCCCAGTTATTTGAAAACATTAAGAGCAGAAAGAGGGTATTCAGTGAACTTGAAACATGAACAGGATTGTGATTAAGATTTGCATCTCACTGGAGTGCTATGCTGTTTGGTTATTAACTGAAGTCATGCTTGGAAAACTGAACACCACTACTTTAAAATATACTAAAATTTGGTAACAGTTGCTGTGTCTTCACCAAAAATCGCCAAGCTTCAAATGAATTTTTATCTTCTTCTGTAAATAGCACAGGAAAAAAATGTATCTATTTATAGCATGTGCTCTGTAGATACACATACACACATGTATCTTCATCCTTCCGGGCCACAGAGGCAGAAGTAATGATGGGCTTCCTAAGTACACTCGGCAGAGAGTCAAAGACGGACCATCAGTGAGTGTCTTCCGGGGGAAAAGCTCCTGTGATCACGTCACTTCCAAGTTGAGGGGAGTCGTTTTTCATCTGTTCAGAGTATATGCGTGTGCACCTATTACAGATAACGCATGTCTTTAAAAAAAAAAACCCATTTCCCTTTTTCATATACTACAGAATGACCGACTTCATAATATTTAACAAAACATATTTGGAACCTTAGTCATTCCACCTCTAGGGCCTTCCAATTCTTTTAAGCAGCTTATTTTCAGCATCTTCTTATTATTCAAGTGACCTCTAAAACGAAGCAGAACACCAGGGTCTTGGGAAGAGTCTTCGGTCTTAGGGAGGACAAGCGATCTTGACGGAAGGGGTCCCACCGCGAGGAGCCCTCCCCTCCCCCCGCAGGGCTGGGAGGCAGCTTCCTCGTCCTCCTTCGCACTCCCACTTCAGGGCTCTTTACTGCATCAAAACAGACTTGCTCCTACTGTTACAGCCATTCTGGAAAAGTAACTCAAGTAAACTTTATTTTGATACTACTTCCAATCCATGAAAGTTTGTTCAAACAGAGAGGGAGAGCCTGTTCTATGGTTCAACGGCTAAGAGACCGTCTCAGCTCAAGAATCCATCTCAACAAACATTCATCGCGCATCAACTGTGTCTCCTGGTCTTTGAGTTAAAGGTGAGTCGATTTAAAGGTGAATGGGACACACAATTTCCAAGAAGCAGTTTGGGGAGAAGGCAGTCCCATAAAGGTAGATACAGAAAGCATACGAAATGGCTCCATCTGGATGAAAACAGTGTACTGTGCGCACCGGGAAGATGGCCGGGTGGGGGGGGGTGGAGTGGGCCAGGGGTACTGTGGTCACTTCCCCTGATGACAAGTGGAAGTTTTAACGGAGGACTCTGAGTTACTCTGATGAAACGGCAGGGAGGTGGAGGCCGAGGCGGGTGGGACACCCTGAGCAAAGGAAGATGGAAAACACCCCGCCCTGGACGGGGAAGCTACGAGCAGTCTGGAAGCGCCACAGCACCTAAGGGCACCACAGAGGGTTTAAGGGCTCCAGACACACTGCTCTGGAGGAGGCAGGTGTGGAGGGCAGCTGGAGCAGCGTCAGGAGCGGAGAAGAGGGCACGGAATTGAGAAACACTGCAGGCAAAGCCGGTGGGGCCTGGCGGTGGGCTGGCTGCCGGGTCGGGGGGCTGGGAGTTAGGGAGGGACGGACCCTCCTCCCCCGGTTTCGGGCTTCCGTGGCTGCGGCTGGCAATGCTGGCGCCTGTCAGAAGGCAGAGCTTAGAGCCGAGACCGGTGCAGGGTGACCTGCGCTGGAGACTTGACGGGCAAGGTGGGAAAAGGAAACATCTGCTGTTCTCTCCAGGAGGCAAAACAATTTTGGTGTCTGAAGGCTTTTTTGTTTGAGTTAAAGGCATCTTCACCTGGGGGCAGTTCCGGAGGCCTGTGGAGAGGATACAGGCACCCTTCCCTCCTCTGGGACCGATGCTCACTGGCGTCTGGACGAGGAGGAGAGACCCAAACTCGAAGACGCAGACTGGGAGGCATGAGACGCGGAGAGCTCAAGCGATGGCCAAAAGTGGCCTCCCAGGAAGGGGTCTTTCTGTTTCCTTAAGTTTTGTTCAGAACAACACTTGTGGAGCCGGGAGACATTCCCGTCTTAGTTTTCAGACATCCAGCTGGTGTTATGACATAAATAAAATCCCCCAGTGCTCCTAGTCAGGGTGTGTTTGTCTTCTTTCAAGTTACTCTAGAAACTAAGATGGCTTGAAAATGGAGGCTCTGGTCTTTTCATCAACAAATAAAACACGTAAGCAGCACAAGGCTGGGAAGTAAGGGTGTTTTCACTCTGGAAACACTACATTTGAGGAGCCTCTGGTCCATCCAGGGGGACTTTCGGGCAGGTAACCGGGCAGCCCAGTCTGCGTTTTGAGGGAGAGATCTGAACTGGAAATAAAGATCCAGAGTTGCAGTGGGCCAAGGGCAAGAAGAGAAAGAAAAAGTGATAGAAGAAAAACAGAAAGAATGATGGAGAAAGAAAGAAACATATGAGAGTAATATCAAGAAAAACAAGGAACAGAGAGTTTCAAAAAGGGCTTGGGGGGAGCAAGGGTCTCCAAACAGCAAGCAGCTGGGCGTTACCGACTACGGCAGGGCCCTGAGGAGCATTTAACCATCTTAGTGAGAAGCTTCAGGAAAGCTTCCAGGGCAGAATGCAGTGAGTTTTGGAATAAAATCGGAAAAATAAATTGGAAGAAAGTCTTAGAAAGAAAGAAAGAAAACAAGGAGTAGGTTTTGAGAAGTTAGAATGAGAAGAGGAAGTTACATGGCCTTTCCCTCACTGAGAGGCGAGGCTGGGGAAGGTGAGCGGGTTTTGGGTGGTAGACCTGGAGGCCAAAGGGAAGATATGAGAACAGGGCTAATGTGGTTAGTCGGTCCCCAAGGGGACATGTCCCTCAACCTCATGTGCCGAGACCCTGACGTCCACATTTGAAGAAGGCTGCAGCACATGGGTCCCCATCTCACAAGCACAAAGGCAGCAGCGGGAAGAAAGAGGAAACATCACACTGTGCCTCTGAAGCCTTTACGTAAGTATTTTAATATCACAGCCCCATAAAAATGACAGGAAACAATAGAATGCAAAGAATTTACCTTCTATGTTGTTGTCAGTAATAATAAGAGTGTTTTCGTTAGTAGGCACATATCCCTTTTAAACACTAGAAGTGTGAGTAGTTTGATCTTTAGGGGAAATTATAGTCAGATGGTATCCAAAAGGTTACCATGATACAGCTAAATTATCTCTGCCTGTCACTGGTTAAAGGACATTTAAATTCTGGAAGTTCGCATCAGCCTTTTCCAGATAACAAATCTTAAGTACCTTCCTATATTCACTCAATTAGTGATCCTGGGCCGCGATAACAGTGCAGAGAGAAACTTTCCAACTATCATTCAAATCATATCTAAAAAGGTGGTCATAAATATTTTAAACCCTAAGTGAACTAGTAAGACCTAGACCCATTAAGGATAAGATCTTTCACAACAAATTAAATAAAACAATTTATTGAAGTCTGAACTCAAGATAAGCTAGATTTACTAGCTGACCTTTTATTCATTTAAAGAACAAAATTAGCTCTAATTGCATTAGAATGGAATCCAGTAAATTTTCCCCAGTCTTCTAATGTGGCATCCGTGTAAGTGCTGTAATTGTTTACAAGTAAGATGGAAAAGCTTTGATTATAATCTTTCCACTTGTTTTACTGTGTAGTAAAAGCACTTCCCAAAACCTGAAGCCAGTTTTTCTGACAGCAGACCCTTTTTTTTTTCTCTTGAACATCCTGCATCTTTAGTGTTAATCAACAAGCTACCATGTGCCAGGGGGAGAAACTCAACGAGCAGATTTCATCATAACTTTAGGTCAGTAAGGATGAGAGCGTGATAACGGTGGTCAGGGTCTCCGGGTCCGGAGAAATCAGAAAAGGGCTGAAGACCCGAATAAGAAAAATTTTAACTACCTGCTTCCTCTTGGAAATAGAACTGAGATATATGGGTTTGGGCTGGGGCTCCTCAATTTCTAAGCAGCACAAGGCAGCAAGAAGGAACATACACAACCCACAATTCTCGTTCTCACTGTTCAGCTGCTGGGAAATTTCATTCGTAATGTTACGTCTTTCCCTAGCATTAAAAATAAGTCATCTGCCATAAATTTTAAATATAGTCATTCTTAAGTTTTTAAATTTTTATTCATTTATTTATTTTTGGTCACTATTCTTGTTATTTCGTTTCTAATATAAGCAAAATACCTATGAAATGTTTTAGGACCAAGGGCAAGTTAACCAGGGCAAAACAAAGAAAACTATCAACACTTTTCAATTAAAAAAAAAATCAAAGCAGACATTTTTATTGGGAGGGAAACAAATTAAGAATAGGAGAACAAAAGGCCTTCCAAGTCTGACAGGATGATGGTCTGAAATGTTCTTGAACTTTACTTCTAAAAGACTATTTTGTTTTAAACCAACAAGCTTACTTGCTCTGCATGCTTTTATAAAACTATGAATTTGACTGCTTTTCTAAATAAAATAACATAACATAAAACATAACATAACATAACATAACATAACATAACATAACATAACATAAAAAAAAAACATATCAACTGTTTTCGCCTGCCCTGCATCCCTGATCCTGGTAAGAGAGCTCCCCCTTTCCTTCTGGAACCTACCACTTCCCTCCCTGAGAGAGCCATCTCCTGTACCACTGGGGCGGGTGAACCTGGCGAGGTTCCTGGATGGGGACTGGCATGGATGCCATGAAAGCGGGCTTCAGTATCAGTCAAGAGCAACTTGGACCATCTTTGCCACCACACAGAGGCAAGATGGAGAAAAAGAAAGTGAGCCGAGTCTTAATGATGCTTTTTGAACCCTGGATACAGCCTCACCTGAAATCAAATAAACGCCTTTTGCTTCTCTGAGCTAGTTTGATTGGGGTTTCTGCTACTTGCAACCAAGAGTCTTGACAAACATAAAACGAAAGTAAGAGCGTTTCAACCAGAGAAGAGAAGACTCTTTTACAGCATCATCTTCAATGAGTGTGTTTCTATGCTGCACCCTTGGATTAGGGGTTGGTGTAAGAAACAGTCAAATAAAAAACACCTTTTATCTGCTGTAAAAGCTGCTATGGAAGACATTGTTCATCTGGTTCCTTATGGAAATAAAATTTCAAATTTAGTGTCTTGAAAAACTTTGTCTCTCTTGAGAAACTAAGAGGTACCTTCCTTTTTAAAAACGCATTTCACTTTTTGCCCCTGTTACTAGGAGGTCGTGATCATATTTGACGTGCAATCATTTGCTTTTTTCCCTTGTCCTTGGTCTTGGTTTACCATCTCTATTTTCTAGAAATTTATGTTCTCTCTTTAAGTCACCCTAAATTTGTTCGGACTGGAGAAAAGTTACAAGTGAATAAAAAACATTTTAGGTATAGAAAGATGCTTTTTGAACCCTGGGGGAGGATACAGCTCAAGTGGTAGAGCGCATGCTTAGCATACACAGGTCCTGGGTTCAATCCCCAGTGTCTCCTCTAAAAATCAACAAACATGTAAACTTAAGTATAGAAAGAAAAATGCAGAAAGTGAGATAAAATCGTTTGCTATTATTTTTCTAAAGAACTTGTCACTAAAACACCACTATACATGTTTACCTATTAAATCTCTTTCAGTTAAATCTGGCTACATAAAAATATAAAATTTTCACTTTCTTTAAAAATACTTTAAATGGTTATTTTTGTGATTGCCCACGGTTATTCTCTACTTCTGGTTGTACTGTCAAAAATGTGTTAATCAGAAAAGTTTAGAACACAAAAAAGACAACAAATATCTATGCATGTGTATGTCTGTGTGTGTATGCATACATACAATTTCTAAACTACTTGTATATACTGTATATATATGTGTATATATATAAATACACACACACATATACATTATATATAAGTAATTTAGAAATTACAACTATTACGAAGCCTCCTCCCAGGCATAAGCTAGATTCTGTAAATTGCAACAAAAAATCGAATTACTTACACAAAAAGAAAAGCATCAAATTTTGAGCACCTCTGCTAAGAGACGTCTGATTATTGAAAGAATTTCCTGAATTGTAAGGAATCTGACAATATTCATGGCTGTGGTGACAAGACGCTAGCAGAAAGAAAACTAATTTCCAGGAGTAACGTGGTCACCGAAAAATATCCCAGCATAATTTGCATATTTGGGGCAGAGGGTTACATTTGTAAAAAGAGAGCATCTATCATGGCGTCTCAGCCAAAAGAAAATTTACGATTATTAATGACGATACTGTTTTCATGAAAGGCGTCACAAATGAATCTGTCACGTGATCAAACACGGCATTAGACGTTGACTGGAAACGGACTGCGCGTTACCGGACGTGCGGAGGGAGCTCACCGAGGAGGGCAGCTCACGACTGCTCGCGTACAGCGACCCCCCGGCCACGGCAGCAGAGCCACCGCGCCCGCGAGCGCGCCACGGAACAGGCAGGGAAGCAGCGGCGCCTCGTCCCGGGGCCCAGGCGGCGCGCGGCGTCAGCGCGACACCTGGGAGCCGCGAGGGGCAAGGGCGCTCCGCCCCGACAGCCACCATTATTCGCCCCAGAGTCTTTGCCTACACTTACCTTTTCTCTTAATGCCTCACCAATACTTAAAATTATCTTTTTTAATGAGAAGCTCCTTTAATGGAATTTCGAGCTTTAGAGAGAGAAGCGCACACTGACACGGAGACGAGAGGCAGCCCCGCTCTGCCGCGTCCCCGCCGCCGGCGCCACCGCAGCAGCCCCGCCCCAGGAGAGCCCCTCGCGCCACTCTGCTCTGTCTTCTTGGTAGAAACGAAAGCGTGGACGAACGCCCGGAGTCGGCCCAGTTCTCCTGCGCTTGCTCAAAGCCAACTGGGCTAACAATCGCCCGGCGGCTGGCCCGGGGCAGACCCTGACTGCGGGGCCAGGCCCAGCCGCTCCGCAGGCAAACCAGCCCACACACTCTGAGCGTTGACGCTGTAACTGCACGGTCAGTCTTTTAGTTTTACCCTCAACACAGACGAAGGGAAACTCTGGACACTCATTACTGGGAGTTCAGTAAAAGGAATCTGAGGTCCTTGTGAAGTGACCCTGAATTTTAACACTATCGGAAGGCGGTACTGGCCTCACCACAGGCCCTTGAGAACAGTTTCCAGGCACGACAAATGGGGGGGGGGGGGAAGCCCCTCTGTCTGGCTTCACGCAACAATCATAGTGAATAGAGGAAATAATCTAACCTCAAAGTACTTTCCAGGATCAAGGGCCAAAGACATAATTTCTTTATATAAGATCAGAAACTAAATATTGTCCTAGAGATCTTCCAGCGAGAGGGTATAATTTGAACCCTGTAAAGTCTTTTCTTTTTCCTGTAATTTCAAGACTCCATTCCCTGCCTGTTCTTTAGCCATAAACCACCCCCTCCCCCAGACTATTCAAACTTCCCTTTTTGAATCCTGGTCTCCTCATTAATTCCGCTTCAAAGAGTGTCCCTGCACCCCCAGGTGCACGCAGACTAAGCCAAGGCGCGTTTGTGTGAATCCACGGTCTCTTTTCCAGCATTATTGCCAAGCAACAAGCCACGTATCCTTACGCCACAACAATAAAACCTTACTTACTCTTATTTACTTTCACATAATTTTCATGTGTCACACAGTATTACTATTCTTAATTTTTTCCAACCATTCCTGGCTCATGAGTCATAAAAAAACAGACAGTGGGAGGGACTGGCCCATGGCCTTAATTTATTGACCTCTCATTTAGATTTAAAACAAGAACACCCCTTGACTGATTAAGTCATATTTTACATAAAATCCTATTGCTATGTGACCTGGGCCTCTTTTTCTCTCTCTTTTTAAATTTCAAATGTAATGTTTTTTCTTAATTTATTACACTTAATTCATTACAATTATTTCCTTGTGTCTGACTTCGGTCAAATGATTAATTATTCGCCTGATAAGGGAGCTATTTACCTAAATATTGAAGAGTTTACATGTTGTATAATGTTCTACTCTCAAGGACAACTTGTCTAGAATGTCTGGGTGTTATAATTTTCTTAATACTGGACATTTTATTCCAGAATCATAGGATCTATTTCTCACAGCTTCCAATATCTTAGGTATATGAGTGATTTATTGAGACCAAAAAAAAAAAATAGTTGGCAGAATAACTGAAACATGCTTAGGGGCAGATGAGATGAATATTACTGTCAATGCCTTTGTGCAAACTGTATTTCTCTAAAGGAATAAGCAAGCCAAACTTGTGTGTGAAAGTAAAGATTGAGTAATGGTGAGTTATGAGAAAACTGGAATAAATATGAATAGGTAGGAGAAGAGTATTTGTGGAATGATAAATAAGGACATCTTCCCCTTAGAGAAATGAGCCCAGACAGAGGATTTCCAAGGAGCTGGTATATGTAGTTACTTTGGTTGGGGCTCTTTGCTGAGCAGCCCTCTGTCCTCTATTGGTTGACGGGTACGGATATCATTCAAATTTTTGTAGGTAAAACAGAGGGCACCAGGCACCAGTATTTGGTTTACAAGGAGCTGAATCTACAGTATTTTTGTTCTATTTTCTAAGCTTGTCAGCAATACCACGACCTACTGTCTGGGTTTCCACTGGCACAACCAGAAAGAGTCATGTGGAAATTATGCAGATATTTAGGTAAGAAAAGTATGAACTATCTGGATTTTCTTCTTTCAATTTTCATTTTTTAAAAAGAGAGTGAGTGTGTGTGTGTGTGTGTGTATTTTTTAATGGAGGTACTGGGGATTGAACCCAGGACCTCGTGCATGCTAAGCACACGCTCTACCACTAAGCTATACCCTCTCTCCTTCCCTCTTCTTTCAATCTTCAGAAGAATATGCCTTCTCTTAGGAGACCACGTTTGCCCCTGTGCTGCCATTCATCAGAACAACACTGGAGTTTTTCGTTGTATTACATCTGGAACTAACAGACGCAGCAGCTGCACAGAACACACACCACACACACACGTTAAGATGGAATGAACCGTGAGAACACAAAGCAGACTTCCTGTTGTCTCCTCTACCTACTAAATAAATACGTTCATGGCTCCCACTTCCATTTTTATGGCTGAAAACTGAATGGAAGTTAAATGCCTTGTAAGCCTATTTTCTACACACTATTTGATTGTTTGCAATGTAAACTAATCCATTTTCAGGCTTATTGGTAAAAAATAAGGTTGTAAACTTGTACTTTGAGCTTGTACAATTCATTTCAATGATGTATAGTATGATTTTAGAAGAATGATTTTCAACGTGCTTCACACAAGCACAGTCAATGTTTCACCCCCTTACTAGGATCACGTAAGAACACACAGGCCTTAATTCACAACCAAAAAGTGACTAAAAGAGACACAGCCATTTCTGAAGAAGGGGAGGCTGATACGGTGATTCCATGAAAATTATGAAAGTAAACAGCAAACATGGGATTTGCATTTCCAGTTCTCCCTTAAAAAAAAAAAAAAAGCACTACTTACAATAGCCAAGACGTGGAAGTAACTCAAACGTCCACAGACAGATGAATGAAAAAAGATGTGGTGTACTGTGACCTGACTACACCTCGATTAAAAAAAAGATTTGAGATATACATATATCACACACACACACACACACACACGATGAAATACTACTCAACCATGAAAAAGAATGAAATAATGTCATCTGCAGCAACATGGGTGGATCTAGAGATTATCATACTATGCAAAGTAGGTCAGAGAAAGACAAATATCATATCACTTATATGTGGGATCTAGAAACAAAAATGATAAAAAACGAACTTACTTACAAACCAGAAACAGACACACCAACATAGAAAACAAACCGTGGTTACCAAAGGGGAAAGGGGTGATAGGGGGAGGGATAAATAAGGAGTTTGGGACTAACATATACACACTAATATATATAAAACAGATAAAAAACAAGGACCTACTGTAGAGCACAGGGAACTATAGTCAATATTTTGCAATAACCTATAATGGAAAGGAATCTGAAAAAGCATATAAATTGTATAGCTGAATCACTGTATTGTACACCTGTGAGTGAAACTAACACAACATTGTAACTCAACTATATTTCAATAAAATTAAAAAACAAAAATCTGTTAAGGCCAAAAAAAAAAAAAGCAGATAATTAAGACTTCAGTTGTTACTACTACATACTGTTCACCAAGCCTTTGGCAGTACCCGTGTTTTTAAGTACAGAATAAAGCCGTGTGTCACATGAGCAAGGGGAGAGTCTTCATTCTTTGTCCTGGTGACAGAGAACACACTTGAGAAGGTTTTACATTACATCCGCCTGGTGTAATGTGGCAGTTGGTCCATTCAATTCATAGTTTCTTGTTTTAAAGATAACTAGGGCCTTACAAACTATGCAGAAACAATGTCTCATGCTAGTCTTTAAAAAAGAGAAAAAGAGTAAGAAAAAAAACTCAAAAAACAAGGATCCTATACGTTAAATGAAGCAATGAGCACTTGCTCTGAGGAAGGAAGTAACAAAAATTTGAAAATGAAGACACCTCAGAATAAAACTTGGGCCCCACGTGCTCACCCAGGGAAAGGTCTGTGGACTTCCACATCCATCAGGAAAGAGCAGAGGAGGTTAAGTGCCACCAACTTCACTCTAGAAGGAAACGTTTGTACTTACATCTTGTCTTGGCCAGCTCCAACTCTGAGTGTCAATCTGGGGATAACTGGGCTCGGGGCTGGGACCACTGGCTCCACTTTTATCTGTTGAAGTTATTACATTACAGTCAGATACACTTTTCTCAATAAAAGTACCCCCTCCCTTTCCTCCTCCTTTCTCTACAAACTCAACAAGCTTTTAAGTTTCAAATGTGGTTACCAGGCTGTATGCAGGGATAAGCTGGGCTATTTTGTTCTTGTTTCTCAACAACCGAAGGCCTCCTGCATCGTGAGAAATTCCCCAAACTTTAACCACTTTAATAAATATGGGAGTTTTTCTGTGTTTTCTTAGTTCTGATTAATTCCTTGGATTTTATTGTTGGAATTTTTAAACAAAAATTACTACCTAGGTCATTCGGTGGGAACATTTAAGTAATTGCCAGACTTAACGTAAACAGAAAACAATGCAGTGATATCTTCACTATGAGATAAAATATATCTGTTTATGGGTCTTAACAACATTAAGCTCCTCTTCAGTTTACATTGTCATATAAGGAAGCTGACACACGAAGTGTAATTCCAGCATTAAACTGTTCCATTTTTTTGGCTAGTAGAAAAAATGATCTGAAATACTGTAAACGAAAAAACATTTTTTTAAAGAAAGGACTGATGGTGGAGGCCATGAACACTGAATAAGGTGACAATCTCACAAATCTCTGAGCTAATGACCAGAAAGGGAATATACCACGTAAGCATGATGTTAAAAGGGTTCTTCACAATTTTCTGGCTTGAAGATCCTCAACAGTACAATCAATATTTTGAATGAACAAAAGCTCTGTCATTCAATTATTCTCTACATCAGGTTTTCCACAGGGGTTTTATTGGCATTTTTGGAGGGACAGTTCTTTGTTGAATGTGACTGTCCCAGGCACTGCCAGATGGTTGACATCCCTGGTCTCGGGGTATTACTCTATGCCAGCAGGATTCCTCTAGTCACTGTGACAGCTAGTGCAAACTACTAATTTATATATTTCAAGCTCAAGAATTAAATCATAATGGAATAGAGCAGTGGTTCTCAGGGGGAATAAATTTATAACATAATGCTCAGTATTATTATATCGTGTAATTAATACATTGCACATTGATCAAATCTATTATTTTTTCATGTGTTTTCACCTGTCCCCTTCTTGAATTTTTTTTAACCCACTGTCACACCAATATCCATGACCTCGATCACTCTCTTGAACAGGAGGTACTCAGCCAACATCTGCTGAATAAACCGCTCACTTATCTTGTAAGCCTCTCGGTCATTTCACCCTTTGTCCAGGACCAATCTAAAACCAGCCTCCGGAGCGCTGAGCCATTCCAAAGAAAAATTTTAAAACCACGCAAACCTCTGCCATCAAAAGTCCAACGTCATCTCTGCCGTCAAGACTCTGTTTGGATTACCACCAGCCAGACTAAAGAGAGCAGAGACTGTTCCGTCTCTTGCTGTTTCCCAGTGCTTATCACAGGGTCTGACACACTAAGTGCTTAAGATACATTTTAGAAATTCATCGCAAGCAATGATTTCAAACGTCTGCATCTTGGAAGACCCAGCCCATGATTTCCTTTCCTCTTTTGCTCTTCAAACTCCACAGGAAAAAAGCATTGAGGCTACTAGCCAGCCAATACCTTCCACCCTTACGACCTCTCTGCACCACAGTTAGACTTGAGTCCCTCTCCAGCCTTCTAGAGAAACTTCCTCCTTACTTGTAGCAGCTTCAACTTCTCGGTTCCATTCATTACTGTCATCTAGCTTTCAACTGTGCTCAGCTCCATCTTTAAAAAAAAAATCACCTCCCCTTCACCTCCCCTTCAACCTCTGGAGGACCACCTCTCACATTCGCTCGTCTGCACCTCTGTCTCATTTATCGTTCATTCCTCAACCAACTCCAATCTGTCCTCTGGCCCAATCAGGCCACTAAACCTACTCTTTCTGGACACTAATTACTTCCTGATGTCCCAGTCTGTCCCACTGAGGTCTGAATCATGCTCCTTCTTGGTCCTGAACAGGGTCCGCTTCTTCGCCTGGCCTTACGTGGCCCTCCAGTCTCGTCATTGCCCGCTTTCTTCAGCGATCTCATCCACGCCCACGGTTTCCGTCGTGACTTTTAAACACATCGTGTCTTCAGAGTCTCCCCCTCTAGGCTAGCGCTGACTGGAACTCAGACCAAAACATCAGGCTGCCTACTGAACATTTTCAATGAAACATCCTCTAAGTATTTAATCTCATCTAAACCGTAACTTACCAACTTCCCCACAAAAACCCGCTCCTCTAAATGGTCTCCCTTTGGGCAGATGTCTCCTTCGTTGGCCCAATTCTTAGTCCAGTGGTTTTCCTTAAGGCCTTGAGGGTCAAGGGTCCCTCGGGTGGGGACACAGCAAGACTCATGGGAACCTTTTGTGTTCACTTTCTCTCTCTTTCTTTTTAAACACAGGGTTCCATATCTAAACAAATCTGAAAACCCAGTGGTCCAGTCTATTTTGTAAACTATTAAGGCTTCTATATATTTTTCTCACCTTTCTGTGTTATCTATGGGAAAATAAACAAAAGTATCCCAAACAAACAAACATTTATAAAACACTTAATGTTTGCCAGGCACCGAGTTTGGTTATTTTTCAGATCCTCTCACTGAGGTTTTTTCTAACAAACGGGTAGGGCAGGCAAGGTGGTTTCCACCCTACAGGGAAACTGACCATACATGAAGCAACCATTTTTCTTTTCTTTTCTGTTTCCTTTTCGTTTTCTGCTTTAAGGTCACAAAAATAGCGAAACTAGGATTCAGTACAGTTTTGCTTCCATTCAGAGAATGAAAAATTACATAAAGTTCCTACATTTCTTCAATTCTAAAAAAATTCAGGGTCACACACTCCTAAGTGATGAGGTACTGGGAGTAACAGTCCATATTCCTTCAACCCACAATACTACTACTGAATTATACTTAAAGAGCCCTTTCTTAAGCTTTATTTAAAAATAAAGCTGTTTGCCCTACCTTTAAAAAAAATACCTCTTTACTATTATTATGCTTCACATTGTATTTTGCTCCATTTTTATTACCATGCTACACAATGATTATAACTCACTTGCATAGCACCTCACAGACGTGACCCAACGGCGTGATCCAATCTGACCTTTACAACTCTAGAACGCAGGTGTGGAAGGTATTATCAGCCACATGTACTGAGGGCTCAGGAAGGTTAAGTGGTTTGGCCAGAGTTACAAAGGTCGTAAGTAAATGCTCAAACTCCCGGTCTCCTGACACCACATGTACCCTCTGTCCTACCACACTACTCCCGGACTGCCACACACCCTGAGTCCTCTTTCTTCTGGTAACACTGATGTCTCACATGGAGCTATTCAGTTTCGTTGTCAATGTCTTTTATGATGAATGACATGGATTTGTGAGATGGCTAGGGCTGACTGTAAGATATATATATCTCTTATATATATCATATATAAGAGATATACACACACACACACACACATTTATTTTTTTCCCCCTCTATGGAAAACTATTTTATATGGAAATTGAAATTAACATTGGCCTCCCCTCCATTCAACTAAACTGGCTGAGTTTTTGATGCTGACTTAAACAGCTTGGCAGGGCAAACGAATCAAGACATGGGCTGTTTATGACCTACTATTAAAAAAAAAGTTAAATGATACAAAGTGTGAAAATTTAAGCAAACAAAAATGGAGAGATACAAGTCACATTAAAAATTTACTGTTGTAAATATCTGTTGATATTTAGTAAAAATTATTGAATGAATGAATGATTCAGAACCTGTTATCTCAGCTCTGATCTCAGAGTCTGACCTAAGATTAGGGTCTTTGAGAGTGAAGATGGGAGCTATCATTTACACCAGGTAACAGGTGTTAACTGGATTGTCCCAGGCAAACCACGACATATGGTAACTCTCCCTAAACATTCTTAAATACTTTCATTTCATTCTTAAAGAAGTTAAATCTGATTTAACACATAGACAGAATGCAAGCAAGTGTCAAAACATGAATAAGGATGCTAATAATGTAGACACAGAAAGTAGAATTTCTAAATAAGAATTTCTTACCAGACTTTTAAGTTAACTTTATCAGAATGCCTACCAAAATAAAAACACAGGGACGTTCCCTACAATCATGAAATAATTTCTCACATGTCCGTCCCAGAAACCAATAAACTAGATGACAAATATGACAACTACTTAGACAGTATGACTAACGCCATGAAGCCAAAATCTGGGGACGTGAGCTCGTAAGGGTTAAAATAAAAGAACGGCCCTTAGAGTGATGCTGAGAATTGGGGCTTGCAGAAGAGCATTTACAGTGGATTACTAAGCTTCCCAATTCACCAAAGAGGCAAAGTCCAGTAATGCAAGCCTCCTTTGTAGCGAACTAAAAATACATTGTCGGTGGATTTGTCCAGTTTTATGTATAAGCAATACTTTTTTCACCTGAACTAATACTAGTAGTCATATAAGCCCCTTATTGCCACGTGCTGCATTTTTTCTGCTAATCTTCAAGGATTTAGCTTCTTTGCCACATACCTCAGGGCACCAACTGATAAAGCACTAACTCTCCATTTTTCCAGGACACCAGCAGTGCGGCCTTGCAAAAAATGAAAATCGCTCAAGAGATTTAAAGGGGAAATTTATTTTTAAAATCCTGACTTGAAGCAAAGAGGTGGATTTTTAAAAAGCTTATCTATAAAGAATCAGTTTAAATTTAAATTCTATCTTGGAACTCTTTCATGCATTCCAGCTTTAAAGTTTATCTTCTGACAAGGGCTTCCTGCAAAGGTAATGGGCGGCTTTGTCAATATAATCTGGCCAAGTTTTATTTCCTCTTTTTTTTTTTTTAATGCTAAACTTCTTTCATTAAAAAAAAAAAAATCTCTATGTGTGTGCTAGGCAGGGTAGCAGCAACTCAGCCGGTGCTACTGCAGATCCCCATCGATGCTAGCATCAGAAAAATGTCCAGAAAGAGCATTGGTGAAAAGCTGAATTTAATAACCAAACATTTTAGATGCTGACATATGACAACTGGGAACCAACCTGTCATCTTTCTTAACATTTAAGGTCTACATGATTTCCATTCAGAAACACAATGTAACCAACATGATAAACTGTTTAAAATATTAAACAGAGAGATTTACAGTTGTGGTCAGCATAATGAGTGGGACCCCCATGAGGACAATGACCCAGGGCTCGGGCTGTCAGCACATGTCCAGTTCATTCATCAGAAGCCCTGGGGATGGCCTTCGGGAAACTTCCATAAATTCAAACGTACTCATTTAAACACTAAGCTACTGGTTTCCTCTTGGAACAGACAGTTATGAGAATCAAAAAGGGAAGATCTCCCCCTTCTTCCTGGGTTATTTTATTTACTAAAAACTCTCCATTTCACTAGTTAATCATGAGAGCTGGTGAGAAATGGCTGGAAACCAGACAACACTACTGTAAACAGAAAGACGGCAGAAATCTTTTGTCAAAGCGCCAGCCGGGAAGACCACTTCTCATTCTCTAAAAAACAAACTGTTTAAGTTCAATAAAAGACTATTTGGGGGCAAATGCCAAGGGGTTTAGGACTGGAGAAACATGAGACATTTCAATTGTCCTGCTGCCTGAAATCCTTCAAGCTTCAAGGACCACCACGGCCTATCCCTTACAATCCAGCAGCTGAACAGGCGCTGTCTGGTCTCTTCAGGGACTGAAGTTTCCTAAAATCACGATGTCCCCTCACCCTAGACTGTGAAACCTTCTCATGCCCTCGTCAGCTCCCATCGTGGGCCTGAGAGGGTCGTGAATAAAGAAAGGGCAATAAAGGACACGGGCTTCAATCAGACAGGCCAGGGTTGTGTCACAGCTCGTCTGTGAATTACTCACCCCCTCTGTGCGCTTTTCTCAACTGTGACAAAGGAGCAGCAGTCCCCGGACCCGTGGTGCCCTCGGCCAGGCCGGCAAGGACCGCGTGTGCGTGCTCAGTCACCCTGACACCCTTCCCTCTCCGGCTGGTTCATGCAGTAGCCAGTGTTACCGCAAATAAAACCACCCACCAGTCCACAGGAGAAGACCTGGGGGGCCCCACTGCAGGAGGAATGAGCTTTTATCTGTGAACAGAGCTCAATTATCCATGGGTTGATTATCAGTGTTCTTGGTTATTGTAAGGAAACGCTGACTGTCACAGCCATCTATTAAATGACACTCAGTGTTTCCTGAGAAGGCAGAAGAGAAGAACTTTTAAATTCAAACATTCTTAGAACAGCTATGAAACTACCGTTTTTAAACAGAGATGAACCATACTTTCTAAGGATGCAGTCTCCTCCTGGTAGTGAACGGGAGGAAGAGACAGTGAACGAGGCCGCAGGTGAGGCCTGGGAAGGCTGGTGGACAACGAAGGACCGGCAGAGCTGGGGCTCAAACCAGGTGGTCTGGCTGCCGAAGCCCAGGCTCCGTGTGGTCCTGTCCCGGGCCTTTCTATCTGGTTGGTGGCGTCATCATTTGGGGGTGACACTCTGCTGTGCCTTCTCGTACTCAAATAAGAGCACAAAGACAAAGTATTTCCAAGTCTGACAGATGGATTTGGGCTTTTCTTCTATATAAGGTCATATGAACCTTCAATTCCACTAACATTTGAGACGTTTTCTTATTTATTTTTTAACTGAAAATACCAAGAGTAAATTTTAATTAAAGCAGTCCTGTAACATTCATTCCAGTCTCAAAACTTTAAACAGG
Source organism: Camelus bactrianus (assembly GCF_048773025.1). Taxonomy (NCBI): domain Eukaryota; kingdom Metazoa; phylum Chordata; class Mammalia; order Artiodactyla; family Camelidae; genus Camelus; species Camelus bactrianus. The sequence goes on from NC_133573.1 coordinate 27,293,589, forward strand.
TGGAAGATCAGACGCCTAACCCTGACTAATGCGCATTACTGCCCATAAAGGGGAACTAAAAGGCCGCGTAAATCACCCTAATTTGGATTATTACCACCGCTAGAAAAATGATTTTTCCTTCTGATGTTGCATCACTGAGCCAGGTGCCCTGCATAAATCATTTCACTTAATCTATTTTTAATTTAAATGTTGGAAAGGGTAGTGGTTAAGAACGTCAGTTACAGGAGCTGATGGCCTGAGCTGAAACTGCAGCTCCTAGGAGTCAATCACTTATTAGGGGTGTGACCTTGGACAAATTTGTTAATCTCACTAAGCCTCAGTTTTTTATCTTAAAGTGGCAATAAATTACAGTATCTACCCAACAGCACTGTGAGAAGGAGCTAAACTTATACATAGTGGTTAGCATCTAGTCAATACTCAATAAATGACTACTGTTTGTGGTTTTTTAAAAAGTCTTATCATCTCCTACTTTAAAGATGAAGGATCTAAGGATCAAAGAAACTAAAACACCCTCCTCAGATCTGCCTGCTTCCAGAGCCCAAGCCTCTGTCCACCCACCAGGCAGATTCCCATTTAATTAGTGGTATCTTTGTTGGTTCTTGTATTGGTAAATATGGGTATGCCTGGTAAAAACTTAACAGGTAGGGAAAAGAAGTGTGGAAAGTTGGGTTTTTTCCCCATTAAAAACCAACGCCCTTGCCTGCTGATTGGGGTCAGTGAGCCAAGGGAGTTGCTCCTGTGGGTCAGTCAGGAGGAGCCAGAGGGAGGAAGCCGTGGCCCCTGCTCTTCCAACTGCAGGCGTTTCCTTGGGGCCACTTAGGCAGGCCTTGTTTTGATTTGCACTCACCGTCTTACTTCTGTGGAAATGTAAGACAGTCTCAGAGCCCGTGCAACCCAACTGCAGGAGCACTTCATTCACACATCTGGCTCTATGCTTAGGGAGACTAACTGGGGCTGGAAGAAGAGGAGTCGCTGTTTGAGTTAATATCTCAATTTCTACTCCACGTCAGTGGCGTGCCAGAGGTTACACTACATTCATCCTTTAAGAGCTGCATAAAGGCCTCAAATTGAAAAGGATGCCAAGGAAGCAGAAATAATCTTTAAACACTGTTGCCACAGCTGACTCAGCCTGTCACACACAGGTAAGTCACCAGGGTCCAATGAGGTAGCAAACGCTACGTAGGTTTCTACGGTTTATGGGTTGATTCAAACCGGAATCATAACCTGTCATCCTTCTTTACTGAGCACTTACTTATACGCCAGCAACAGTCCTACGCAGGTCTCAGATGTGATCTCATTTAATTCTCACATAAGCCACCTGCCCACGTTCGCAGGGCTGAAAAAGTCAGGACTGGTTCAACACAGGCTTAACTCTAGAGACAACACTGTTATTAGTAAAGTCCTGATGGCTGACTTGTATACGTTTTTATCCTTTTGTCATTAATCTGATCCATAACCATCGAAACGGATACAAGGCCGGGTTCTTCTGTTAGGTGAAATCTGTGCAACTTACATCCAAGCCTCTGCCTCTGACTGAGACAGTCGGAGGGGCTTGTCTTTCCCAAAGTCAGGGAGACCCTGAGGAAAGGCACGGACAGCTGTTACCATCTAACCTGACGGGCTTTACTCAACATTCGTCATGGCCACTGAACAGCTCCACTGACTCTCCAAGGGTGAGATGGTGATGAAGGTAACAGAGCTCTGTCTGACTGGCTGAGGGCTCAGCTGCCGAGTTACCAGGTACCTGATGGATAAGAGGCTGATAGCTGCCAGGCAAGATCGCTAGCAAGAAACACTTCAAAACAGGAAGTCAGTCTGTGTGTAAATGACCTGGCTCCTGCGGGTTGTGGGACCCTGATCTTGGACAAGTCACTCAGGCTGTTTCTCCTCTGTAATGCTGATAACAATACTGTTGGACCTACATCACGGGTGTGTCAGGAGGAGAAACTAGGGGATGTGGAAGTTGTTTAAAATCTTCCAGGTACTATGGAAAAATAACATAATGATAAAATGATTTCAAAAGGGAAAAAAGTTTAATTTCTGTGTCTTGTTAACTTGCTGACGTTCAGTTATTCGTAGGAGGGTTTCCATTCTACCTCTTTATATTTTAGAAGAATATCCAAGGGGGACAGAGAAAGAGTAAGGTTAGGCAGAAAAATGTGAGACTGGCTAGCCATCTCTGCTTGTCAGCTAGACTAATTTTTCCAGTTAAGTCTGAATTAAAAACACTGCAGAAGTACCGATATGAGAACTGCGGCAGGTCAAACATGGCACATTTTACTATGTGGAACGTGCATTGGGTATTAGCCTGGAGCCAGCCTCTGAGACGGGGCTTCCCGAGGGCAGGAGAGGATCTGCAGGTCTGTATGCAAGGCACCATGAACACTTAGATGCTTTTTAAGAAAGTTTAAAAGGAAGTTTCAAATCAACCAGCCAACCACTGTATCCAAAGAACTGGGGATGGAGGGCAAAGCTATAAAAGCCGAGGTCACACCCAAAGGACTGAGGTCCTGGTTTCTACAAAACTGCAGGCTGTACATTCGCTTCTCCGGCTAGGTTTGATGGAAGCCTGATTTACTTATGTGGTAAAATACCTGGAATTATTTTCTGCCCAACCACCAGGCTGCCAGATCTGCCGGACACTCAGAAACATGTCCTAATCTTATTAAAGCAGAAAACAGAAGGATGAGAGATGCTACAGAAAGTGGCAGACAGGCATAACCATAAATACGTGCAAAAATGGCTCCCTGAAAAGAAAGATGAGTCGGCGAGGAGCCCGGGGGCCCGGCGGTCCTCTTAGAACAGCGCCTTGGTTCTGCACGCCCTCAGAAAAAAGGATGCGTCTTTGCTGGGTATCTAACATCTGGGTACAAAACAGTATGCAGGAGACTTGATAATTACAAAAGTATTATTCACAGTGGAAGACTACAGATCTCTTTAAACTGCCAGGGATTAGTGTGGCTAATGGAGAGGTGACAATCTGACTCCATCAGGCTACGAATTTTTAACGTTTCCCAGTGTACGGGGGGCGGATGACAAGTTTACGAGTTAGAGTTAACCTTAAATTGGGCCAGCACCTTACAAACCTGCTTGCGGTTACGCTGCGGGCGACTGACGTGGGAAACAGCCAGCCGGCCACGGGCTACGACCCCGCGTTTCAACAGGACTCGGGGCCGCCCGGCCCCCGAGGGCAAAGCGCTTACTTTTTCGTGCTTGTGTTTCTCCTTCTCTTTCTCCCTCTTCTCCCGCTCTCTCTTCTCCTTCTCCCGCTCCTTCTCTTTCTTCTCCTTCTCCTTCTCCCTCTCCTTCTTCTTCTTCTTCTCCTTTTTGTCCTTTTTCCGCTCCTTCTCCTTGGGCCGCTCCTTCTCTTCGAACAGCTTCTCGGGCAGCACGGGCGCCAGCGCGGGCAGCGCGGCGGGGCCGCGCGCGGCGGCCGCGGGGCTGAGCAGCGGCAGCGCCGCGTCCTTGGCGGGCAGGGCCAGCGCGCCGGGCGCGGCCCTGGCCTTCTCCTCCCGGCCCTTCTCCTTGGCGCGCTCTCGGTCCCGCCGCTCCTTGTCCTTCTTGCCCCTCTCTCGCTCCTTCTTCTTGTCCTTGTGCTTCTCCCTCTCCTTCCTCGCAAGGCCGTCTTTCAACCTCACTTTGGGGTCAGGGTCCTCAAAGTCTCTGATCTTAAACTTATAGGGGTCGGACTCCTCGTCTTTGAGAAGCTCCTTCCAGGGGTACCTGGCTTCCTTGCCGGCCTCCCTCTCTCGCTCCCTCTCCTTCCCTCGCTCCTTCTCCCGGCCTTTCTCCTTGCTTCTGTCCCTGTCCCGCTCCTTGTCACGCTGCTTCTCCTTCTTTTTCAGCTTCGTCCTCAGCTCCTTCTTCAGCTTCTTTCTGACGTCGGCGGAGGACGGCGGCCGGGGCTTCTCCTCGTAGGCCCTGTGCGCGGGCTCGGGGGTGGGGGGCGAGGCGGAGGGCGAGGAGAGGTAGGGGAAGCCGGGGGCCGCGCTCGGGGGCGCCGCCAGCTTGGCTTTGCGCACCACCTCGTCGATGGAGGCATCCATCGTCCAGGAGTGGTCGGAACTGGAGGTCCCGCCGGCAGGAGGAAGCGGCGTGGCCCCCGCTTTGGAGAAACTGTTCGAGGCGGCGGCGGCCTTGGGCGCAGCGCACTCCGAGCCCGAGATCCTCTTCGGGCTGGTAAAAATGTCTCCCTCGGATTCCGACCCAGAAGAAAACTCGAAGGGGTCCGGTTCCCGCTCGGCACAGGCGCGGGCGATCACGGCGTCGATGGAGGCGTCGATGGTTTTATCGGTCACGACAGCCTTTTTCGGGGGGTTCTCGCTGTTCAGTTTCCCGGCGTCGGGGGGCGCCTGGGCTTGTTTTACCTGAAGGGTCTCTTTACTGCTTTTTTCGCTCAGCGTAGCTGAAGGAGTCCTGTTTGGCGTTTCAGGTCGGACAGGTGCCTGGGGAATGTGAGTCATGACCTTGGGGCTCTTGGGGCTCTTGGGGCTCTTGGAACGTCCGGGAGATTTCTTTTCTTTGGATACAGTTTTTGGGGACCGAATAGGACTTCCGACCACTGCTGGGGACGCAGCCGTCTTAGGAGATTTCGTCTTCTGTCCCGGAGAACCCGTTTTCGTCTTCGCTTTAGGTGTAAACGACTTGGCTTCTAAGGGTTTTGCGGTTGGCATCTGTGACTTTGCCACCGGAGCCAACATCGGGGGCTCGGGCGACGGAGGGGCGAGGTCCGTGCTGTCCTGCACGTGGACGGGAGACAGCATGGGGGGGATCTTCTGGGGATTTATCGAGCTGAGCGGCTCCCGAGCCTCCAGGAGCACGACGTCCAGGGTCTCCCCTTTCGTGCTGAGCAGGCGTGGCCGCTTCATAGCGGGCATCTCTTCAGCTTCCGGACTGTCCAGCGGCCTCTTACCCAAGAAGTTCTCATCGTTAATAATTTCCTCCTCCTCCAGTTCATCGTCTTCTTCCAAGGGAACCTGCATGGCCTCTGCGGATGTCCCCCCATCTGTGGGCACCTGCTCTTCCTCTTCTTCTGGTAAAGGAAGACAAAAGAGGTGTTAATAGAATATCAACAAACGAACAAACAAAACCCGGGAGATAAAATCAATGCTTCAAACATGACTCTAGGAGAGAAAGGAAACGACTGATGGTTTAGAGAGTAAGGCAGCAGGTTTTCTAGGATCTTCCAAACCTGCGTGCTGTCCTTCTCTGAGGCTGGCCGTCAGTGATGGCAGAGACAGATGGGTTTTGGTTCAAGGGGTGTGGCCGATTTGCAGGACTTAGGAGTTGGCTAGGTAGCTCCTGTCTGCCCTCGGCTTCGTTAATGGATTATTTTCCCGACTTGACTAAATTCTGTCCTTCTCTCCTCTTCCTCTTGTGTACGTGCATGCGTGCCCACACACCCACACACACAGCCCCCACACACCCACCCACACCCACACAGCCCATACACACACGCCCCTCTGAAAACCAAGAAATGGGTTATTACACGACTGCTGTCCTCAGAAATGACAGAGAGGCATCCTTTTATTTTTATTTATTTTTTTAAAGAACTTTTATAACAAATTTTAACTCTTGGAGTTTGAAAACTGTAAACCTCCAACCTGGACGCAATTCACACGTACTTATGTCTTCTGTTTCGCCTGCCTGAGCTCGGCCACTTTGAGAGGCAGCGTGCTGAGACGAAACCCACCCGGACTGGGCAGCGGAAAGATGGACTTTCAGCTGGCACGTGGGCACCACGGAGCAAGGCCTCAGGCGGCCTCTGAACCTCTCTGAGGCTGTTTTCTGATCTTTCAAAAGGAGCTAATGTTACTTGCCTGGCCTACTTGACTGAGATGCCGTGGGATCTGATTCTTTCTTTCTCCACATGTTGACTAAGCACCCACCAGGCATGACGCACAATGATAAAGGCTGGAAGAGCTGCTGGAATAAGGCGGAAATAAATCATGACCTAAAGGAGCTTACAGTTTGGCAGGAGACACCAGGTGTGTGCACGGCACACAGGGAGCGGTTAGTACCATGAGGCAGAGCCCGTGCTGGAGCGGTCCAAGAGAGACACAGGCTGCCTCGATGGCAGAGCTCTGGGGAAGACCTGACCAATTATGTAGCACTTTTTTTTTTTTGGATGCAGATGCATTTATTTCCCTGTAGGATTATTTCCTCATGTTTGAGAAATAAGCCATGCCCTCTGCCACCATTTTCTTAGCCTTTACTCAAAGCTCAGTAATGGGTACCACTTTGGCTATTTGGAGGTGGGGAACGGTAAAGTCCAGGATGAAGGAACAGATGATGCAGATATGGGGGTGTGCACATAGCAAGCTGTGTAAGAACCGGGGAATAATCTGTCTGGAAAGTAGGCTGCAGGGTGGGAAATAGTAGAAAGCAAATGTAGCAAGCTTACACCCACATACTAGGGGTTCTGGATTCCGGAAAAATGAACATGATCTTTATTCTCCTGGTGGTTTAGACCTTGTAAAGATTTTTAGACAAGGGAGAAAAATGACTGGGGTATATGTTAGCAGACTCATTCTGGCAGGAACACATATGATGGATGGGAGGAAATGGATACTAATGGAGAGGTGACAGGTTAGGGGTGATGAAATGATGTAGGTAAGTGACAATAAGGGTCTGAACTAGAACAGCAGTACTGAGTAAGAGGTAGATGATATTTTGAAGACAGAATGAAGAGAATCTGATGAATGATTAGGTGTAAGAGTGGAGGAAGGATTCAAACACAGTTTTAAGGTTTTGAGCCCTGGGGAGTGGGAAATGCAGTCATTAACATAAAGAGGGAATAAAGAAATAGAGGAGGAAGATGATTATTCATTAGCTCAACCCCTGGAAATACACTGAAGGTCAGAAAAGAGGACAGGGTTGGTGGGTGTGTGTATGAGAGAGAGGAGAGAGAGGTCTTTGTTGAGATAAATGAAATCACCATGATGGACCGGATCAGCAAGGGAGCAATGGGGGAGTGAGGTGTACACACTAACGGCTGCCTACACACAGACAAGAGGAGGAACTGGAGAAACACACGGGGATCAGGAGATGTCACGAGATCAAGGGAGTGAGAGTTTTAAAGGGGGGGACTAGGAATGAAGTCCAGTGTTTACAAGGTCAAGGAGAATGAAGGTGCCCAGTGGAAGTCACTCCACAGGAGCACTAAGGGGAGAATGGGGGATGAACGATGTCATGTACACGAAAGCACTTTGTAAACTACAGCGAACAAGACAAATTCGAGACACAGTTATTGCTACTGTCTCTTGAGAACAAGACCATTATCCGTCCAGGCGCCAGAGTCAGAACCCTCACTCCGGGCTCCTCCTTCCTCTCTTTCTCCTTAACCGAATTGTGAGCAGTTTTCTACCACGTTCCCTCCAATGTGCCTTCCCCACTGCTACTGTTAGTTCAGGTCCTCAGCGCCTCTTCTCTGGGCCACTGCGCAGCCTTCTATAGGGCACCAGACAAGTCAGAGCAGCGTCACTTCAGAAAGAGTCCCCTTAAAGCATCAGTGCAGGGTCCAGTCAGGGAATACCCTAGGGTTGGGCTCTGCCAAGTTCAGAAAAAAATCTCAGTCTCCTTTCTGAGTCAACCATGGGAGTTCCAAGTAAGCTGACAGGATGACCTCATTAGAAATCCTGGGAGCTGAAGGAGACGGTAGAATGCCAGAGTGCAGATTACAATCTCTTCTTTCAAGATAGCACACACGATCCTGCCTCCAGTCCCACCTGCTCCAGAACCATCCTCCACATCACCTTACGTGATCGTCTGGAAACACAAATCTGAGTGTGTGGCTCTCCATCACCCTCCACTGGTCCCCAGAGCACCCGTCGCAGAAGGCGGCCCTTAGAGCCTGCGGCTTTTGTGGAACCCCTTCTGAGGTGCTGCACAGTAGAGGTGGGGTCCCCCAGTGTCTGGTAAATGCAATAGTTACCCCTAAGGTTATTTCACATGCTAAGCTTCCACAAAAAGCCCTCTGTTACGAGGCTAAATCGTGTTGAAAGCCATTATTCTGACATACACAAATCCAGTTTCCCCAGCACAGCCTAGAGGCGCTCCATCATCCAGCTCAGTAATTAACCTCACCTTTCCCGTGGGTCCTGAGCACTCTACCTGTCCCCCCACAAGAACTTAACATGCGGTTCCTCAAGTCATAGCCCGTCCCACTTCCGTGCCTTTGCCCAAGAAGCTCCCTTTGCCTAGACACCTCTGCGCTCCCGCCACTTTGGTGACCATCTCTTCTTGGTCTCCGATCCCAGGTTCCCTCTCCCGTGACACTTTTTCTTAGCAGGTAGAAACGGCCACCCCGGCTTTTGGGCTGTACTGGATCCCAGCTAGCCAAGCAACATAGAAAGTCTAGAATATTTACTGTCTGGCCCTTTACAGAAAAAGCTTGCTGACTCCTGTCCTGGACCGACTCTGTCTGGATAATCCGAATACTTCTTTTTGTCCCTGTCTTTATCAGCATGACAGGAGGGGCTTCAAATCTGCTTAACTGCTAACAGGTAAACACGAAAAAAATCAGAAAGAAGCCAGCTTTAGGATGTCTTCCAAGTGATTGAATGCAGAACTTCAGAATACTTATTGCTGATATCCTTCTAAATTCAGAAGACCCCCCATCTTCTGCAGGGGTTTGTAAATCCCAGCGATGCCCACGCAGGGAGAGAAGGGGAGCTCGGGCGGCGGAACGGGTCCCTGGAGCAGCGGAGGTGAACCTTTACCTCCCAACTCTGGAGGCTCGTGTGGATCCAGACCAGCTCGGGGTGAGGGGCAGACACGCTGGCGGACAGAAGGGTTGCTCTGACTTAAGCGGTCCCCAGGAAGGGAACTCCGCGGACAACTAATAGGACACTGACAGTCCCCCAGATCGAAGGCCTGTTTAAGAGTGAGAATAACTCGACCACCTGGGTTTCTGCACAGTGTGTTTAAGACAGTGCCACTGTGCTGGTGTGCAGTTCTATCAAATTGGACCTGGAGAGATGATCACCACATAGGCACCGGCACTGGAGGCAGTCAGTCCGGCTGGACTGCTTTCCTGCAGATCCTTTAGAGAACAGATCGGCTCGTCTATAATGTGGAGCTCAACTACCTAGGAAAAATAATCTAAAAATCAATGGTGGTTGCTTACTTTTAAGTGAAAAAAAAAAAATTTAACATAAAGCCTGATTCAAAGTGGGTCTCTGCAAGCTAGGAGGGGCTGTTCTGTTTTTGTCTTTTTATTTTTATCGTTTATTTTCATGTTTTAGTTCAAGTTCCTGCTGTTAACTTGCTGTCTTTGTTCTTCTGTCTGCGCGCCCCTTGTCTCCTTCATGGTTTTACCACGTTTGTATGTGGCTGGCTAGTGTCTGAACTCGAGTTTGTACTGTGAGTAGACTGCATCGCTCTGCAACGTTCTTCAGCTTCTTCACCCAGTGTGTGGCTCTGAGATTCACCTCTGTCGGTGCAGGTAGCTGTGGTGCGTTCATTTTCACTGCTGTAAAATGTACCACGCTTATTAATCTGTTCTCCTGGTGTTAAAGTGAGAGTGTTAAACTTGAGTGAGTATGTTTTATTTTTAAAATATTACAAAATTCAAACTATGACTGATCTAGCTCATGCCTGCTCAGACACAGACTCACGCACAACGACTGCCAGGTTTCCACCACGTGAGTTATTTTAATTCTAGGTTCTAAGAGTTTGGAATAAGATAAATATGTGATGGCTACTGAACAGTTTATCCTTTCCGTCACCCAAGCCCCCACCTGCAGGTTAATTTCAGTGTGACAGCTGAAGGTGAATGGCAATGGAGTGTTCCTTGTGTGAATGTATGTTCACTGAGCGCAACTCACCTCAGAGTGGTTTCTAGCATTTTCCTATACTCATCCGTGGAAACACCTTCACTATAAATAGCATTATCATTTGGTTAACAGAAGTTTAATATTACAAGATACTTGACCTCTTGATATGTTCTTACATAAAGGTGTAAAAAATAGTTTAAAAAAAGTTTTTGGAGTCATAGCTCTTTCTAATTTAACACAAATATAGACAAAAAAGTAAAAGCTGAGCTCCAAAGTCAAAAGGACGACGCTATGACATGAGAAATATTTTGAATATTTTTATTTCTAGAGAACTAAGAACTCATCGTCTACTGTTTCAATATTTTTAAACTGGAGGAAAGGACTCTTCTGTATCCACGTGACAAACACATATTGCGGAAAAAACTAGTTCAAGGAAAACTACTGTGAAATTTCAGCTTCAAACGTCTTAGTGCTTCAGTTCCTCAAGCCAGAGGATGGGCACATTCCAGCATCACTCACCTTGTGTGGACAGTGAAGATTAGTTGCTGATTAGAGTTAATAAGCATCCAGACTACTAAATAATAACCCTGATCAGTAACAGAGATACATGCTGTGAAGCTGATCTTGCAATCCTTTTTGAGAAGATTTAAAAAACAACCCTCTTCACTATAATCTCTCTAAAACCATGTAACAGTGCAAGTCCAGAGTTCGCACCTGCGGGTCAAGGGGACATCCCCACAGCCATCCGCCCTAATAACTCCATCCTGCAGTGAAAGCGGTCTTGAGCTTAGGGGAGACTTTTTAAGGATAACAGATATTTTGATAAGATAGGCTACTTCTGTAGAAGTGTTAATTAACGGTCATGCTGCTAAAGTTATGGATAATAAGGAATTCTTAACGAAACTGTGTTTTCTTTTCTGCCTGTGTTAAAATTTGGCTAAAGTGAACAGTGATAAGACTTTGATTATGCTTTGTGTGAGAATTTATTAAAAATTATGATATTTGTTATAACTGGTTACTAGCACGGTCATTCATCAAAGACTACCGTAATAACTCCTATACTTCTAGGGGAGGAAAAAAGACACTAAGAAAAAAGACATATGGAGAACCTCCTAAACCAGTGTAGGAACCCCTATTTTTTTTTAATGTTAAGTTACTGGTAAAGGTTCACGTCCACTACCAATAACCTTATTCTTCATATAAATTGACTCAAAAGTGAATATGACAACTCAGTCTAAAGGGAAACCTGATGTGTTAAAAAATAACTCTTCATTCTGCCAAATGGATTATATAATATAAATGCATATACAGTGACACCTTTTCATTTGTCAAAAAAGGGAAACAACAGGAAATAATATGAGTAATTCAGCACAAATTTATCACCACAGTTAGAAATACAATTTAAAATATATTCCACTGGGGGCAGAATATCTCAGCACAAGGTATATTGAAAAAGAGGGAACCAGAGGGTATCTCTAAGGTATCTTTTCATTCAAAGCATCAGTGATTTCAAGTCCACACCTGATTGTCAAGTTATACTTTTAATTTGAAATAATTTTGAACTTACAGACAAGTGGTAAGAGTAGAACTGCCCATAAACAGCCTTTGCCCAGACTCATTAAAGGAACATTTCCCTCCATGCATTAATGCACAACAGCTGTCAGATTCTTTTAATTACATGTAAGAAATAAAACGGATCCATGTTAATGTCCCTCTTTAAAAAAAACTTCATGAATGTGGACAAGAGTGGAGAAGACACTATAAAGTCTGTTCCAATTTTCCTTCATGAATGACACCCATAAATCACCCACACTCCCAACATTTTCCAGAGCAGTAATGAGAACAACATGCTTAACACTTCTCCAACAAAACCGAGACAAGGCACTGAGGTCTGAACACACCACAGGGATTTTTAGGGGTTAGTTCTAAGCTACCATAAATATTGACTTAGAATAAAGTATCTTTCTAACTAGAATAATACATGTCTTTAAAGAAACACCACAGTCTGAAGAACTCATGGACATGAGGGAAAAAAGGAAATGGTCTGCACAGGCGGGGCAGCTTTCTCCCTCATTAACTGCGCAGGTGCGCGCAACTTTAAGATTCAGCGGCATGACCTCAAGCAGAAATGTACTTGTGCTTCTGAACTTTAGGAGGACAATTAAATGCTATCTGCATATATTTCAACAAAAATTGAATGTATTCAAAGCTAGATTTCCTGTAATATTTTTGAAATATACATGCCAAAATTAATTTCTAGCAATGATGACACAAACTTGCGTATTGTCTTATTACTTTATGCGTACTAATGTTTTATAATACATATGAAAGGATTCATTTAAAATGCACTTTTTTTTTTCAAAAAACACTTTTCCACATTCGGTATATTTATTGTAACCAGTTCCCTGAAGTGACTCAATACTATGTACCTTCATTCATTCACTCCTTACTCATCCATTCGTTCATTCACCTATTGAGTGCCTTCTGAATACTGCTGCAGCAAGCCCCATGTTAGACCCCAGGAACATGAAGTCAAGTAAGACACGCTCTCCTGTCCTTAAGCATCAACCACATCCCATGGCCATCAGTTCAGGTGCTGGGCAGGGATCGGTACAAGGTACATCCATAGCCACTTCCAGGGACGTGACGACAGAAATCACAGCGTCGACTAGAGGAAACTGGATGGAGATGACACCTGGCATCTGTGACCAGTGCCACCGTTCCGCCCAGCATAGCCTGGTACCTGCTTGGACCTAAGTTCTCTCATCTGCAAAATCCAGTATTGACATCCAACTCCTGCTTCTAAGAAGCGAAGGTTGTTCTTCTTAGGGCCATTTCTACATGCACAGGATGATCTACAGGGCAGGATAGAGCTGCTTCCGCCCCTAAAGTTCTCACTGACCACAAGCCACGGTGCCTGGCATTCTGACCACTCGATTGCTGTCTTGGACAAGGGCAGTATCTTTAAAATGCTGCTGCCAAAGTATTTTTCAGACTGTACAGCTAGCAAATGAACGATTCTACCCTCCTTTTTGAGGTAAGGAGACTCTGAGTAAATGGAACTTCAGTGAAGTAATCGGATGGAATGCTGAGGATGGAGAGGGCTTGGAACACAGGGTACCACCAGGAGGGTCAGGCGCAGGTGGGATGCTGCTGTGAGGAGGGGTCTGGGACAGCTGGAGAAGGACAGGCAGACACTGGACTCCTGGGAAAGTCAGAAGAGCAGCAATAGAGACAACTTATTTCATATAAACAAGGCCCTACTGTCTAGCACAGGGAACTGTATTCGATACCTTGTAACCTGCAATGAAAAAGAACATGAAAACGAGTATCTGTATGTATATGTATGACTGAAACATTATGCTGCTCACCAGAAATTGACACAGCACTGTAAACTGACTATACTTCAATTAAAAAAAAGAAGAAACATTCAACATTTTATCACTTAGTTCCAAATGAGGCCAAAAACATTTTTGCATTCCATCTGCGTCCCCTCATAAAATATGTTTAATACTGTCCTGTCTATAAGATGACTGAAATCAGACCCTTAAAACACAACTCAACATGTAGAGGGGGTAGGTATTTTTTAAGTAAACTTATTTATTTAAAAAAAAATGAAATTACTAGCAAAGACAAGACAATTAGGCAATGACAATTCACACAGCACAACTGATCAATAACACGATAAATTAACAGCAGAGCAAGGATGATGTGTTTTAAATACCTAGATACACACTGACCTGCGAAAAAGCACTGTTTCACGAACATTCTGCACAATAAAAAACTAAAATGCTATATAAGCAAGCCAACCTGAAATGACACCTAGCATTATAAATGGCCTAATCTATATGTTAATACCGTTGTATCACATAACTGCAGCAAGACCAAGATAACAATATGACTTTGGGGTTTCTATGACTACATCATGGGGGAACGTGCTGCAGAGGGCCAGCTGCTGACACTGCACAAGCCCTGTGAGTGCTGCTTTTTGGTTATTTATGATATGATTTATGATAACGACAACATCTCCTATTTTCTCTCCCCCTCAGATACAATAAATTGCTATCGTTAATCACCCTTCTCGGTGCAGCTATGATTACAATAACATAATAGGGCCAAGCTACGGTAATAGTGTGGATTTTTTTTTTTTAAGAAATAAATACAAGGAGATCTCTTCAGACAATGTCAATATCTCTAATATTTTAATCATCTTCCTTTAAGTCTTTCAGAATAAATTCTATTACAACTAAGACTCTATACCCAGGATGTAAGCCCTTTGTGCAAATCATATTCATGATCCAGCACCAGACATTCACAAACCACCACTCCTGTGATTTTCTGAAACTGACCACAACAGTAAGACTACGCATAGGACATGCTTTCTTTTTCCCAGACAACGGTGGTTGTTCCCTCCTGCACTGATGAGACTAAACTTACTGCTGTTCTTCCCTCCCCAGAACTAGACAAACTAGGCAGATCAGTCATTTGTCTACAGATGGCAAAACAGCAGAGAAAGAAGAAAGACTTTGCCATCACGCAGACACGTGCGATCTGCCTTTGCCCCTTGCTGGCTAGGCAGTTGCTTCATCTCTCTGAACTTCAATTTCCTTTCATGACAATTTGCATTAACAGCTAGTTAAGTGCTACCTCTTTGGCTTTTGAGTAACAGTAAGAAAAAGTAGGTGAAGAATTCAGCAAAATGCTTAATAAATGAGTCAGAGCATTAAAAAAAAAAGGATTTTTTTTCCCCTCCCTGCATCTATGCCCTTTTGATTGGCTACTGCAGATCTTGGCAAGAGGTGGTGCCTACTTGATGTGGGAGGTCACGTGACTTGCTTTGGCAAATATGACATAAGCAGAGGACTGAGGGGGAGGGTAGAACTCAGTGGCAGAGCACGTGCTTAGCACGCGTGAGATCCTGGATTCAATCCCCAGACCTCCATTAAAAAATAAAATAAAAAAAGCAGAGGACTGAAGACTACCTGCGTACTGGAGCTTGCCCCACTGCTGCTCTTGGGAAACTTGCAACCACCCCGGTGTCAGTGAGCCCAGGCTAGCCTGCTGGCTGGTGAGAAGTGCCCGGCTCAGAGCTCCAGTCAAACTGTCAGACGTATGAGTGAGGCCACTGATCACCAGCTGACTGCAAATGTACAACCAAGCCCCGCCAAACCCAGCAAAAGAACTCCACGGCTGAGCCAACCCCAAGTGCCAAGCCCCAGGACTGTGAGCGAGTCAACGGTTGCTGTTTAAGCCACTGAACTTTGGGGTGGATAGCTACACAGTCACATGTTAACCATGTATTCACATGTACACGTACCATGGATTCGTGTTGTCTGTGGGGATTATGTTGTCAAGGTGCTGTGAACACTGAATTAGTAGAAACTGAATCGCGGCTCCCAGAGGAAATACGAGGTTAGGTTCCTATGAGGCTCTGGTCACAATATTTTTGTCAGTAGACCAATGCAGACTTTAAACTTTCTATTTAAAGACACCTCACTTAATAGATAGTTGATTCATTAACAGTGAGCGCACAGCCCAGTGATCGTGCCTGCGCGGAGCTGGTCTGTCGTCTCCATAAGGCACATCGCAGCCTTCTCGGCCTTAGGGACACCAGCCAGTGTCATGCTGGGTGTCGCTTCAAATAGCAACATCACTGACAAAAAGCAAAAACTGCGAAAAGCTTGACGACATATAGACCATGAAAGTATGCTTGCGGACAGTATGAGTTGAAACAAGAAGGCAGAGTGTCACCTTGTTTGGACTCAGCTAGAAATTTTGTGCCCCTCTGCACCTGCCAGGGAATGACTGGGAAGGGACCACGGGCACTGATTTGGGAGTTACAAGTACAGGCTAGCCAGCAGGCGACGTCACAGACACGGAACCCGCACATAATGAGGGTCGGCTACGTATAATTAGATGCATAGAAGCTTACCAACATCGAATATTTTTATGGACTACTGATTTCAAAGAAAAGATGTGACTTGAAAAGTAATTCCAGTCATCAAAAGGTATTTAATAAGAAGATTAAAAGTGCCTTAATAACTATAAGTTTGCCACCATACCCAGCAAGACATTTTTCCAAATCCAAACTGGGACGTATTCAGTTTAAATTCAGAGAACCAGCAATGGGCAGAACTTTCTGCTCAACTACATGGTCCTTCTCTGCATTTCTGGAACGTACCAGGTTCTTTCCCTTCTCGGGGTTTTTACACCCACACATTCCGCTCCTCTCAGCTAGGAACACACTTCCCTTTGTTAACTTCATGCTTGTCTCTTACCCTTTACGTCTTAAGCTTAAGCACTGCCTTCTCACAGAAGTGTCCTCTGGTCACTCCCTACCTCTAAAATAAGGAGTTAGAATTTCTAACTGTTTGATTGTTAGTGCATTTTAAAAGTCTATTTCCCCAACTAAGCTTCACTAAGACAGGAACCATGTTTGCCTTTAGCTGCAAAGCAACCATCACAGGTCAATACACAATATTTTCTTCAGCAGTACTACTACTGGAAAAAGAAAGAAACTATTTTACCATATTTCTGTGATTCTAAGTTGTTAAAATGTGAAAAAAAAGTGTACATCTCTGAAGTTGCAATTTTTAAAATTCTTCTTGTCTCTGCTGGACAAGTGACAGCAGGGGAGCAGTCACGGCTGGCCTGGGGGTGAACTTGATCATCATTCCTGGTAGCGTGAATGGACAGAAACCATTTAGAAATTTGGAGGTGGGGGTACAGCTTAGTGGTAGAGTGCACGCCTAGCATGCATGAGTCCTGGGTTCAATCCCCAGGACTGCCATTTAAAACATAAAGAAGTAAATAAACCTGACTACCTCCCCCACCAAAAAAAAAAATTGAAGAAATATTTGTTCTGTGCAGTTAAAAAGAAGCATCTTGTACAATAAGAAAGAATTGTTCCCTCAACTAATGGGCAGCACGGCCTTTCCCCTCAGCGGTACGTAAAAGAATGGCGCCTCTTATGACTGACGGCTTCTTAGGATCAATGGGATACGACAGTGCTTCCAAATTACTACTAAACGCTTACTGTGCTCCTTCTCTGCAATACAGAGGAACTGCTTGAGTTATTAAAGCAACATTAAACTGGACACACCTAAAATCCAAGGGTCCAGATGATCTTCTGCACAAGCACCTGAGGGAGGAGCGAGCTGGGGCAAGGCCAGGCTGCGGGAACAGGAGGGAAGGGAAGGCGGACTGGCTGGAGGTGATGGTGGGCGGAGGAGCAGGACCGGAGCAGCCACAGTCGCGCCTTCCGGGGTCTTAGCTCAAGAGGGAGCTTGATCAGAAGAAAGCAAAAGCCCGAGGAAGGCAGGAGAAGACGGCTGCGGGGAGGTCTCAGAATGCTCAGCGTGCAGATGAACAAGAGAAACGATTCGATGAGGCAAACAAAAGAACCAGAAAATCACAGTTCTTTATTCCACGCGTGCGGAAGAAAAGCAACAGTCAAACGAAACTTAAATAGACTGGCTGGACTGAAAACCACCACACCCAATGGGAAACCAGTTATCATGTGAAGCGACAGACACAGAAAAGGCCACCGAGCACGCGTGATCAGCATCGTTCGCCCACTTTTCCACGGTGAAGCAACAGACGCGCGTCAGAGGCCAACGCGCTTAAGGAAAGGCTGTTTATCTTTGAGATAACACCTTATTCCATTTTGCAGTTTACTGCCCTAAAAATAAAAATAAGGTAAAAAAAAATCACAACTGCAAGGGGGGTGCGGGGGGTCCACAGAAGCCATGAATGCATGATGAGACCCACCCCTTCCAGAAAGATTACAGCTGCATTCACGCTGTTGGATGCTACATCTTCCTACTGCACAGACCCCGAGGGGGAGAGCAGATACACTTTTAGCCAGACCTTCATTCTAACGCAAGACTGTCCCCGCGCTCTAAATGACCTTGACAAAATTCGGGAAAAAATACCTCAAGACGCGGGGCCCTCAAGCTATTTTAGAATTAGCTCTGAATAATTGTCCCACAATATGAGTTTCTTGATTAATTGCTTAAGATAAGGCCTCCTTTCCGTGGCTGGCCTCCAGTGGCTCCCTCTAGTTCCCATAATCACTTCTGTCTCATTCTTCTAAACCCTGGAAGGCTAAGAGAAAAATCAGAGATACACCAATTCCATTACTTGAGGATTAGCTAAGAGATAACCCTTTGTATTCCATTACTGACCATTATTTGAGTAATTATTCAATAACCACCGTACGTTTGAAAGATGCACTAATTGTTTTTGGAGGCTCACTCCCACTTTGTGCCCAGCGAGTTGTGAATGTCATGTTCTGTAACACTGCACATCTACGTTTGGGTCACATGAGAAAACGACTAGTAACTTCTACTGCATTTCATTTCTCTTTGATTTCCTTTCCTACATGAAAAGTAAAAGCCAAAACAAGAATAATTAGTCTGCTGAAGGTCTTACTAATTAGAAAATTAGGACTCTATTTTTGACCAGATTTATGTCTTGCAAGAGTCAAACTTCTGCATAATTTAGACAGAAAGTTGGCAGGGGATGGTGGTTCCATCTAATTTCAGCAAAATTAGTATTCAGCCACCTGAAGTTTTGGCAGTATTCCAGTATGTTTATCCAAAGCAGTAAATAGACAGAAAATAAAAGAAAATTAACAATCATGCCTAAATAAGTTAGTTTCCCTCTTTACCTCCTCTCTTCTCTCTCTCACGTGAACATCCAAAAAAAAATGAGTGAATAATTTTAAAAATCTGTTTCTTGAGTGTATTCATGGTTTTGTATTCTCTCCTTAATATCAACTGCAGATAGAACAAGAAAACCCACCCCATTTTCAAAGTACAAAGAATCCTAGAACTTACAGTAAGCCGACTCAGACATAGTCTACAGAGGGGTAATATTTTTTTAATTACTTACCCTCCAAGTAAAGCAAATCAGTTACCTCAATTCTTGACTACCTTTGCTAACAGACAGAAATGACAGAGACAGGGATTCCGAATTTACTAGAAATTGGGGGGAGGGTACAGCTCAAGTGCTAGAGCGCATGCTCAGCATGCACGAGGTCCTGGGCTCCATCCCCAGCACCACCGTTAAATAAATAAATAAGCCTAACTACCTCCCTCCCCCCTGCAAAAAGTAATAATAAAATTAATAAAACTTTCAAATTTACTAGAAACTGCCTCCTAATGGAAAGCTGGAAACCCACAGCACTGGTTTTCCTTAACTTCAGCTCCTCCTAGAACTCCAGTTGGCATCAGAAACAAAGCCAAGGGGCACAGATCGTGCATTTCATACTTACTGAGCACCTACCATCTGCAACCTTTGAGCGCAGAGAAAATTGGCAAGTATTTATTCTTCGTGGCCACATTAAGTTTGTGTCTGGCAGTGTCCAAGTTTGGCGGCTCCCAGATCCACTGCCCCGGCAGCTAGCGTGGCATTGGCAGGGGCAGTGGAGAGTGGAGTGAGGTTTGGAAGCACGTGGAAAAGGTCGGCCAAAGGGAGCCTTCCGTTCAGGCGTGTTTGTTGAGCACCTACTGTGTGCTGGGCACCAGGTGCCAAGGGCTCCAGTAAAAGACCCTCAAAATGCTCACCCACGGGAAAGTCAAAAATTGAGAAACAAACATATCATTTAAAATGAGGTAGTCTGCAGTAATAATAATAATCAACAGACATCTCAGAAACCAATAGTAAGAGCGGCACCATCTGACAGAAATAGGATGTGAGCCACACAACAGAATTTAAGACTATTCAGTAGCCACATTAAATGTTAAAAAGAACAGGTGAAAACTATTTTTAGTAATTATTTTATTTAACTCAATATATCAAAAATATTATTCCAATAGGTGATCAGTGTGAAAATAATTATTAATGAAGCATTTCAGTTTGGTTTTGTACCAAGCTTTCAAAATCAGGTGTATTTCACACCTACTGAACATATCAATTCAGAGGCTAAATTTTCATCGGAAATACTTGATCTGAATGTGGACTGCATAAAATTTACAGTTGAAAAAGTACATCCTGTGCCTGAGTTGTTCCAAACTTTCTTAGAAAATTTCCAATAATGAGTAAATGATCAGTTTTTAAATTTAAATTAAGTGAAACTACATAAAATGACGAATTCAGGCCCTCAGCCAGAGGAGGCACATCCCAGGGCTCCACGGACCCTGGGCTGGTGGCCACGTGCTGGGTGTGCGGGTCTAGAACTCCATCGGGACAAGTCAGGCTGGAGACCAGGCGTGTTTGAGGGACGGACCCAGAGGTAATGGAGGAGAAGGAAGAAAAAGACTGACTGTGTGACCAATGGTGTGTGGTTAAGAGAAACAGCTGCAGGCAGATCAGAGTCTACACAGAAAGGGGAAAATCCAAGGAGGAGTAAACACTTGCTAACGGCCTGCGGGGGGTGACGCACTCACCATGCGGTGCTGTGGGCAGAGTTACCCAGAAGCTTGCTGCTCCAGAACACACTCCGTGGTCGCCTGAGGAGCAGTGCACCCGGTTCCACACAGATCAGATTTTTAAGTCCCCTACTCGGATGCCCACTTCTCAAATTAGCTGACTTTGCCCCAGTCCTCGGCCAGTTGCTAGAAAGCAGTGGTGAAGGGTGAGGGCTTGGGAGGCAGACGCCTCGACTTCAAGTCCCGCCGTCACCACCTGCTAGCTGTGTGAAGTTGGGGAGGTCTCCTGGCCGCATCTGTAAAACGGGGATGATGCCATTAACACCTATCTCACAGGGCTGGTGCAAGGACACAGCTCAAGTCACCAAAGCACCTGGTGTGGCACCTGGTACAAAGGGTCCAATAAAAGGCAGCTGGTATAATGAATGCTTCTGCCTAGACCTTTTTTATCTCTTGCCTGGATTATTAAAATGGAACACTCGCTGGGTTTCCGGTTTCTAATTTCTTGCTACTTCCAATCCATCACTGACTTTGCCGTCAGAATCATCCTTTGAAATCACAGACATTGATCACGTCTACTCTTCTGCTTAAAAATCTTCAGTGGCTGTCACAGCCCTGCACTTGACCCTGCAACCATCCACACCGCCTCCAGTGGGGAACATTTAAGCACTCAATGACCTCCTTATTACAGAAGACTTTTTTTTTTTTTAAAGAAGAAGCTTAGTACACATCTTAAGGATTCAGAAAAACCCTCATTCAGCCTTCTCTTCCGTGAATGAGCTCCTTCAGTTTTCCTCCAGGGACAGAGAGAGAGAGAAATAGAAGAAAGAAAGATACTCCATCAATTTTCAGCCGACTTTATTGCCTTCTACTACATATTTATTATTTTCTTCTCTTTCAAACTGCCTGTTTTATATGGCAAGCCCACAGGCAGGGGAAATGTCTTTTCTGTAAAAATGCTTTAAGTATTTCTAGGCATTCAATAAACATTAACTAGTCAGAGAGATCTTATTTGCTGAGTAAGCGATACCTTCAAGATGGTTCATTCAAGCACTTTAGAAGGGACATTAAGTGGCAGCTTGTGTGTGTGACAAAATAATTTTTGCATTTCAGGCTGTTCATCCTGGGGCTCTGCTCAGTCTCCTCCCTCGCAGACTTTCTTTCTCTCCTTTGTCTGAGGGAAGACATCTGAATTCTCTCCACCTTTTCTTTACCTTCCTTATCAGCCCCTTTTCTTCTGCTTCTGTCTAGTCGACGCTTTATTCTGATGTTCCGTACATACCTTTCTTCTCGTTTTTCGCCCCTTTAGAAATCACTGGGTTCCGGAAGTGAGACTTGTGCAGCAAAGCGGACAGTCCCTCCCTCCCTCCCTCTCTCCAGCTCACTGAGGGCATCTGAGAGCCACCAGGAAGCCTGCATGTGTGGCACGGTCCAGAAGAAGATCCCAGGGATGGGCCTGACATCTGAGACTTTTTTTGTTCAAGGCACCTTCAAGAGCCATAGCTCAGAGTCCGAGTGGTGTGCTCGGCAGTCTTGTGGAGCAAAAAGGAAAGACAAGACCCAGCTTAGGTGTAATCTCAGCAGAATCACAAGAACTGTGGTATTGGGAACAGACTTTGGGAGAGCAAATGTGGGCACAGAGAGGTTGGGAGGCAACTGCCCTGGCCCAGGAGAGAGGTGACTGTGGCTTGAACCAGGGGGTGGAGTTCGTGATGGGTGGTCACAGTCCTGTTAAAAGCAAAAGATCAGCAGGCAACCCAAAGGTCTGTGTCTTTTTTTTTTTGGTGTGTGTAGGGGGTGGTCTGAGGGCAGGAGCGGGTGCATAATGTTTTTTAAACATTTTTAGCTAGCTGCCAAGATTCAAGAATCCGGAAATTAAAAAAAAAAATCTAAATTTCCTGGCTTTACTAAGACATCAAAAGATCTAGAATTCTACTGCCATGTTCCCACGAGGGTACAGTCCACTGGGGTGGAGTGAGCTGCCCACTTGAGACGCACCTACCAGTCTCTCTCTGACCATACCCCCAGCTCCTCTAGGGGTCTGTGTTTGCAACCCCCCACCCCACCCTGGAAAGTCTGAGACAGACCTGTCCCTGGATCTTCCCAGTCGACAATGACCTAGGATTTGGTTAGATCCCCCAACACTCTCTCTGGAGCTCCGCTCATCTAAAGAAAGGCAGAGCTCATGGCTCTACAGGCGCATCCACAAGAACTGTTACCTGTAGGACTGCTACCTACATGAAGCGACGGCACACAGGAACGGAAAGACATTTAAAATGTTTCTGGCTGGAAAAAAATTATTATAATTTTCTGCTGAAAGAAGTCTCTGAACTACCGGAGACAAGCCCTATAAATATGCCAGCGAAACTTAATTAAAGCAAATGGATTAAAAATATATTTGATAATAAAGTATTTACCTTAAGCATCTTTCCAGATAAGCGGTATTTATAGACCCATTCTATAGGGGAAGCCCTGCTATAAAAGACAATTTATGTATCACCACGGATGTCTGGGAGACTAACTCTCCTTTCTCCGGACTCTCACAGAGAGATTTCGTCCAGATCAGAATTACGAGTTATAAGAACGTAACTGATAGAACATATTAGAACTTAATAAAAATGTCAAGCTGTCACCCTGTGAAATATAACTGAAGTGGAACCATACGACACACCCCATTTGGGAGGAAACTGACCTCAGAACAGCTACTCTCGATTCCTTGAAGCTGTACTCGACTCGACACCCCCGGTGGGGAATGACAAGTAACTGAAATGGACCTATTAAAGACCAAAGATGTTCTAACATGAAATGTTACTTAAGAAAGTAGGAACATAGTGCCAGCTCCGACACATACTGGTTCTTTCTCCTCCACTGCTTACAAATGTGTTCGAGGCTTCTCTATTACAAAACACCCAAGATCTTAAAAATCCAGCTATTACAAACTTTTACTTTTGCTCAACGCCACTACCCAACTCAAGTTAATTGTCCTTTTATCTATTCATGACTCCTTGAGAACTTGATGTTTTCTAGACCTAATGCAACAGTCAGTGGGAAAGGTATTTCCCAGCCCCAAGAAAGTCAGTCTAGCAGCAAAGACACATGTGAAACTTAGTACAGTGAGGCAAGGGCAGAGAAGTCCTTTGTCAAATTGCTCCAAAGAGTAAGTTTTCACTTGATCGTTTCCACTTTGCCACTCACTTAACTCTTACACTCTTACCCGTCTGAGTGCCCCAACCATTCACCTGAAATGCTTTCCCTCGGACCCTCGTAGCTTCCTCATTTCTCATCACAAATAATCCTCATTCTGTCTGACCTCTAGAGGGTAGAGAATGCCGACCACTCTTCCTTTTTCTTGAAATTCTCTTGTTTTTAAACTTTAAACTTTAGTTCAACAAACATTTATTGCATATCTAGTCAATGTCAAGAGGTCCTGGACATGGAGAGAAGGACTTCAACTTGTCAGTGAGCTCTGCTGAGCAGGGAAAACGAGAATCAACGGTAAGTCTGCTGGTTTAATCGTCCTAAAAGCTAGCTCTTGGGATTGAAATCTCTCAGCGACTCCCACTCTGCCTCATGAACTGAGGATGAGCCCCCAGCTTCTGCGTGCTCACAGGTAAAGAGAGGAGATACTGTAAAACTGTTCAGATCACATGAAGAATGTCTTTCAGTTAAATCTCCCCTTCTCATTTAGATCAGTAACATCTATAGTTGATCTGGTTGGTTTATTTAAGAAGTTATTTCCATAGAACAACCAATTTCTTAAGTCAAACGGACACCTATATTACTTACTTCTGTTTTTTTTAAGATCAGAGATTTTCAGTATTTATAAACAACAAAAAATTTTAAGCAAAATTTTATATGTAACTGTAGAAGGCATTATTTAACAGTTTTAATGATTTTGTAAACTCAGGATAGCCTTCAATTAAATTAACCAAGGGGCTAAGATGGTGAGAAATCTTGGTTTTCGAAGACAACTGTTTGTGTTTTGCTATCACAACTATTATTCATAATGACATAATACGAAATGAGTCAGACAAGAATGACTCCATATTTGTAAAAGAAGCCAGGCTCCATACGCCAATGTCATCATGTCAAAATACATTCAGACACATTTACTTGTTACTTCACAAGGACTCCAAGGTGCAAGATGAAATGTCTAAGCTGAGGAGACGTGCGGCACCGTGTCCGGCCTGCAACCAAGGGGATCACCATACACACACGTGCTGGAAAGTTCAACCAGTTATACATTTATGAAGCTTAAAACTAACCAAAAGCAAGAGGAGCTTCACCCCAAGGTTCACCGGAAGCATGTTAGGTTGCCAGTGTTAGTTACTATCTCGGTGGCCTCCTCAGGGGTAAAATTTGGTACCTGACACATTCAAACAAATGAATTTTGAAACAATTCTTTATGTAGTCTGAGTGAAACAGTAGTAAGATGAGGTATCAGGAAACTAAGCTGACATGATTACTCAAAAAGCAGAATCTTTAGCAACCTGTAATTTCTGAATAGCTTATCTTTCAGAGGAGATTGGACATACTCGTGTTCTTTGATAGAATGAAACTAATGTGACCAGTAGAGAACCAGTACTTTTCTTGGACGTTTTAAAATCGATTTCTTTCCTCTGCCCACCCCCCGCCAAAGTGCAGATAGTCGCAGTGGGGTCATGAGGGACGGGTGCTTTTCTCTTCTGCGTTCCAATTTTTATTTACTGTTATGAGTATTTAGAAAGAAAAAAAAAAAAGAACGGATTTTTAAAGAACACTCGATCACTTATAGGGTCACCACCAAAAGAGTGAACTCTTAACTTCTACCAAAAGCAACGAGTTTGGTGTTGAAAAAGGTTACAGAGAAGACGGTAGACGTATTCCCATGAAGACGCGTACATGACCCCCTTGCCTGACTTCCATGTCTGTTACTATCTGACGGGCAGGTCGCTAGACTTAACAAGCAGGGCTCACAGGGGATTTCAAACTCTTAAATGATAAACAAAGCACAGGTACTAAGCCAGACCAGCTACCTGACAGGACAAAATGCTCAGACTGCGCTGAGGAACCTAAAAACCAGAACATGCCAGCACAGAACTGTCACTTTCTTCAGTGTTTTTATACGAATATATTTTCTCATCAAGTTAGCACAATATGAAACAAACTTCGCGGACTCTACCAGAAAAGCTATCTTTGGCTTTCTGTTTCTCCTCGCCTCTCAAATACCCTGAAACCAAGTACAAAACAGTAACTAATAAACGCTGTCTGAGAATGATACACTCAGACTTACTAAGGTGGACAGTAAAACGGTTGAAGGTTTCCTTCTACTGGCATGAGGATGCTCAAAAAGCATTTTCTAAATGAAATGACAGCTTAAATACTGTGAACTGCATAGTTCGGTTGTCTTGGTTTTTCTGTTTCTATCAAATTTTATAAAAATTCAAGTACGCAATATACTTTATACCTTGGAATGCTCCTTTAATTTCAAAATGAAAATAAACAGCCCCATTATTATTTCACATCAAACGTTAGCTCTAGAAATTTCTTATTCAAGATATCTAACCTTGGTTTCTGTATAGAGTCAATCATGTGTGCAAAAATTTAATTCTTTCCCCATTTATTCAAATACAATGGACTATCAACTACAGTAGTATTCGTATAGTGAATCAAAAGATTGTTTATATTTAAAGCAGAAAGGTACTCTTTTTAAAAGAATTATCATCATGCATCAACTACTGTATTTAATTTAGGATGAACAGCAAAGCAACTGGAGACTAATGGGACAACCAGAGTAGGAAGGAAAAAAAAAAAAGACTTCTTTTTTTGAATACAGCAAACACAGCAATACTAACTTCAAAAAATAAAGCCAGAAAAAATAATTAAGCTCCTTATGACTGTTTTAAACATAAAGATGCGATAAACCCTGGAAAAATAAAACTCAGCATTAGTTTTCATGCAAGTAATATTACAGATTACAGATAATAAAAAAGCCCCCCCACCAGAACACAAGGGCCCATCTTCATGACACACACAAACACAAAACATATCACAGAAAGGTTAATCAGCAGACACATAAACTATATATTATTGCTGAAGACACAAAGCAGTTTTCGATTACATCTGATATTCTGCTCCTATGAGCATTTTTGTTCATGTACCATGACGCAAGGGTATAAAATGTCAGTCTTCAACTTGAACTGTTTCGCTACTGGATATTTCGGTCATAATCATAATAGGATTTAAATATAGCTGCTCACTTTAACGATGTGGGTTTACGCATATAGAAAGAAAAAATTTTTAATAAAGATAGTATGAGGAAATTAACAGTTTGGTAGGCTGGCCGGAAATCTTATGTAGAAGACTTACGCGTACTCAAAGAACCTAATGCTACTAAGTGGTTTAAACGTGTAAGGCAGGAGATACAAGTTTTCTAATAAAGCTATTATTTATGACAGACCAAGACACTGCTCCAATTATGCACTATAATCTGCTTTTATTTTCTCTAAAGTGATATATGGCTGAGATAAAATGAGCTAGTGATTTCTTAATGTTTCAGGGAGGAGCATTATTATTCTGTAACACAGCTTTAAAATAGAACACCTTTTATATGTTCCGGTGTGTAAAACTGGCTGTAAACAGTCAAAATACACACGGAAACATTAATAAGTAAGTCATAGTCCGTGATCAAGGGATTGCCAGGATCTGCTTTAAAAACCGACTGTTTAAGTGAGGACAGAGTACAGTTGTTTTGAGTCAACAATCAAGTCTTAATTGCCAGGCTCACTTATTATCAGTTACGTTGTACTTTTATCCAAAAGGCACTTAACATAAAAACACCATGCCCATGTTCCTAATCAGCACACTGTCATTTGTAATATCTGGGGGATCTGAGTATTAGATTATTTTAAATTAGATATTGAGGCATCTGTTTGATATTTGGAGTAGGATGATTATCATCTATGCTCTACAGAAGAGGAAAGGGAGGTCTGGAGAAATTAAGGGATGAGATTAAATAGCAAAAATATCATAATGGAAAAATCACACAAGTTTAAACTTCACAAACTGGTCCCCCCCGACTCCAGAAAAAGCAATAAAGACATCCACCGTATTAGGACCCCAGTACAAACCTAGTCCAAACCCTTCTAACAACTAACTTTAGTTCAATGATAGTTTATTTAATAAGCAGAAAAAATTCAAGTAGGAGGAAGTACTCAACTATACAGCCTTGAGAAATCTGACAAGATTCCAGGAGCAAATATTCCTTTAAAAAATTCCCCTGAGTTTGAATGCTGAAAAGTTGAATTTACTAACAAGTCACCATTTTGGGGGGGGGGTTAGATTTGTTTGCTTGCTTGCTTGCTTGCTTGTTTGTTTGTTTTAATGGAGGGACTGGGATTGAATGCAGGACCTTTTGCATGCTGAGCACATGCTCTACCACTGAGCTACACCCTCCCCCAACAGGTTGTCATTAAAAAAATAAATAAAACAAATATGAACACATATATATTTCAATATGGGCCTGAGAAATTTTGATTGTGATTTCTTGGAGATCGAAAACTGTACCTTATATACTATGTCTATTATCTGGCATAAGAGCCTTAATAAATGTTTCTTGAATTAAGAGAAGCATGGTTTTTGCTTAGCTCTGGCATTTCAGCGTTTGACCATATGATAATGTCTAGAATTAGAAAGTAAAGCTGTTTTTTTTCAAAAAAAACAGAAAACTTTACTCTTTTGAGCTTCTTAAATATTCAGCTAACAATAGTATCAGAGATACAGCGGAAAACTCAAATTTTTTAAATGTAGACTTGCAAGGAAGGCTACAGAACCTTTCCCTGAAATATTCTCTGCAGTCAGGTTTCACGTTTGACAGCGACCCACAGTAAAAAAGTAGTTCATATTTTTATGCTTATACATAAACACACACACAGATCTATGCGTAAGTACAATGAGAGTGCCACGGGACAGTACCTCCCCTCGCTGTGAGTGACGAATTCTATTTAATTTTTTTTAAATGCAGATTTCAACTCACTAAGCTGATTTTACAGTCATTAATGAGTGATGTCCTGAAGTTGGAAAACCAGTGCTCAGTACATCTCAGAAAGTTTTATAAAAGGGGGAAGGTGTCAAAGGGAGTTGACATAGGACTTAGTTTTGAACAAAATATTTCGGGTAAGTCATAGAATACTAAGAAGCAAGAATTTTTAAAGGCAGTAGGGCAGAGACTTCATGCTCAGGAGCCTGAATACTGTACTACACTTTTTAGCAACTAAATAATGTGGAAAGGATAGAAAAACTACCAAATAAAACTACTCTTATGTCCTGCTCTAAAGTTACTTATGTCTTCTACTAATTAGATTTCCAAGAGAAGTAGTACACATTATTAACAAGACCAAGAAGGAATTAAGAAACATACAATGTCTAAGACAGCTTCTGACCTAAAAAAGAGCTCCCGAGAATTATCTTGGGTTTCCAACTTCCCTCAAACAGAACCACTAATGTCCTCCAGACTGTCTGGCCCAAGCTCTTGCCATCTCAAGAAAATGTTTACATTACAGCTGGGTTCAAATGCAAGGTCAGCTAGTTTTAAGATTTGGGAAACTACCAAGAGCTTTTTAGCTACAGTATAAATCAGTGTTAACAAAATTATTAACTTTCTAAATTGACAAAAACAGTTTCATTCTATTTCACTGCTACCAAGTTTCCTTACAATATCTGGGTAAAAAGGTAAGCTTTATTTCAAAACTGGTTTACCCGCATATGAAGAAGCTGTTCAGGGTTAGCCACATCATGTTAAAGGAAGACAATTAACTGTGGTTTTTATCTCCATTCTGACTTCAAAAATGCCAGTTTACATCAAGGGAGCAAGATCAGGCGTTCATACTGCACAAATGCACAACTGTTCTTCCGAAACTCTTCCTGTGAATCATACAGAATAGACACCCGGAGATTATTTTCTATTTCATTATCTGCTACACAAAAATCAGTATGACTTTATTTGGGATAAGATGGCTAGAAATACATTTTATCGTTTGTATCTCAGAACAAACTGGACAGCATGAAAACGTCAACATTATAAACAAAGACTGGGGTCACACAATTCACCCACAGCATTCATCAGTGGGGGAGAAAACCAACAAATGGCCCAAGCATTTTACATATATATTTAGGATAATGTCAACAAATGAATAAACTATTACCACATGTAAGGGCTGGAAACATAAAAGAGTTTTCTGTGTATGTACAGGGGGTGTCATTAAGTACCTCCCATAACCCCAGACCCTCCTGGGGCTCTCTATATATACATATTATCTCTAAACCTTAAATGCCTGCAATACGGACGCCACACACTCGCTTATATGTACAATTAATCCAAGGACACTAGGACAGCGCACTCTGCAAGATGGAAGCAAGGATGACTGAGGTCTTGGTGGGGCTGCCCCAACCCCAGGGCTCAACACTGCCACGAACTGCAGAAGGGAAGGGACCGCCCCCAGTAGGGGCCTAGAGCAGACAAGCACCTGCCTCAGAGGAAACCAAGACTGACATCTTACCGGACATGCCCATCATCCCCGTCAGATTTATTAACACAAACATAAAACTAAGTTTTAAAAAGGTTGCTTTGCTAATATTTAACCTGGGGTGTGGCCTACAAATTAAATTTGCATACTTTAAAATCTCACCTGATATGAAAGACGTGCCTTTTACAAGCTCAGCTATCCTGGAGGTTATGTTCCACAGAAAATTGTGTGATAGGTGTTGGTTATCAAAACAAACTCTGCTGACATTGAGACAGATGCAGTATGCATAGCAACAGATATACTGACCTTCTTAGAATTAATTCAGTTCTTAAACTCTTAAAATTAATTGACTTCTTACATTTATCACATTTTCTAGCTAAGATCCACATATGAAGCTGATGGGCTGAAGCTGACAGATGGTCCCATGAAGTTAATTACACTATTTTACTTCTGTATATGATTGGAACTTTCCATAACAAAAAACTTTTAAAAACTTTTTGAATAGCCCATACTTTAGTTTCTATGTGTGTACGCAACTTAAAAACACGGTCAAAACAGGAATTCCTACATTAACTACCTGAAGAAGATCACGGCGAAGACATAATAATCCATTAACAAAGGAAACTGTCTAGCTAACTGCAAGCAAGGCTCTATTTTGTGTAGTAGTTTAACAAGGAACTACTGGGTAGCATCCAACCTAAACACTTTGGGGTTAAGTGACAGAGTTACGCTGAAAGAATTTACAAACCATTCACTCACTTTGACGCAATAGATACAATAGACCGTTTAGACTCTTAACGAGACTGGGGCTTTAAAAGCTACACGGCATTAATAAACTTAGGATGACATGGTTCTTTAGGAGCCTAAAAGGTCCTCATCCTAAACTCTGACAAGAATTCCACACTTCTGTGAGAAAGCGAGAGCAGAGGCAAGAGCACCGGGGTTTTCATAAAAGCCGTTCAGGAGGGGCAGGGAAAGCACAGGATGCTCACACAGGCAGGGCAGGTACATGCTGTGAAGGTATGTTTATTGCACAGATGGAGAGGATTCGTGAGTCAATGATTTAACCGTAAAATGTTTACTCTACCTTCAGTATTAACAACAAAGTACCCACTAGTAAAGAAACTATTTAAGATGCCCATATGTATCTCATACTTGAGTTCTCAAGTACAAAAGCTCAGGCAAGACTTACGGTCCCCACCCCACCGCCACCGAGGAAAGGTAAGATGCGGCGTTGTTTACAACAACGATAACCACTTCACAGCGCCAGTCCACATCTGGAAACACTCAAATGCAAACATGAAACCAGAGTTTCTTTCATTTATTCTTTTGCCATATATTTACTGACTGCCTACCAAGTGTCCCCCATACAGTGCTCCAGGTTCCGAGCACACGGCGGTGAACCAGAGATGGTCCCTGCCCTTCCAGCGTCTATAGTCAGGGAGACAACAAAGAGGCATAAACTCAGCATATGATAAATGCTGTGATTACGTAATGACTGAAATTAACGGGATGGGGCAAACACCTGCTTTGGCCAAAGATCCCCAAAGAGGTAACAGAAACCAAGACCCGAAGGATGAGGAACAAACAGTGAATTTTACCTCTTCTCTCCCCCTACCATGTATTTTAACACAAATCTCAGACATTTTACTATTTCATCAGTAAATACTTCCATGGGTATCTCTAATAGAAAAGACATTTTAAAAATAGGTATAACCACACTGCCATCATCATGCCCTGCAAAATTAATAAGAATTTAAAGACCTAGTTCATATTCAGATTTCCTCAAAAACTGCAAAAGTGTTTCCGTGGTTGGTTTCTTTGAATCAGCATCTAACAGAGGACCACACACTGCAATTACTTCCTGTGCCACACAGCCTCTTTTGAGCAACAGTAGTTGGCCCCCCTCTCCTTTTTCACACTGTTTATTTGCTGGCTCGTTTGTTCTGGGGACTAGCGATCCTGCCCCGGGTTTACTTGCTTTCCACCTCACGGCTTCACTTGCTCCCCTCGGTCCGCTGGTTTTCCTATAAGCAGGGAGCTGGATCTGAAGTCTTGATCACACTCAAGCTCATTTTGTTTGGCAAGAACACCTCATGGGTGATGCAGGGTGCCTCTTTTGTGTCCCACGAGAGTCACAAATGTCTGGTTGTCCCACTTTTAGTACTGTCACGATTGGTCAGTGGCACGATTTGAAGACAGGGTGGAAGAGTGTCCGTGGCACGCAGTGTGTGTCCTGAGGCAAGAGAGACTACTTGCTACCATGAAGATGGAGAAGACGCACTTACACACATAGGTTTGTAACTCGGGTGCTGAGTTCCTCATTGAAAAGGATTTATACACCAATCTTAAAACACTATGGCATAACTGGGCTGGCGGCCTTTTAGAAGTGGGGGAGCCTGCTTCTGATTTCTCTCTTTCTATTATTTCTGAGGGACAGAGATCAAAAAAGGATAGCAGGTATGGCCTGGAGCAACAGGGACAAACAGCCCAGGCAGTTGCTGTGTGACTTTCTCGCCTGTACGCCACATTCAAAAGAAACCTGTTACTTACTCTCAATTCATTTCCATCTAAAAACCTAACACGTTTCAATAACTAGCAGAGGGCATTCCAAGGTCCAATTCAAAAAGAAACAGAAAAGCACCTGGATGGAGTTCCCTCCCCAGAGAGCACATCCGCCGCTCGGAGGACCTGGGCTGGCAGATCAGGCCACTGGCAAGTAACTGCTGGGTTAGATGTGGACTAGGGGAAAAATTAACTGATCTGTGTGTGTTAACTCCACAGTTGGCCCAAGTCTCTGACTGGTGGACCTGCCAGCTCCCAATGAAACCTGAAGAGACTCGACCTTCAGAATTACTGTGTATTTCCAGAAGTATAAGAAAACCATGGCTTTCACACCTGGAAGAGTTAGGTCATTTGGTCTTAATTCTATAGATGAAATCCAGATCGACTGAAGTTACTAGACTTAAAAAATTAATTAGTCCCAGAACAAAAGTATCCCAAATCGTTGCTCTTTTCCCCACTACACCATGTTGTTTCTTATAAAAATCATTTAAGAATTTTTCTCCTAATTGTACTCGATTATCATACATAAAGTCAAGTTCAAATTTTATTACACTGATATTAAGGAATTTTTATGCTGCAGTAGTAAATGTAACACATCATACTGTACAATATGTTCTTATCAGATACTTCCTGCCAAATAAAGCAGGAAAAATTCAGTATTTACAAATTGTTAAGTGCTCAATGTAAGGAAGAGGTTTGTGGACCTGAGAGCTCAGGGAAATAATTACCACCGCAAGGTGCAAAGAGCCCAGCTTTTAGTGTCATAAAGACCTGAGTTCAAATCCTGCCTCTGCCAGTTCCTGGTTGGGTCCTCCTCTGCAAATGAAGATCTCTTTACCTACTTTGTGGTGACACTTCTTTCCCTGTTAGGGGAATTAAATGGGGCCTAGTGAAGCACCTGGCAAATGAGGGACTGTTGAAAACCACGGTAGTCCCCTTTCACCCTGGGTCTGCAGCTGTCAGGCACAAAGCATGGACCTGAAGTGCAGTGCATCAGCCTTTCTACATAACTGGCTTGTTGTCCCACCTTCTCATTGTCCCTACTTGGAATCATTTTTTGAAGTTAAGTTGTTAACTGATGCGGCAGTTTATCCGATGACACCGCCACAGTGAAGGCCAGGGAAGCTTCTGGTGGAATCAGGGCCTTTCACTTAGCACAAGAGCTGCTCTGGGGGGGTAGGGAGTGGTGGAGGTCACATCCTGAAAGCGGTGAACACAGTTCTACCCTCGGGTGTCCTGTAAGCCACCCCCACTTTTGTACGGCCAGACATTCTCAAACTTGGGCATAAAAGAATCAAACAGAAAGCTTAAAAAAAAAAAAAAAAACCAACCCCACCACCAGTAGCAGTGTCACTTGGGAACCTGCTAGAAATGAAAATTCTTGGGCCCATCCCAGACCCATGGACTCAGAAACCCTCGGGTTAGGGCCCAGAGATCTGTGCCTTAATAAGCCCTCTAAGTGATTCTGACTCAAGCTGAAGTTTCAGAACCGCAGCTCTATTCAGTTCCCCATAACCACTTCAAACAGGGCAGATCCAAATTAATCTTTCTTACAGATCAGGTTTCCATGTCAGCATTTGTTAAAGAAAGGGTTCTGTGGCTTGAAAAATGCTTGGTACTAGCTTGTGTCTCATTATGTGCTTTGTGACTCTGGGAGGATGGAGCAGCCAGGATGCTACAGAGAGAAAAACCTCGTGTTACTTTTCTGCAGCAGCTCTCAGTAACGCAGACTGCGAGGAGGGATGGTGGACACGAGGATGGGGACGGCGGTGGGGGGCGACCGGTGACATTTACAAGGTGTTAGGCGCTTTTCTAAGACCCTTCCACTTACGAGCCCACTGAATCTTCACAGCCGCCCCCATGAAGTGGCTACTGTTAGAATTTAAAGTATTTAAAGTTACCAAATTTTAAACATCAGGACACTTCTGGTTTCCATTTTTAAAACTAAAACACCTGGCAACACAGGGCTGGCGTTCCTGCCTGGGGAAAACCAGCTGGGCGAAGCCGCAGCCACCCACCTTCGACAGGAAAAGCACTCGCAGGTTCAAAGGTCCCGCCCCCAGCCCCAGGCTCCTTAATCATTTCATCAGTGCCTGGCGCTGGAAGGCGTGAGTTTGGGGCACCTGCTCTGAAAAGAAAATGTCTACGTCTATTTGTCTACAGAGGGGGTGGGGACGGGGAAGAGAGGGACCAGGGAGTCAAAGCAGGGTGGAAAGGCTTGGAGGGGGAGCCACCTACATGTGTGCGCGCGCATGGGGCACGTCCTGTAGGTCACTCTAAATCAGGAGTATTTCTAATTCCTAAATATCTCTGAACCAATCGCCTCCTGCCTTTTCCCGCTGCCACCGACTCAGCTGAAGTCTCCTCCAGCTTCTGATTATCACAGAACTTACTGTACTAGTTCCCTCCCAGAGTCTTTCCCAGCTTCGATCCAAGCTCTATACTGCCTTAAGAATGTTCTTTCTAACGTATAAATCTAACCATTTTGCCTTCTGGCCAAAAACCTTTCATGATTCCACATCATTATAATAGCAGCTTTCAAACTAAGACACAGAACCTGCTCTGTAATGAGAAAGCTTACCTGGGGGGTAAGTATATTAAAAAAGATGATCGTGGCACTGCTCTCACTGCCCCTCACAACTGAGTTCTCCCCTTCTTCCCGGGCACCTGTGGTTGTTCAGCAAGACATTCCATTCCTCAGCCTCCCCCGAAGCTGTGCACGGCGTGTGACCGAGGAGGGCTGAGCAGGCAGGAATGGCAGCATGTCACCTGTGAGTCAGCTCCAAGTTAAAACAGCCTCTTTGGATCCGGGGACACTCAGCAGGCAGTAACTCAGCTTCCCCATGTAGACGTGGACAGTTCTCCTAAGGGACGGCCCAGCAACACGATGGCGAGAACCCAAGTCCCTGAAGGGCTTCGGGGAAGACAGCTGGCGTGCATGCCCAGACGAGCACGCCGGTCACTGCGGAACTGAACTCTGGCCTCACTTAAGCTGGGGCTTATTTGGCCTTTGTATGACTGCACCTTAATCTTACCCTGAATTAATACAATTTGATTTGGACTTTTAACCCTTTGAGAAAGCAAGCCAATGCTGAATTGAAGGTCCCAAGAGCTAAGAAAATTCTATGCTCCCCAAAGTAACAAAAAACTAAAACCACCACCCACATACCCAAACTAACAAAAATAATTAACGTGCTGAATCTCCTGGAAAAAAAAAAGTTGGCAGAGAGAAGACATGCCCAGGCCTCTCCTTTGCAGACACGGCTCAGGCTGGTCGCGCTCTAGGTCCTGCTTTAAAAAGCAGAGCAAAGCAGAATACGGCAACGTGTAGGAAGTGTGCGGACAGAAAGCTAGTGTTCCTTTCATGAAGACACACAGAGGGGAGGCTGACAGGCCGTCTGAAAAGAGCAGGCAGTCCTGGTACCTTCCTGCATCTCCCCCCGAGGTATAACCAGTGACTAAAAGGCGACACAAAGAATAGGAAGATGGCTACGGCGCAACCCGGCTACGCCACAAACGACCCCCAGCTCTGGGAAGGCCACTCCACTTTTCATTTCCCTTCCTGTGGTTCAGTTACGTCAGTATTGCCCAGACTTCTGGCACTTGTATTACTTTTATAATATTTCACCATATTGGCATCACAGGTGAACCAGTATCCCTTTATTTCTCTTAAAATTCAGCTAGTTTTTAACTTACATACCCACTTTACTCCTGTTCTAAATAATAATACCCATGAAATCACCAGATCCTTGAGTTCATTTTATTTTTGTAGTATATGTTAAAATATAAAAAAATAAACCTAAATGCGCAATTGTCACCTGACATCACCTCACTTGTCAGCAGGGATGTGCACCTCGTGCTGTGGGGAATACTGGATGTTGACAATCTCACTAGCGTTAGAATTTTGTGGCCTAAGTCCAGTCTCAGTGACAAACCCCACCAAGGACAGCTAGGTCTATGAGTGCTCTAAGCGCTAAGGTCACAACAGGGTAAATGGAGATGTGACAACTGGCTCGGCTTTTAACTCTAGAACTACCGTGTGCCCTGGTGGTGCCCTGCATGTACCGGAACTAGGGTTTCATAGGGCAAAGATTTAAAAAAGTTATTCAGGCTATTCAGGTCTATAGCAGGCAAGCCAAGTGGCGCCAGGAACACCGTTTGCCCAAGGACAGTCATGTACATTTCAGCCCAAGATGCACGGGAGAAAGTCAAGAGTGGTAGAGAGGCTGGGCTTCCCATGTGCAGCGTTAGGTAAGAAATGTGCTGTTGGTTCGGGGTGGCAAGAGCCACAAAAGATCGACAAAAGAACACGGTATCTTTGCCGGTGCCACACTGGTTCCAGAGGGCAAGCTAACAGCAAGCAACTTAGCAGAAATCTTAAAGTTTTCCCAAAACGGCCACCTTCCTAAATCATTCTATATTTTACTGTTTTTTTTTTTCAAAGTTTACCTCTGAAAGGAGAAGAGAGCATCACAGTGGTAATCTTAGTCAGAAAACATAAGGTTTTTTCCTTTGAATAAGAATCACGTAGCTGTGGTTACCACCTGTTTCTGACAGCCTTGTCAGAATGGATACTGAATAATCCAACCCTGCTCTCCTTAAAACTGGGCATCATCAGATACCTTATTTGCTCTACTTCTTGGTCATGTGCCAGTAATTGAGAGGAATGTTATACCATCCGATATTCAAATTAAAGACAAAGACCCTAGGGAACAGTAACTTCAGTCGGGAAAATTAAAGGAGAGTTGAGGGGAAAGAGGAACCAGACAAGAGAAGCAAAATCACGTGCATCGTAAAGCGCTCGAGAACCAAAGGAAAGTCCTTTCACAGCATTGGCTCCTGCCCTGGGAGCATCTTTAATGACCCCTGATGCAATTCACTGAACAACATTCTATTAAGTTCCCTTTTGCCTGGTTGGCAGTTGCCCCCAAAAACGTTCAGAATATAACTTTCTGCCTAAAATTGGTGCATTTATCACATATCTTTAAAAGCAGAAACAAGTAAGGCAGAATCTTTGCATAACTTTCAGTTTCTAAAGTAATGTTATTGCCCTGCAATATTTTTACCCCTTGAGTTGTAAACTTCACAAAAAATGCTCAGAAATAGACTGTAACACAAGTACCTCTTGCTACGTGAACTCTTTCTAACAAAATTCAAAACGTCATTCTAAGTGAAGTAAGCCAGAAAGAGAAAGAAAAATACCATATGAGATCACTCATATGTGGAATCTAAAAAAACCAACCAAACAAAGCATAAATACAAAACAGAAATAGACTCACAGACACAGAATACAAACTTGTGGTTTTCAAGGGGGCTGGGGGTGGGAAGAGATAGACTGGGATTTCAATATTGTAGAATGGATAAACAAGATTATACTGTATAGCATGGGGAAATATATACAAAATCTTATGGTAGCTTACAGAGAAAAAAATATGACAATGAATATATATATGTTGATGTATGAAAAATTGTGCTCTACACTGGAATTTGACACAACATTGTAAAATGATTATAAATCAAAAAATTTTAAAAAATGAAAAAAATGTTTAAAAAATGTGAATGAATTTGGACTACAAGAATACTAATATTTTCATTGTATATGAAGGTAAAAAGAGTCTGTTTAAAAAATAGAAAATAATCAATACTTTGAGATAAAATTAGGAAAAACTCTGTCAAAATCTCTGGCTCCCCGCAAACCACACGCTTCTCTCCATGCTCCCATTTCTCTGACAGCAACACTTGTTAACGTGCTGGACGCTCTGCTGCCAGCTCCTCTTCCAGTCTGTCACCTCCTCTGACCGTCAGCCTCAGGGGCCTCACAGGGGAAGACAGGGTTTGTTCTGTAAGTGGCCCCGTGGGCTGTATCCTTTCTGTAGAGACACTTTCTTGCATCTTGATGACTAAGAACACGCTTCACATCCACCAAGAAATGTGCTCTCAGCCTCCGGGGACACGTGGCCCTTGCGTTTCATGTTTGGTTTTTCCACTTTAAAAAGACACATGGATACAAGAAATATTTCACTTTTCTTCTTAACTCTACCGAAAGGAAAAGGAAAGCACAAGAAAAAAGGACAGTGTGAGAGTGACGACAGTGGCCCTGAGTGACAGGAGGTGGAGGAGGCAGTGAATAGGTTACAGCCCAACCACAGGTGGACAGCCAGGCGCTGCCCGGCTCCGGCCAAGCAGCCAAGCCCAGGGTTGCCAGATCTCCCAGGTATTCCAGGGAAGCCAGGAAAACCCAAGTCTGAAACGTCAGCAACGATGTCCCATTTCCTAAACATGGCATGAAGGCCAACACAGTGCGAACTAGACAGATCAGCCCACCACCTGCATCCTCCACCCGCCTTCTCTCTTTGATGTTTTCATTAAATATAAAAGTTTATTCCAACATTTCCCATCACTACTATCTGCCTAATCAGTTCACCTGCCTATTCTTTTGTTCCTTCCCTCACTTTCTGATTCATTCAAGTACTCAACGAATAGGAAACACACACCCACCATGCGTCTGGCGCTGTGCTAGGGAGAGAACAGACAATTATTATGAGCAGACAGACAAGGCCTTTTCCCGTGGCATTTCCATGCAATTTAACGGGGGAGACAGACACTAAAGTAAAATAGATCAAAGATGACTCAGTTTCACTTGTGTCAGGACCACGAAGTGTCAGTAAAGCACGGCCCACTCCTCCCTGGCTACAGAAGACTCCACTGCGCGCAAACCATCTCCACTGACGTCTCCCCACCAGCTCGGAAACGTACGTCCAGACGCCACCGCTCGGAAATGAGCGGGCTCTCACGCCTGATGGACTCAGACAAACTAAGCCTACAATGTACGAGCTCCCTGAAGCGGGTTTCTATCTCATTTCCAGCCATTTTCACTACCTCCATCTTTGTGGCCCTTCCTTCCAGGAGGACTGGACTCTGTTCTAACCCAGAAACACCATGAAACTTCTCTGATATCCTACATCAGATCTGACCCCTATTTTCTGAATCCCCGTGGCAACTTAAAATACTCTGTGATCCTTACAGTAGCTGCCTCACATTATGGGTCTCTGAATGCTTGTCCCCTAACAGACTGTAAGCTCCCCAAGGGCAAGATCTGGGTCCTATTCACTTCGATACTCGTGGACCTACCTGGTCCAATGATAAACATTTCTTGCATAAACACATGCTAAATTAAAAAAAAGTTTTGTCTGCCTGAAAAAGATGGTTAAATTCAAAAGAGAAGATCAACATTCTCATCATTACTGTTAGCAGTCCTCCTAAAATCGCACTTCCACAACTAACCCTAATGTCATAAACGCTGTATTATACAGTGCTAAACTGCATCATCTAAGCACTTTCAAAGCTGAATCATAACACCTCCCTGCTTTATAGGTAAGAAGTTATTCCCAAGATAAAAGCATATTAAGCCACAGGTTTATAATACAGTTGAACATGCCTGACCTTATCAAAAACCATAAATTCTGCTGACTACCACCTCCCCCACTAAAAGAAGCAAGGGCTTTGTGGAGAAATGGCTGTGCCCAAGGCTGAGATGCAGTGAGCCTGGAACATCTTGATGTGCCAGAAAGTAAGAAACTCCTCAAAAAACTGATGGGGACATGTCAAAAGACAGCTTGAAGAGGCTCTCATTGGTCAAATTTGGGGACAACTGAGTAGCAAGGTATACAGTTGTCCCTCGGTATCCATGGGGGAGCTGGTTCCAAGACCACCTCCAGCCCCACGGAGTCTGCCAATGCTCAAGAAGTCCCTTATGCGAGATGGCACTTCCTCCCCACATAACCTACATCCTCCTGTAAACGCTAAGTCACCTCAGATTACTTAAGATACCTAAGACAAGGTCAACACTATGTAAATGGTTGATAACAGTGCACAGCAAATTCAAGTTTTGCTCTTTTTGGACCTTTCTAAAATTTCTTTTCCCACGTATTCTCAATTCCCAGTTGGGTGAATCCCTGTATGTGAAACCCACAGATATGAAGGGCCGACTATATAATGATACAGTGAATTATTACACATTGAATAAAAAAAGAGTCCTGAGGCCAGTCTAATAACTTGAAAGGGGGTGGAGGTGGGAGAGGGAGAGAAAAATTCCAGTGTGGAGGAAATACATGAAAACAACAGAAAATCTGTATTTACAGCCGCCATTAGTGTAATTGATTTAAGCAAGAATCACCTATCTGAATGAGGAGGAACAGAATACTCAGTTAAGTAATCTTAGTCTTAAACAACCCTCCAGCCTAATACTCATCAATTACAAAGGGGGGGAGTTACCTTTGCAACGAAAAAAATCTGGCATTGTTACCAAAACACCAAACAGACAAACTGACATTACACACCTCTGATGGAACACACTGAAAAGGAATTAATACTGCCTATGAAGTATTCTGGCCAACATGTATTCACCTGAATTTAATCATGAGGAAACAATCATAAAAAGATAAAATCAAAAAAGATTAAATTCAGTGTGTGATCTCTGACTAGATCTTGAATTGAGGGTTAGAAAAAATGGAGGGGTACAAATAACGTTTTGGGGTAAACTGGGGAAAACTGAGTATTGGACAAGACTACTGTATCAACGTTAAATTTCCTAAGCACGTTCATTGGTTACGTAGGAGACATGTCCTTGTTTTTAGGAAAAACACACTGACGTATATAGGGGTGAAATGTCATTATGTCCACAGTCACTCTCCAATGGTTCAGAATATAAAGGTGTGTGTGTCAGCACGCATGCCCACATGTCTGTGCATTCAAAGAGAAGGAAAGCCAAGGTGGCAAATTGTTAAAATTATCAAATGTGCAATCTACCTTTCAAAAACAAAAGGCATTTGTCAGTCAAAATATCAAGAAGAAAAGCCATGCAAGCACTTTTTTTTTCTGGAAAAAAAAATTTAAATGTAACTATTATGAGCCCTAGTTGGTCAGGTGGAAAACTTTTCAATGCTATGACATTTTTGAGATGTTGTCATTACTAGTTTAAGAATTTTTCTGGCTATTCCCAATACATCTTAGAGGTTAACTCTGTTAAAAACTAAACACACAGAGTAATTGTGCTCAGCGCACACCTCCCCGTGAGTCTAAAATATAACAAGCCGCCGAATTCAAAGATCAGGGGAAACAAGTTGATGATTCAATGGAACCGGCCGTCTAAACAGCTACACACAATGCTGTTTTCCACTCAAGCCCCATTTCAAAGGAAAGTAGTTTTCAATGGTTGGTTGGTCAAAAACAACATTAAACAGCAAGCACTAAAAAGTTAATTGAATGTTTGCCAGAAAGAGTATGACTGGTTTTTATACTGGATAATTAATTTCTTTGTTTTTATAAGAATTTTAAAGAGTGGCCAACATGCACCCCGTGGGTAATTAACTTCACTCAAGAAAGACTTCGTACTTTTGTGGCATGGACCATGCTTAGGTTTGGGAACACTCCAAGAATGTTTTTGTTTTAAAATTTTACTTCTTCTTGTATTTCTTTTCTTTATCTTAAGGATGTAATTTAAGTGCTATAGTATTTAAACTCCATTACAAATAGCTTTAACAATATCATCGACAGTACGTGCCTAAGTAAATCCCCGAAAAGAAAACAGATTTACAATATGAGGCGCTCTAAAGTAAATTATAATCAAATGCAATGGATCTTAGTAACTTTTTATGTAAAAGCTAAAAATTTGTTCTGGGATTCTTGGTCTAGATTAAAAACAAAAAATCTGAACATCTCAAAAGTTTCCATGAGCCTGCGGAAAAGAAATTATAAACATTTATACACGCTACTACTTTATGAAATGTGACTTTAAAAAATAATTTAAAAGAAAAAAATAATAATTTAAAAAGATGAATATGGCATCCTAAGTGTGAACTATTTTGTGATGAATTTTCTATGATTAAAAAAAATTTATGATCTCTTGTTAACTTAAGATAAAAGTCACATGCTTCTAATCAAAATCTTTATTTTGTTACTATAAATCCTAAAGGGAAAAAAGTTCTATAAGACAGATTAAGGTAAAAATGAACACTATCCTATGACAAGTAAATGTGCCTTCCTTACATAAACACCTTCCTGATGTAATCTCCCTGAAAACTGGGGAAATTGCTTCTTAAAAATATCTTATGTATGACAATTTTTATAAAAAGTTTTTGCTGTACTGATTCTAAGAATCTGAATCATTTCATAACTTTCTACTTTGTATTTTCTGGGACTGGATTTCACAGTCCACATGACAGGGCACAAGAGTTTTCAATGATGCCAGCATTGCAATGTTTGTAAAACAGTAGCTGGCTGGCCAGCTCGCTGTTCAGCCATCCAATGAGTTACATATAAAACAGCCACCCATTTTATCCGAAATATCCTAGCTGGCAAAATCAATCAAAGTCCCCAGAAATGATACAGTATTCTAGTTAGTTCTTCATTAACATGATTTGGAGACAAATGCCTCTATTAAAAGTGTAACTTAATACTTATATAGAAGACTATTTATATTCTTCATCATTTCTTGGCTTTTTAAAAGAACAGAAGACTTACTTTGGCAATAAGAAGTAGCGGGAGGGAAACGGAGGAAAACAGAGGTGGCTACACTTCGGGTCTTGAGCCCCAAGGTGAAGGGGAAGGAGCCACAGCAATTAGCTAGATGCCGTTATCCAGTCACTGGATTTTGCTGGGACGTAAGCTTTGCACCATTATTCATACACATATCTACTCCTCTCCAAAGTGTTCTACTGGACAAGTAACGGGGAGGCAAACAAAGAAGAATTCCTATCCTGCCAGACACAAGTGGACGCTAGTTAATACAGCAAGCGAAGAAAATGAGGGAAAAGGTAACCCTGATCACAGGCCAAAAGATACTTTTCTTTAAAAATTACCACCATTCCACAATCTGGGGGGGGGGGGGAATCACTGTTAATATTAGGGTTTTCATTTTCTTTTAATGTTTTTCTATACATACTTCTATTTTCTCCCTCAGTAACTGAAATTATACTAAACAGTTTATATCCTATTTTCACCTAATGTTATACTATAGAGCACATCCCTAATTCATCTTCAAAACCATGATTCAATGAGTACTCAATAGTCTGTCGTATAAATAAGTTATTTAGTAATGTTCCTACTGTTGGACATTGAGTTTTTCCCTCCAACTTTCTCCTTCGTGCTCCTCTGTGTTCTTCAACACCAGCAGGACTGGAAGCTCCCTGAGGACACAGACTGTCTTTCGTGTTTGGTTCCCTGGCACTTAGCACTGCTGTACACAGACTATACACTTAAACGCCTGTTGACCTAAAAAGGGGCCAGGTTGTAATCTGGTCCTCTGGGTTGCAAAACTGAGTTTTATAGAGAAAGCAAGATTAAACAACCAAAGGAGGGGGAATTTCTGAATTAAGATGGTAGAATGACAGAGGGACTCATTTCTATCCCATCTCATCCTCCTGCCAAAAAAAAATTAAAGAAACTTAAAACAGTGTTAAATCCACAATGATAAAGGAGGCAGAAGAAGAGAGAATTATGGATAGAGATGTTGCTGTTTTCAGAAGGTGGAGAAAGGCTGACGGTGTGAAGGGAGAGGTAAGCTGATATTTAAAGCACCTGCAAAGAGAAATGCAAACGACTGCATATGCTGCTTCCCAGGACACGTGATGCAAAAGCTGGGGATCAGGGGCACCGGGTCCCGCGGAAGGTGGAGCAGGGGGCTGACGGGTGGAGCACGTCACAAGTCAGCACCCAACGGCCTTTCCAGCCTCAGTGGCCGGGCACCTCTTCCTTCTTCGCTGGCAGAGAACGCAGGCTTTCCATCAGAGAAGGGGATTGAAAGAGTCCACCAAGTGCCAAGCAGTACAATGAAAGCAAAAAAAGCCCCCCTCCAAGGGCAAATCAGAGGGAAATTTCAAAATCTAAATTTTCTAGGGAGAAAATACTGGTAGAAATGTATTTTGAGCTTTGTACCTACTCTGCTGGGGGAAATATTAGGTTAAAGACAAGAAGAGAGAGAAACAGAGAGTGACCCTGTTTCCGTTTTTCTTAAAAGAGTTCCTTTGAGAAGAATGATTAGATAGATATGAGGTATATAGAAATATAAAAAGAGGTGGTGTTTTATTATGAGGATGAATTTCTGTAAGAAAGCGCCTAGTAAAAAGTGAGAATATCTGATAAAAGGTTGATA
Organism: Camelus bactrianus; assembly: GCF_048773025.1. Lineage (NCBI taxonomy): Eukaryota > Metazoa > Chordata > Mammalia > Artiodactyla > Camelidae > Camelus > Camelus bactrianus. The sequence goes on from NC_133573.1 coordinate 27,337,957, forward strand.
CAGGCAAAACACAGGTAAGAAGCTGAAGCTGGAAGAGCAGGAGAGATAACCTTGGCGAGCACACATCAGACAGGCCAGAACGGTGTGAGAAGCCAGGGGGCCAATGAGAGGGAAGTGGCCGCAGTCAGGGCAGAAGAGGACCAGGAAAGATCTGGCTACAGGAGTGGAAAGAAGTGGCAAATATGATCAAAGATGTGAAGGAAAACAAGCAGATGAGGCACAAAAGGCAGATGAGATACACAGAGCACAGAGAACACTGAGTGATGGGAAGTTTGGTCCAGCGAGGAACAGCTGGCTCAGCAGGGATGCTGACAGGTCACTTCACAGGACGCATCTGCAGAAACTCACACCTGCACGGCCCCTCCCTGCTTCTTACGTGTGGATCTGATCTTGGAGAGGGACATGCCTCTCAAGTGACAAATTAAAAACCACAGATAAAACATTTCTCTCCATTAAGCCTAGACGAATTCATTGTTAAATAACAAAGCTGCTTTCAGTAATTTAGGTCTTTACATCATTCTCTCAAAAGATACTAAGAGCTCGTGAAATAAGTAGCAATTTTCCCAATATACATCTCAAATATTCAAAGACTTTAAAGCCTATTTATAAGACAAATTTTAATATGTTGAAATAAAGTAATGGAGAATTATTTCCATTTCAAATTCTTTGAGATTTCAACGTAAAGATAGACGGACAACTGACCAACTGAATGACCAACCAATATATACATCACATACTGTTGGGACTTTGTAAGAAACAATGTGTTTTTAAAACCAATGTAAATTTTACAGCAGAACTGATAATTAGAGATAAATTTTTCGTTCTAATAATCTGACAATATATTCCATTTTACCAGGTTAAGATTTAATATTTTAAGTCTTAAAATTTATGAAATATTATGTGCTGCTTTGTAAAAAATCATTTTTACTGTAACAGAAGAAAAACTAGAGTAATTGAGTTTTCATCTGCTCTTTTTTCATCTTTTTTTATATTTGCAAAATTTCTGCAATAAGTAGAATAAAGAAAACAAATGATAGTGCTTTCTCATGGAACTGGTATTTGAAAAGGGATCCCCCCCGCTCCCAGGCTGAATGCTCAGGAGCTGACACACACTAAGCCTGTGCTGCAGTCCCTGACAGACACTGCACGCTGACTCTGCTTATTGATACGTTTAGTTCAGTTCAGTTCATTAGTTCTTAACCAAGCCCTTACGCAACAGATAAAAGGGCACAGAAAAACCCAAACTCTTCCAGAGAAAAGGGGCAAAGTAAGCATTTACAATGTATATCTGAATTTTGTAACACATAAAGTTGTACACATGGTAATCGCTCAATAACTATTTAATGACTGAATGAATGATTAAACATGTGGGTCTTTAAATTAAATTTTTAAAAGAGGAGTAACTCTTACTTGTTAATATGAAAATTGGTTATAAGTTAACTACCAGCAAAAGTCACTCACTGTTACAATTTATACACGCATTGTAATACCACAGAACACTATTGTGCTTGAGTTAACAAGCAAAGTAGAGATCCCATTTATGTTGGCAATGTTCCACAAACAACAAAGCCAAGTCCAGTAGATACAACATTTTCAAAATGCATGTAAACTATTTAGATGAATTCTTTCTGCTGACAATCCCAGGGGAGAGAAGAGAAAATGATGTGTTTTACCCTAAGAGCTCAAAGCTCTCTTGGGAGGTAATTCAATTGAAATTTTACATTCAGTCTAGCCAGGCAGTGATAAACAGATGCTCAAATTAGCTGCCTTACACCATAATCAAATATCTTAAGAAAAAAAGTTTCTAACAAAAATACAGAGAAGAGGGAGAAGAGAAGAAAGAGGGGAAGGAAAATGCTTTTTTTTTTTTAAGCTTACTGACATTTTTAGGAAAAAAATGTTTTTATAACTTCTGTAAGTCGTATACCACAGGAATCAAGCATGCCTTTCAATACACTTACTGGTTAGTTCATAGGATGGGGCCAGTTAACACACAAACCATCAATTAAAAAAACTCAATTCATATTTATTTCTGAAATTGATATAATTTGCAGGGTTTTTTTAAATGGTTGCATGTACAAAATTTAATTTGTATCTATGTCTTTTACTAGAAGCATCTTCAAGTCTTTGCTAAGAGTAACTAGTGGTACAAATAATAAATAAATAAAAGATGAAAGATTAAAACTCATTCACAAAATTACTCCCACATATCAAAATGGGCAAAAACCAGTAAAAGCAGCTAAAAAAGTGACTTACAACCAGCAACCAAGCAAAGAAAGATAAGTTCATCTATATCAAAATATCAAAAGCCAGCACCCTTCGTTCAGCTGACTCACGAGACTAGCAAATGCCCTTCATTGTTTGTCTAAAGCACACCTCCTGGTACTCCCCGTCTGCAGAAAGCATGCAGTTAGTCCCATAAATATTGGCCTCCACTAACTGAGCCGTACGTTTACCAAAAATTAGTTGTGCTGTTTTCAGACTAGTTTTTGCTACCCATACTTGCCACCACAGCTATGTTACTTAATTAAACATTAACCAAGGAAATATGAGTGCCAACAGTGACTTGTTTCTAATGAAAACCAAACTGAGCACTTCGGAAAGCCTCAATATAGACTCGCCACTGAGGGGAACATGTCCGTTGATGTAAGTGCGGGCAAGGATTTAAAAAATAAACCAGAAGGATTAGAAGTAGAAATCTAAAAGGATCCGACACTGATTACTTTGCAAGTTTTGAAAGTTCTAACTTCACTTTAAAGAAAGTGAAACTGGAGATCACAGATGATACACCAGAGTGTGTTTTAGGCAAGAAAAGCGATGTTAAATTCTAATCAGAAAACCAGCACTCACAGAGCCTTGACCCTACTTGGAGAGACAGGTGGACACACATGTGTGTGTCTTAACTGAAAACAGAGTGTTACGGTTTTCATTTATGAATCTTTTCTTTTAAGCAATTCTCTGCTTTAACTTCTTTCCTGTGATGAACTGACCAGCTGAGCTTCTGTGGACGAAGCTGGGACCTGGAGGGCAAACACAGGAGCTTGCCAACACGGATGCCGGGACAGGATGCTCGGAGCACCCGGCCAGGCCTGGCAGGCTAGGAGAGGCTCAGGAAACCTTGAAAGGGGTTAAATCTTAAGGAGGATATACAGGTTCAGCAGGCAGATAAGAAGAGAAGGGCACTGAGGCAGAGAAAACAAGGCAGAGAGGTGAGAGATCACAGCGCACGTCAGGCTTGTGAGTAAAGGGTAAAGGCCAGTGAGGCTGCCTGCCCTGCCCTGGCCAAGGCTTCGGTTTTTATCAGGAAGACAAAATAACTGGCAGAACTTTAGGCAGAGCAGTAACCAGCTCTCTACTTCACAATTACTGCTCTGGCCCAGTATGGGGGACAGGGGAGGGAGAAAGAGTAACTGTAAAATACGAAACCCAAATTAGAACGGGGCTCACGGGATGGGAAAAGAACATGGATTTAATGTTTGGGGGTAGAGCTGATAAGAATGAGAGGGAGAGCTGATGAGAGGAGTGGAAAGGGGAGACGTCAACGGCCCCACAGGCTCTTCCCGTGGGGATGAGATAGAGGATGGAGGCCGGCTAACAAGTGTGGACCCAGGGGAGCCCCCGACCAGTGGGGTAAACAACTAATTCCGTCTTGGAAATAATGACTATGACGGCGAATCTGTCCAGTGACCCACTGAATGTACGGGTCCCAAACCTACAAGAGGTGAAGGCTCGACGGAGGGTCTGCAGGTACCCGTCAGCACAGGAATGGTGAAAAGTCTGTCCCGGGAGCCAGGCTGAGCGGGGACCCAGCTCTGCCACTTGCTAGCTCTGTGACCGCGGGCGAATGGCCGGGCCTCTCTGTGCCTCTGCGTCGCCATCTGTATGGGAGGCTTAGGGATGAACGGTGCTCACCTCACAGAGCTATTGTGAAGGGGTGTGTGTGCGCATGAAGTGTTCACAGGAGGGACCGCGTGCAGGAAATGCTGCGGTCATCGCTGTCACCAAAGCTAACTGTCCGGCTGCGACCAGGCCCCAGGTGTGGAGAGCGCGAAGCGACCAGAAGAGACATCCCAGAAACACTAGGGTTTGAGAGGGAGCCACAGAAGAACCTAAAGTTCTGAAAGAGCCGACTGCATTCAGAAATTAAGAAGCCACTGTCAGATTTTACTAACAGCAGCGTCAGTAGAATGGTCCCCACACTTTTATGATTATATACCCAAAGTATGAAAACAAGAAAAACAGATGTGCACCTCAATTATTCTGCTAAATACATTGATAACTTACACTACCGTCACGGGCTGGTCTCTCACGGCATAATACACGCTTGGGGGAGGTTTTGCACACCAACAACAGAAGAGATAAAACCCTAATTCAAAGAGTTTTATGGAGAAGTTCCAATTTGGGGGACAGTTTTTTGCTAGGCCAGACTAGATGGTCACTGTTAAAGCACAACGTGGCCAATGGCAGGCGTGCACCCGGAGTGGGCGTGCACCCAGAGTGGGCGTGCACCAGTGGCAGGCGTGCACCCGGAGTGGGCGTGCACCAGTGGCAGGCGTGCACCCAGAGTGGGCGTGCAGAACTGCCACTTTCCTGTCATTCAACTGTGCTTGCACTGAATCAGCGCAGTTTATGCAATCAGAAGCTTTTTGGCTAGTGCCTTCTTGGGACATTTTTCCATTTGGTGAGAGTAGGCTCAGCTAAAATTAGATAATATTGGCTTGACCCATATGAATTACCATTTCTGTAGGTGAAAAATGGTGGCCCATTGGCAGTGTCAGCTGGTTCAACCTACGTAAGCCATGACTGCACTGAACGGGGTGCATCAAACAAGTGAATGAGCAGCAGGCAACCCCTCCCCACTGCAGGGTTCCCATCTCCTTCGGGATCCTTCAGGTCCACCTGAGACCTGTGCCGATTATTGGCTGAATCAATGTTTAAATGTATGATATGCACTTAAATCAAATATACCAAGTGTTAATATAGCTTTATTTTAGATAAAAGTAAATATGTAAGAAAAAAGTAAAAAATGTTCTCCCTGGTGTGCTCGGCTTCGGAGACCACTGCACAACAGGTTAAAGCGAGAGGAAGTCAGCAAGTCTGAGCGATGCCGGGAAGCTGGGTGGTACAAGAAACGAGGGGTGTGGATCTTGGCCTAGAGGAAGAAGAGTTAAAGAAGGGTTTTCAACGTTTTCCTTAAGATGGGAGAGATCCGAGTGTGTCTGCAGGCTAGGGAAGGGCCGGTGGGGAGAGATGGAAATGAGAGATGAGAGGTGAGGAATGCAGAGAACTGGACCCAACGCTGGCCGGGGGGGACAGCTCACCCCAACGGCAGGGGCGTTTTTAGATATGGATTCAAGGGCCCAGACATCTCCATTTTTAAAAAGCCCCCCAAGTTATTCTATTGCTGCTCAGTGGCAGGGAGCTGCAACAACCTACCAAGGGCGCAGATGGAGGATTTGGTATCTAACAGATTCCAATGCTTCACTTTTCAACTCTGCAATTTCCTGGGGCATTCTGTTTTAAATGGCCAATTAAAATTATAAAGAATCTTAATAACCTAAGGGTACAATCAGGTATCTTCCTCTCTAATCCTTAACTTTTCCTTTATCACCCCCAGTTCTGGCTGGGATTGAAAAGCCTTTTCTGGAGCTTTGTTCTGACTTCAGATGATTCGGCATCAAAACACTCCTGGGGTTCTTATCTGTTTCAGTCACAGGCAGCCAATTCATCTCGCCTAAACAGTTCACAGCTATCACGAGGACAAGTCTTACGTTGCATTTTTCATCTCCTCTGCTCTGATCTCCTGCTTCCTTTCCCCAGAAGCAGCAGAAGTGGGGGAGAGAAAGAGGAAGAGGGAGAGAGAGAAGGGCCACACACGGAGCCTTTTCATTGTGAGGACGACACCTTTCTTGACTCTGTGCGGCCACGGCCACGAAAAGTTCTCTCCGTGCCTCCCGCAGTTTTGTAAGCAGGATTTCATGCCGGGGGCGTGGCTACGTTATTTTACAGAAAACGGCAAGTCCCTGCATAGCTTCCTTTTCCTTAGCAGCCCTTTAACAACGGGAGCCGTCCATAAACTGCCTGGGATTCCGTTTCCCTGATCATTTCCTTCACCAGCGCGGACCCTTTACATCAAAGAGAACACTGCAGACAAAATATAAAGATCCTCTTAAAGGAGGCATTAAAAATAATTTCAATATGAGATTACCCAGTCTATATTATTTTTCTAGTCATGTCATCAGTGTAAGTTTCGCTTCCTAAATAAGACGGACAGAAGCTACTCGGGAGCAGAGATCAGGCTGAAAGTAAAATGAGTCTCAGTGCTGAGACGGGGAGATGGGAAGGGGAGTAACACGTATGGGGTGTCTGCCTCGTGCCAGGATACATACACGTTATCTCATTTAACTTTCACAACAATTCTGTGAGATATTGTTACCCTCATTTGGCTGATAAGGAAGCCTGAGCTCACAGGGGTTAAGAGAGTCACAGGCAGGACTCTCAGCCAGGTCTGCGAGAGACAAGCTCATGCTTTCCTTCGGTTATTGTATATGGTGAGTAAAAAAAATACAGTGGCAGTTACATATTCAGGACAAAACAATTAAAAGTGTTATATGGAAAGACAGTGAGGAAAAGGGAAGAGGCAGGAGGAAGAAAAGAACCTACTTGAGAAACAGAAGAGGGACAGAGGCTTCAGGTGACGCCAGTTCTTGGAAGGGAAGGAAACAGCCTGTATGAAGTGAGAGGTGGTTGGTTATGCTGAACGTGGCTGACTCGCCTAAAGGTATCAACACAGGGGAGATCCGGCCTCAACAGGGTTCTTTACATATAAAACCCTGATAATAGGTAATCAAAAAGAATGATCTGGCTGAATAGTGTTCCACTGAATGTATACACCATAACTACTTCAGCCAGTCATCTGTCGATGGACATTTAGGTTGCTTCCATGTCTTGGCTACTGTAAATACTGCTTAAAAAAAAAAAAAAGAATAAAATAATGCCACTTGCAGCAACATGGATGGACCTGGAGATCGTCATACTAAGTGAAGTAAGTGAGAAAGAAAATACCATATATCACTTATATGTGGAATCTTAAAAAAGGACACAAATGAACTTATTTACAAAACAGAAACAGACTCACTGACATAGAAAACAAACTTATGGTTACCAGGAAGGAAAAGTGGGTGGAAGGGATAAATTGGGGGTTCAAGATTTGCAGATACTAACTACTATATATAAAATAGATAAACAACAAGGTCCTACTATATAGCACAGGGAACTATATTCAATACCTTGTAAAAACCTATAATGAAGAAGAATATGAAAAGGAACAAATATATGTATAACTGAATTGCTAGGCTGAACAACAGAAATTAACACAACATTGTAAATCAACTACACTTCAAATAAAAACTCTACCTTTTAACATAAGAAAAAAAAAAAAGAATCTGCCAACCAGAATCTATAAGCATGCTCAGCTCCAAGAGCCTCCATCTAGAGAAAAGGTGGTAATGAAGGCAAAATACATGTTACATAAAATCGGCCATTGGAGCCGGGTTTGCGTATACAGTTCAGTGGCACTAATTACATCTGCGATGTGCCGCTCCCTCACCTCTACTGCACAACTTTCCCATCACCCGAGACACACACTCCGTAGCTGTTAAGCAATGAACATCCAGTCATTCCAAGTAACTTTTGAACACAAGAATTTGACAACACACCTTCAAACTAAAGACTAAAAGAATAAAATAACTGAGAATAAGAACTGAAATCTAGTTAGTAGGACTGCTGTCCACTCTGCTGTGGGTTGGCAACGCTGAAGCTTTCTGCACACTCTAGAATTCAGCAAGGGAGAGAAGCAGCTCTGTGCTTTGGATCTGACTTGGAGTTGGCAGCATAAACTCACGCTCTTATTACCTGTGAAGGGAGGATTATGGAAACAGATACAGACGTGTGTGTGTAAGTGTAACCGGATTTAGAGCACATCTGAAAGCAAGGACACCGGAGCAGTGATGGTCAGTTCCAGTGCCCAGAGCCTGGGTTCCAAATTCCATTCTTCCAAAAATCCCATTCTTCTGGAGCAATGACAGACTCCGGGGTAGAGCTGGGAAGTTCAAGGAGAGATGGATCATCTCGTTGGGCCAGAGAGTAAGGAAGTGCTCCAGGGATGATGGAAACATGTCAAAGAATACCAACGTGGCTTGAGGGGTCCCGTGGACTAAATCAGGGACAATTTAAGCCCCCAAACAAATGATGACGTGTATACTCAAGTATGACTGAAGCATTGTGCTGTACACCAGAAATTGACACAACATTGTAAACTGACTATATGTCAATTAAAAAAATACAAAAAAAATGATGACAGTAGTGGGGTATAACCACCGACTAAAATAAAAATCCACCAGTGTACACTGATACAAATACATGAATAAGTAAGTGGGAAAATAAGGAGAAATCTCCCTTAGATAGAAGGCCAACTAACAAACGTAGCGGGAGATTTAACATCCAGCAACTACAATGGCAATAACTGGCCCAGTGAAACCATCAGGGGAGGCTAAAAGCTGTGGGTCCAACTGGACAAGAAACAGAACATTTACCTCATCTCAGAGCATCTCCCTGCAAAGAGGAAAAAAAAAATAACCTGACAGTGGAGAAACCTGGCAGACACCACCCTAACCAAGGAGTGTTAACACAAAGTCAGTCCCACAGGGCTCCTCCTGACCCACGAGAGGAACACACCACCATGCCCACAGGATTCCGGTCAGAAACGCATAGCTCGAACCCTGTGAGGACATATCCGATAAACCCCAATCGAGGGACAGTCTACAAAATAACCAGCTTATCCTCTTCAAAACCAGCAAGAGCGAGAAAGGCAAAGACAGACTGAGGAACTGTTCTACATTAAAGAAACCGGAGAGGCGTGACCACTGAACGCAACATGTGGTTCCTAACGGGATGCTGGACCAGACACACTTTCGTTTCCTTTTTGCTCTGGAGGGTATTCCTGGGACAACTGATGCAACTTGAATGCAGTCTGTAAATAAGATAATAAGCATTCTATCAGTGTTAATTTCCTGATTTTGATGACTGCGCTGTGGTCACACACGAGCAACTCTTCGTTTTTAGAAAATACATGCTGAAATATTTAAGGGCAAAAGGGCATCTTGTTGGCAACCTTACTTTTAAACAGTTCAGGGAAAGACAAAAGAAAGCACATGTATATATATACACATGGAAGTAGAATGATAAAGCAAATGAGATAAGATGTTAACATCTGGGGAATCCAGATGAAGAATAACAAATGGAGACTCTGTGTTATTCTTACAACTTTTCTATAGGTCAGAAATTATCTCCAAGTAGAAAGTAAAACAAAATCAACCGATGTATTAAAACAGCTACTGCTTAAGATTTTCTGCGAAGCTTAAGTGATCCCTGGGGCAGCTCCTGCACCCCACCAGGGGCTACCCCACACCTCCCACCACCTTCCGACTTGGGCTGCACTTGCAGACGGCTGTCCCTGGTAAACAGCGCTTCCTTATACCGAGCAACAACCTGCGCTCTGCGTCTTCCTCATCCATCAAACCTGCGTGCCGCATCCTGTGGTTACAATCTTATTTCCCTAAATCCTTTCAAAGGTTTTCTACCATCTTTAGGTTTAATGGCAAAGTGTTCTTTTTTTTTTCAGACCAAACTTCTTGCTCTCATTTTCTGACTTCTGAAGATTCCTCTTCTCACCCTCTTAGTAATAGTACTTCCTCCATGATAAAATGAAGGAGACAGACGGGACCGCCTCTAAGATCCTATCACAAGGCTGCTTCTCAGAGGCAAAGACCGTGCAGTGTCTGTATGCCTGGCCCTGGCACATGGTAAATGAGGAATGCCTGTGTTGGAAGGACCCAGCCTCCAAATCTCACATGCTAAGACCAGTGTTGCTTGGATAGTCTCCAATAGGCAGATCATTGCACAATGCCACCAATTATATATAATTTTCCAAAATCTGAGTAAGGAAACACCTTTAAATTTATTTCCCTGTAATCCAGTAACATACAGAATGCACTACTTAAGGAAAGAGCTGTGTTTGTGAAAACCTGTGGATAAAGCAAACCTGCCTGATTTACAGTTTGGAGCCCACTGTAAGCAGCTAATCGACAGCTCTTTAACTGATGTGACTATTTCTTTGCGTCGCCCGTCCTGTGACATACGTGTGAGCTCACAGGAACAGCCCGATGGAAGCCCAACATCTAACAGAAACAGACCCTAGTGACACTATCTCACAAAATGCAGTTCTGTCATGTTTAAAAAATGAGTCAACTGGGGCAGAGAAGGTAAGTAACTTGTCCAAAGTCACACAGTGAATTAACGTTGGAACTAGAACTCAATCCTAGGGCTCCCCTTGGAGTCAGAGCTCTTTCCATGGATCAGATCCCTCTGCCAACCTGATCCTGCACTGCTTCCTCAAGGGTCATTTTTTTCATTACATTTAACACACAGTTGTTACTCTATCACATTTTGAGGATTTCTCTGGAAGTTGGGCGTGTCTTGCTCTCTTTACCTGTAAAATATTTTTATAAACATGTATCTGATGTAAAACCCGCATTCTTTATAGAGTTCATGCTTTATTGCTAAATTCTGCAGTAAACCCGCTGACCATTTTGTGTGTTTGAGAGACAAACGTCTTTTGTTTATCTCCTTCTTAATTTACTTAGATCGCCCTGTTTTATAACATATGGAGCTGACTTCCTAAAGGAGACCTTCTGTGGGGCGAGTAAGTTCGCCCTCATCTGTCTCTTTGTCCCTCTGAACACCCACAGGCCGGATCTGCAGGCGTTTAGCTAAGTTCACGCAAACAGGTGACACAGTTGAAACGCTATCTGCTCTACAGGGCTCGTCACCAACAGTGGTGTTCGCCAAGTGACCGCGTAAATAGCTTTGTGATGAGGGGAAGGAAGGCGTTGATTCCAACGACCGTGCTGGCAGAACGGAAACCATTCAGAAAATGCACACAGAGGAGGGACCGAAAGCTGGGGAAGACACAACTTGTTCTATGTAGAGCGGTTTCTTCTGGGAACACGGATGCACTTACAAGAGATGACTCTCAAAGGAAACTAATGGCAGCAAGATGACACCATCGCACAGTAGGGACGGTATAGGGAGATCCTGACACAGCTGCTGTTACCCACCTGCTTACTTAGCTTAAACATGCTTCAGCATTATTTCATAGTGCTAGGGGTACTAGTCAGAGTATCTGTATATTTTTTTTTTACTTATCACATCCACTAACTCCCTCCAGACCATCACCTAACCTCATATACAGATGATCACACTAATTAGAAAATATTTTTTGCTTTCAGCTGTGCAAAACTGTTTCAAGTGAAGGCACTCTCCTAAAGCTTTATTTTCCCCAAAAGTCTAAGGATTGATTTTTTAAAAATCCCACTATGTATTTTCCTTTACATCCCTTATCATCTTTAATGATACAGGTTGATAAGACTCAGAAACCAAACCTAAATTAAAACAATAGTTGAAAAGTCACACATAAAGACAGAAAGGTAAATAACGATGGTCCATTAGATGGACAAAGCGAGTCACTCAACATGTGGAGGAAGAAAACAAAATCTCCCAAAGACATCGCCCATTATTTCAAATGCTGTCTGAATTACCTTACTTTTTTAAAGCCTGTGGTTTACACTGTATAATTTTTTAAGGAGTCCATTTGGGGGTTTATTAATATAATAAATGTCTAAATATTATCTAAGACAATTGTGCCATTTTCCAAATAAAACAGTTCCTTGTTGTTGTTCATCTTAATCTTGTGACAAAGGTGAGGGTGAGCCTTGTCATTTCATTTAATATGCACTGAAAGGAGTTCTGACTCCATGCTATACAAGATAAAACATATCATCAAACATGTATTCGTACGTGTAACCAACTGAAATGCAAAGCTGCACTTCATCAATAGCATATTATTCCAAAAATCTTTCAAAGACAAGTTTGCAATTAGTTATCTACCGTACACTTTAATATTTAAAACTGGTCAAGGTAATTTTATGCCAAAGGTATAACTTCTAAAAATAAAAAAGATGGAAACAGAAACTTAAAGTTCCTTATTATTCCACAATCTGAAAACGATGCTTAAAAGAAAAATCCAAACCTGGACATACAAACATTTCATAAATTGTAAATGTTTAAACTTTCAGTTTCACAAGGGTATCTGTACTGGAACCAGCCTACATGTCTGAAAACAGCAAATTGGCTGAATTTCTTATTGTGTATCTAGAGGTGATTTACCATGGAGCTAACGGCCTTTGGGTTCCTCACACGAAACCCTTCTAAGGCTGTACATCTGATTTTTTTAGACTTTATATTAAAATGCAATAAACATTCACAAAGTACATATTCTATAGCAGACAGCTAGAAGAATTTTACAACACTCAGACCAAGAGACAAACACAGCATCCTGTGTTGAACATCCCCTTCCCGTCCCCCTGTCCCCTCAACTAGGTCACCATCACACGGTCTTCCGGGGACATAAGTAGTGCCGTGTGCGGTCTGGCTTCTTTCATCTCTCTACATTGGAAACATTTTCCTACGCTGTGTGTAGCTGGAGATCTGTTTCATTGCTACATAATATTCCACACTTTATTTATTAATTCCACTGTTGACAGGACTTTGAATCTGCTTTTGTATTTGTTATTTTATATTACTTTCTTTTTGTTGTTGTTGCCATTTGTTTTGGGGGGTAATTAGGTTTATTTACTTATTTATTTAATGGAGGTACTGAGGATTGAACCCAGGACCTTGTGTGTGCTAGACATGTACTTTACCTCTGAGCTATACCCTCCTCCCCACCCTTTTATATTACTTTCTTAAAGAAGGGTCCCAAAGTGTATAAGCTTTAGGCCTCACAAAAGCAGGGTCTGCTCCTGGGTAAGCCCATGTGATGAAATATCTTGTATCCTTTTTAAAAGAATGTTTTAGAGTAACTATTAGTGTGGCAGGGTCAGAGGCACACCATCTGTGACCAATCATCTTGCAGTCCAGGGCCACATACTATGTACTGATAAACGTCTAATGACCAAATGCCAAACTGTAAAGTTCAACAAAAGTCATCTAAAGGAAAAAGGACAGCTAAGGTGACAGAAACCTTAGCTCAAGTGTATTTCAGAGCTGAACTGTCACCCCACGACAGGCATGACATCTCTAACCAGTCACTTCTCAGAGAGACACAGCTGGTGCACAAGAGGCACTGCAAGGGGAGGTGGGACAACGACTCTATCATGTAGTTTTAAGAAGGGAAGTAAGAACTAAGAGACCTTATTATGTCTCTGTCACTAACTAGCTTTTAGGATCTCAGCCAGGTCACTTCATCACTAATGGGCCTGAACCACCTTATTTTTTTAATTGAAGGGTTGTGATCTCAGTGTCTCTTCAGTTCTCTGATTCTTAGACCCCCTTACTGCAAGACAGTAATGAGAAAAGAAAAGCATTTCTATTTTTTATTTTAAAAGTATTTGAAAATTCTAATAATACATTATGCCATATTCTCATCCTGCTCTCATTCATATTCTAAATATTTAGGAATTAAGTAAACAGGTAGATTTTACAAGGATTTTTTTCATGTGTCTTGAAGAACTGAGCGAGAAATTCTAATTAAAAGAAAACCTTTTGTTGACAATTCTCAGCTAGTACGTGTCTACCAATTTTACTCAAAGTTTCCAAAATACTGAGAAACTAATTATGTGAAATATTGCAATGTGAAAGGAACAACAGAAAAAAACCTCCTCGGTATCCACACCCCAACTACCACTACCTCGATCCCCGAAGTTACAAATCCAGGTACCTGCAACAAATTTATAAAGTCAGTATTAGTTACTCCTCAAAACTCTTAAGAGACCGACAGTTTTCTCACTTTTTTATAAGGGTCTCAACTAAGTTTGCAGTTACAAAAAGGGAGAAACAAGTAGTAAATTATGAACTACAAGGATTTTTTAAAAATTAAAAAAATGGATAGTAACAGAGGGAAAAATAAACATCAAATGTGGAATCTCCATTAAAAAAAAAAAGGTAGTGAGCAGATAGGAAAATGAGCAATTTGGGTAAAGGAAGTTCAAAGAGAGATTTGGAAATCAGGATGACAGTTGTATTAAGATTTGCTAAAGATAAAGGAAGCAAGTCAAAGTAAAAGTGATGGGTTTGGCTTTGCCCTGTTTCCAGTATGAGGAAAGCGTCTGGAGGAAGAACCACACGCTTCTCAAAGTTTAACCATCCACTGGGGCAGGTGAAAAAGCTGTTTTCATCACGGCGGAAGAGTCAATGCGTAGGGAAAGATTTCAGTAAGATAACAGATTTTGGCTACACTTCAAAGGTAAAGACAATAACGAAGGAAATTTTACGACTTATAGGACAATACATTTATATTTTCAAATAAACTGAAATTTTACGACTTATAGGACAATACATTTATATTTTCAAATAAATGCATAGGAGGTGACGTGACAATTAATGCCCGTGACCTGGTTGGTGCACAGCTCGCACCTGGACCATCACGGAAGACTGTCGCCAGCTTCTTTCTCCCACACGCACAACAAAGGCGTGACTGGTGAGTGTTTCAGTGGTCACTGTGACAATAAGTAAGTCGTTCCCACAAACGTAATTCTCACAGAACCAGGAGGAAAACTTTTCGAAAACCATTTGTACTTTAAAATCCCTGCATGTGACCCACCTCGTTCAAAATAAAATACCTCCATCACACAACAGTTTGTAATTAATTTGGAGATGACAAGGTCCAGAATATGGAGACACCCAAAATGGAGATAAAGCATTATTTTCCGGTAACAATCTTTTTAAGTTAAAAAAGAAAAAAGAAAAAAAAGCACTTTACATTGTTTTAGGAAATTAACCTTAAGAAACAGTCTCATCTTCCTCTTGTTGCAATTTTCTGCTTTATGACTATTCAGGAACAAAGAAAACTATCAATCGCTTTGTAGACTAATTTATACACGGGTGACATTTACCTTCAGGTCATTGGGTGTCTCTCTTCATTATACAGAAGAGACAAACCAGAAGTAAGAAGGAAGGAAAAAAAGAACCTTTTTGGTCGGCATAAATTTTAAAGTTTAAGATACTCTCACTTGTTTGGAGTCTGATCATTTTCTGTCAGTAAAACAGTCCTAGGAGGGGAAAAAAAGAACTTTATTTGCTTTTGAACCCAAGTTTGCTTTTATTGCCCTCCTGGTTAAAGCAGAATTCAAATGTTCTTCCCGAAAAGAAGTAAAAACATGCCACTTTTTGCAACGTAGTTTTCCGTCAGTTAGAGAAGGATTTCTCCTTTTTCTCTTCTGTTTGGAGTAATTAGACACCAGAGATTTGGGCAGTTGGGGGGGGGGAATTCACTACATTAGATATATTTTAAAAGGGCCATTGTTCTATTTTTTAAGGCTCTGATTGTCTTCATACTGCATCAGGACCACCAGACAAAGATAACTGTGGGGGAGACAGTCCACTCCTGTTTCAGGCCACTGCACACCTCCAGGCGGCCACCTCATCCAGGCCGCCCACCTGTAACAGCCTGTCTGCTCGGGGCTCTGGGCAGGCTCCCCAGCCGCTCCTCCACACCTCCCGACTCCCGCTTTGTTACAGACAGTCTCTCTCATCCAGCCATAAAACACATCAGGCTTGTGTTGAGGAAAACTGTCATTCTTCAGGCAGAAAAGAGAAATGGCAGACTAGGTGGAAATGGAGCCCCATAATACAAAGATTAATAAAGGTGAGGCCCAGAGACCATCATTTCTAGGAACTTTCAAAGAAAACGGTTACAGTTTCCAGAAACGCTGCCAGATGTTTATATTACCTTCAATTTAAATGGTTAAAATAAATAAACAGTGTCTGAAGTCGGGAGAGAGAGGAAAAAGTCAGAAGTGACAATTATGACAGCAATAGGGCATTTTATTTACTACCATATAAATACCAACTGATAAATAATACCTAAAATCTACAGGAAGGCTGTGTCAGTCTGCTTATTTCGGTGAACAGCTAAGGTGGGCCAGGTTCATTTAGAAGGAGGAAAACTTACAGACTGGTAGCTTTGCATGAGGACCAAAGGGAAAACAGTGCATCTGGGAGAAGGAAGAGGCAGAACCATGATCAGGGACAGCCTAATTCCAAACCACAGACCCACGAGGTTAGAAAGGCTTTTCCGTAACACCACTGAAGAAGGAAAAGAACTCGAGTTCAGTAAATAACTTCTTGAGTATGTGTGTTCTCAGTCGTTCTGTGATATCTGTAGGTGAGTAATCTGGGGAAATTGCTCCCAAGTAATCCGCACCTACAGAGAAAATTAATTCAATCAACACTTCTCCTAGCATTGTGGCCATGCTTCCCACAGAAAATCAGCTGCAAAAAATATTAAGACAAACATATCCTTTTAGAGCCCATTATTTTCTAATACATTCATAAATATACATTGTAAAAGTATTCCTCTGAGTAAGAAAGAAAACAAAAAATCCTTTCTGTCTTTAAACAGAAGAGAGCTTATTTATATATTTAGGTTAGAAGAGAAATGCCAAAATAATGAAATACTCACCATCATCTCTCGATAGGTAAAGAGGTCTTTTTTTTTCCCCTCCCATCGTCCCCCAAGCAAGGAAACAGAAATCTGATTTCTGCAGGAAAGGCTAAGATATATGTAACTTCATACAAATGATTGATTATCTTAACATGTAAACTTGAGTAATACTTGTAATTTAGAAATGCCTTGTAATATTTATTTCTTGCATTTCTTTTCTTCAAAAAAAAATTAACCTCTAAAATTTCATCTGTACAGGTTTAAGTCTAGAGCAATTAAGGATTCCTAAAAACATTCCTCCATTCCTAAGTTTCATTTCTCTTCTTTAAAATGTCTGTAAAATTAACTGCAGTCCTGAGCATCATACAAATAAATAAAAACAGAGGAATATTTTATATGACAAGCTTGCAGCTTTAAAAATTCATTAAGAGACTGGCAATAATATTTTCAGTGCATTTTATTGTTACCTATCGACCCTAATGCACTTGACTTATCTGTAGAGATAAAACTTATCTTGACCTTGCTGAATACAAATAGCCTAGACTGAGACCTGTGACGGCCTCTCTGGGGGAAATGCAGCGATCGTCATTACCAGGGCCATGCAGGGAGCCCTCGGCACTGGATACAAACGCTGCAACAAAACGAAAACTTGTTCAACTCTCATTTCGGGAAGAAGAAATGAGAACACAGTAGCTTTGCTCCTATGGATAAACAGCGTTAAGCTACTTGCTCACATTTTAGTTTCCTAACCAGAACCTAGTACAGTTTCCATACTGTTCTTCTGTCATTTGGCTTCAAAACACCTGGGCTCCTCTGTCTCACGAAGCACCTGAAGCACAGAGGAGTGTGGGAATGACTCGAGGAAGGGGAATAGACTGAAGGCCCCCTCTGCGGACATCTAGAGAAACTGAGGGAAAAAATGACAGAGAGCTTGCTTAGGTGCATTTCCATTTTCAGCTCACGCTTTATTTCAATTCCACTCAAATATTCTAAAATTACACATATAGGGACCAATGCATAAAAGATATTTCTAAATTTTTTTTTTTAATTACCTGGTAGCTTCCCTCAACAGTCCTACTCCTCTCTCAAATTCTACCCCTGCACTTTTACTGTCAGAGTGAATGGCTAAGTCAACATGAAATTACCTCTGCTTTCCAAAGTCACACACCAAGTAAGCGGCCTGTTTTGAGAGAAACATAATTCTGATAGTCAATTAGACTGTTAGGTAGAGTATTACACAGAGTTAAAAAAAAAAAAAAAACTTCTTGAAGAAAATGCTAGTTAATTCCCGCATTTCACATGGCCACCAATTAAAGATTTAAAAGTAAACTAAACCATTAAGAATCCTAATTCTCAAATACTTTTCTTTTACAAATATTAAAGCACGGGACAAAATTAATTTTAAACACATTAAATTATTACTTAGTTTTTTTAAGTTCCTGAAAATTTACATAGTTAGTCATCTATAATTTGATTTGAAAGAAGATTCCTGTTTGTTTTAAACTACTTGGGGATTTATGGATAAATTAGAACGTGATGAATCACAGCCCTGACAAGTTCAAATTCAGGCTTGGATCCTCTCAAACCTCCCTGCCCCCAAACACTTCCCCAGGCCATGAACGCACACTTACTGTCCTTTTATAAGCATTTCTGTTCCTTTAAGAGAGAGAGGTATAACTTTAATTGTGCTTTAATATTCACTATTTTGTAGTTAAGTATCTACACCAACAGCGTATGATTTTAAGGAGGCATGAAAAAGAAATTACATAGAGAATTTGCTAAGTCGATGATCAGTGGTTTCTTAAAGCAGTACACTAATGCTGAGACATTTTTAAAAACCCTGCAAGAATTCGTTGTCCTCTATTATTATTCAGGGCACCTGAACACAAGATATTATTACTATGGCACATTAACTCTGCTATTTCGCAAGACAGAACCAGGAATGTTAAACGTTCCCCACTGAATAATTTGCTCAGAGCACCTAAATAAAACACACTGTGATTTTATATATTTCCATCTACAATACTGCTTGGTGCTGATAAACCGCAATACAACTTTCTATATTTAATAGGTGACAGTTTTTGGCATTGGCTATAAAAGAGTACAGACTTAAAAAAACAAACAAACAAAAAAAAACCACCGTCCACAAACTCTGCCACAAAGAATAAGGCTCCATTGCTAATTATACAGGGAACTGATTTTAATTACACAGAGAACATTGCTTTTAAAAACACTTTCCAAACTGCGAAAGCAGATGGGGGAGTTAGTGAAGCAACAAGAACGCTTCTGCCGTGTTACAACAGTGCCCTCTACTGGTAAGTGTCAAACCATACAGGAAAAAAAGACTTACTCAGAAACTGAAGCCAGGTAGGACAAACTTTAATTATGAAAATTCTGCTGCCTTCTTTTAATATAAACAATCAAATTCAATTCTTGTCATTTTAAATCTAAATCAATATTTAACTTTATATTTGAAAAGCTTCTTGATGAAATGTATGGTTTTGAAATAAACAAATTTAAGAAATTCGGCTTGTAACTATGTCATTGGGGTAAAAGACAAACTATTTTTGTTAAATAATGAATAAATATTAGAAACACTGGGATAATTCATCAACAACATTCCTTAATCTAAAATTTGCATATTTAATAAAAAGAACAAAATTTTCATTCATTAAATGTATGGGTTTTTACCTAATTCTATCCATCGTGCAAATCATGTCATAATATCAAACAGCAAGAGTTACTGGTAATGAAATTATTAGATTCAGAGAAAATTTCTTTCTCCCACTTATTCCTTTTAACCAGCTACTACCTCCCAGACCAGTAAGTACTTCCATAAGAATACACTTGGTTTCAGCAACAATCAGCAATCTATGCTTAGCACATGGATCTCAATAACAAAATAACCATCATTACTATTACAGTTCTTTTGTCTGAGGTACAAACTCGACCACATACGAAATCTGATTTACGAGAAATCACAATATGAGACTTAAAGTTACATATACTTTAAAATCTCTGAATATTACACTGTTACGATAGAAAACTTTAAAAGATAAAGTTTAAGAACAAGCACGTTCAACTGACCTCAATATATCACGATCTTTCATCTCTAGCAAAAATAAATTATCCCTTATACCTAGAACTGAAGAAACTGTCCTGTTGTCTTTCCTTATAGTTTATTTCTCTCACAGATACTAAGGAAACCATACTTTAAAAGCAGTACAAGAATCTCACGACCAAATAGGATACTGCATAATGTAAAACTCTGAGCTTCAAGAAAGGTGATGCCCCGAATACAGTCTTCCAGTGACTTAAATTTGGGGGTATTAGGGGGAACAGGGGCGAGGAAAGGGTCAAGAACAAGACAGCCACGAGCAGGAAACTGTCAGGCAAGAGTGTAAAGTCTGAGGCAGGCGCGGCTGCTGAGAGGTCTAGGGAACAGACTCAGAGAAAAAGAGGAGGAGGTGGAAATGTGTCAAGTTTGGCTTCCAGGCAAGGGGTTAAAACTTTCAAGTGAGAAGAGTTTGGTTGATGGTTTTTAACCAGTTACCATCCTGACTCTGCTTCAACAAAAGACCTCCATTTCTCATGAGCAGTTAGTTTTCAATTTGATAATAGAACATCAACAGAAAAATACAATTGCCATTATGAGCAGGCCTTTATAATGAACCACCAGAAAGTATCAATTAAGAAAGAAACTGTATTCAGACTGATCGCTGGAAGAGAACAGAGATACAGCAGCAGAGAAGTAACATTAGAAGTAAAAATGAGGAGGCTATGTCTGGATGGAGCTGAAGGTTATTTTTTAAAGAATGCTTCCTGAGAGAGCCAGAAGTGGTACGCACTTCAAAGCACAACGGTGCAACGAGAGCTAAGCGCGTCAAAATTAAGGAAGGAGCCATGGATTATACAAGGAGAGGATCCAGTTGATCCTTCTTGGGATCAGAGCTTTCAGATTTCCTCCTGTTAAGAGTGAGGTCACAGTCGTGCCTCTATTTAACATGTAGCAAGAAAGAGGGCAAATCCGTAGCGCGAGGTGTTCAGCTTTCTCTGATATCTGTATTACTATTTGTGTCATTTCTCTTCATGACTTTTTTTCTTTTTAAAGGATGCTCACCTGAAATTCCAAAATTTAAACATTTGTAAAGTGGGATCAAACACAGTCCACAAAGAATGTAAGCCCCTGAAAATTGTTTCTTCTCTGGTCCAATCAAAACTGAGGAGTCAGGCATGATAAAATGGGCAAAGGATAAAAAGAGGCAACTTACAACGAAAAGGAAACAAACAGCTCATCGGCATATCCATTGGTAACCCAAGGCCTGTAAGATACAGCCATTTGTCACCAGTCCGGCGAAGATAAAAATAACGCCCGCTATAGGCTCAAGTGTCAGGGAAGAAGCCGTCTCACAGGGGAGCACACTGGTGCGGCCTCTCTGGAGGGCAATTTGGAACATGTAACCTTAAAAATGTGGCAACCCTTTCATCCGTCCAGCAAGGCTACTACTGGGAAGTTGTCTTCAGGAAAGTATTAGAAAGCACAAATAGATACGTGACCAAAGATGTTCAAGAAGGCATCGTTAAGATGGTGAAAACTTCTAAACAACCTAAATGTTACAACAGGGAGCTAGGTAAATGAACCACAGCACACCTGTATAACGCAGTTCTGTAGTGATGTAAGCAGCCACCAGGATGAGGTAAGACGCGGAAAAACGTTCATAGTAAGAGACAGGGAGGAAACCCAAACTAGAACATAGTAGGCACGGTGTGATCTCATTCTGGAAAAAAAGAAACCGACAAGAACGGCACATGTACACGCACACCCGGGGTGGGGGGGGGAATCAGGATGGACCCCCTCACGCAGTGTGACCAGACGTCATGCCTTCCTTTTCTTATATGCATTTTCACATTTTTCTAGATCAATATCTTTCTTATATGATAAAGTTTTTATTTTAAAAATAGAAGTAGGACATGAGAATGCAGTGTGAAATCTTCAGATAAACACCATAGAGGACTCGTTCTGTGATGCCCTGGTTCACACTCTGAATCCAGTGATTTGAATTCCAATCTTGGAAGGATCCTTTTAGAAGGTGATATGGAGTTACGATTAACAGCATGGATTCTGAAGTCAGATCCCCTTCTGCTTTTATCCTACCCTATGCTGCCTCTTATCTTTTCCTTCTTACCCTACCCCTGTGTTTCCTAGGTGTGTGGCCTTAGGAAAATTTCTTAAAGTTTTCAAAATGTGTTTTTCACCTGAAAAATCAGGGGATTAATACTTGTCTTTTGGGTTATGAGTAAACAGACAACAAAATTATAATAATTACTAATTATATTACAGTTGTTGACTCAGCACTTTCCAGGTGCCAGAGGACAGGGCTCTAAGATCTGTACACAGACCGCCCCTTCCTCTTCTCCACTGCCCGGGGGAGCAGGAGCTATTTGTGATGTTTATTTCACATATCAGGAAATGAGACTTGGAACCTTTAAGTAGCTCATCCAATAAAACATGGCCAAGGGTTGCCCCGGAATTTGAACCCAAGGCTGTGTGCCTACAAGGCTCATGGTTAGACCGTCTCCAACCCTCAGTGGCCACTCGAGTCGTGCTCCTGCTGCTCTTGTTACTGCTGTTGGACCACGATTTTCTATTATTTTATTTCAGACGATTTCATTTGTCAAACAATATAATTAAAGTATAACTCTTCTTTTTGGCCAATAAATATACCAACCTTCCTTCCGACGCAGAGCTGCACAAGACTGTACCCCTTACCTTGAACTTCTACTGGCCACCTTGTCTCCTCCACATCCAAACACGACATGGAGGGAGCACACACCTTTTTCTTCAAATTCTGTATCTGTTCTCATACACTGTGGAGCTGGTGACGGTAAAACATAAACTTTCTTGGCTAATTCAGAGCCAGAGTATGGTTTTTAAATGAGTCAAGAGTACTTGTTTTTGCACTTGAGTTTAAATACTGGGCTCCTTGAAATCTCAGCATCAGCATAATAATTCTCAAAGAAGTGAGTGACTAAGTACGAATTCCTTCCTCTAAAATATAAAATAGCTTTAAAATGCATCCTTGAAATGCCACCTTTAAAAGCCGTATTCCTCACTCTGCAACTTAAACTGTATATTGATCTAAAACTGAATTTCTTTTAAATGTGGAGCCGCCACCTTCGTAGACTGCGCTTTAGAGTGCGGCGTAAAAACGAAATTAGCAAACCTCTCTTGGGTCCCCAAGCTTGGCACCGCCCGATGGGACCTTCACCGCAGGGTCTTCTTCAAAGTCGCTCCCAGCTGGCTTTCCAGGGTCTCCTTCAACTCCCCTGTCAGCTCCAGCCTTTCCATAGCTCTGTTTTCTTTCTAACAACTTAAAACTCTTCAACGGTTTCCCAATGCACTTAAAATAAAATCCCGATTCTCCTCCCCGACGACCAGGTGACGGCTGACCCCCGCTTCAGCGTCTGCCCCTCCCCACCTCAGGGGCACTGCCCTTCCTTCTGTGTCTGCAGAACAGTCAGGACCACCAGCCCGCTCTTGCCAGCACCCTCTCCCGCCATGATCACGACCTCCTTGCCGTCACTGAGACATCAGCCTAAATGCTTCCCTCTGGAAGGAGGCCTTCCTTGACATCCCACTGCCTCTCACAGCCAGTCCCCCCTTTTAATCCTCTACGCACACAACGCAGACACCATCACTTCCTCCTTTCTACTCTAGTGACCACCAGCTAGCACTAGGTGGAACTCACAGGCCAGGAGGCAGGACCCTCTCTCTGCCTGTTCCATTTGCTGCTACATTCTCAGTTTTCAGAACGGCAATGGTGTGGAGGAGACATCTTTGGAAAGAACTAAATTTAGTTTTCAAATTTACTAATCATAAAGGTAACGTACGCACACTGAAGGAACTTAGAAAATACAGAAATATATTTTAAAAATCATTTCACATTCCAAATGAAACAGCTATTAACATCTTGGCATACCTACCTCTAAG
This sequence comes from Camelus bactrianus, assembly GCF_048773025.1. Lineage (NCBI taxonomy): Eukaryota > Metazoa > Chordata > Mammalia > Artiodactyla > Camelidae > Camelus > Camelus bactrianus. The sequence goes on from NC_133573.1 coordinate 27,361,509, forward strand.
AGGACTCTAAAGTTACTAACTACTAATCGGGAGAGATCAATAGGATATACTGTGAAGTCCAGTGAAATTGGGGTGCAGAACAGTGTACGTGAACGTGGCATTTTGTGCAGGAAATGGTGGGGGTAAAACATGGTCACAGCGGCTTTCACCTGCGTAAATAAACACAGTGAAGACATGTGAAAGCGAGGGCCTGCGGGGGGCGGAGGGGAGTGAACGGAGAGGGAAGCTCGCTCAGGGAGGAAGCCTGCTCAGCGCGCACTTTCTTACGCTGTTCTGACTCTCAAGCTAAGTGAGAGTATCGCCTCTTCCAGACGAGTACCTTTACTAGCCTTTCTCTTTCCCTCTCACTCTTGCCTGTGAAACCGCCTGCGTCTGGATGAACCCAGCTGCCACTTACCACACGCCTGCAACCAAACTGCTACACACAGCGAGGGCAACGACACAGGCCGACCTGTTACCACGGCCACCCCCAAACCAGGCCCTCAACCCAGCGCAACAGCCAGGCTGCATCCTTCTGGTCGACCTGCTTCCTACCTTCTGAGCCACTGTTTGCACCTTCTCCACTCTCCTCACTCCCCGCTCTCCTCTGCTCATCTTCCTGAATCACACTTCACTCAGAAGCCAATTGGGAACTCCCTCCCAAATCCTCACCAGACCTAGGAATCTTCCAGTGTTTCTATAGGAATTCCCCCACAACAATGGAGAAATGTCTTCTCAAAGACCATCTTGCCACACATATATGGTCAACAGATTTTCAACAAAGGACTCAAGGCGATTCAATAAAGAATGGGTTACTTCTCAGGTGCAGGAACAATCGGACATCCGTATGCACGCACAGACACACACACACAGACACACACACACACACAAATCAAAAAAAACAAACCAAACCCACCTCAACTCATTCTCTCTATACACAAAAATTAACTCAAAATGAATCATAAACCTAAAAGTGAAACCTTGAACTATAAATATAAACATCTAGGAGGAAACATATGAGAAAATCTTTGTGGTCTTGGGAGAGGCAGGGATCTCATAAAACACATAAAGTACAAATCATTAAAAAAAATAAAATAGACTTCATCAAAATTAACAATGTCTGCTTCTCAGCAGATATTGTTAATAAAATGAAAAGACAAAACAGAGACTAAGAGAAAATATTTGCAAGAAGTGTTGCATGTATGATAAAGGACTGGCGATCAGAAAAATATAAAGAACTCAATAATTAAAGGGCAAGCGAGCCATCTGACCCCAACATTCCACTCCTAGACACTCACCAGGAGACCTGAACGCGTGCCTCCACGAAAGCCTACACATCAATGTTCATAATGGCCCTATTCACAACTGGTGAATGGGTAAATAAGCTGCGGCATATTCATAATACGGAGCACATCTCAGTAGTAAAAAGCGGTGGCTCCTGGTGCATGTAAGACGGATGACTCTCAACAGCACTGCTAAGTAAACGAAGACAGGCCCCAGGTCACACAGCGGCCTGCTCCACTTAGGATGCTCTAGAAAAGGAGTCACAGGGGCAGAGGTTGCAGGGGGCGGCGTCTACGGATGGGTGTGGAGGCAAGGGAGGAAACTGATTACAAAGGGGCACAAGAAACTTGATGGGATGATTCACACTTTCAAAAAATTATCTTGAAACTTCTGGGGAAATGATGGTAAACAGTGGCAGCACAATTTTTGGAGCTCTCTGCATCTCCACGTGAAAACAACAGAACAACGAGAGTGCAAAGCCCAAACCCGTGGATAAAATTTGCAACAAAATGAAGGGATAAGGTATCCCCAACGAGTCCGAAACACAAGCAGATGTGGGCCAAAGAAACAAGAGACACGAGACCTGTCTATCATCAGCACATCAGGGAAAGGAAAGGAGAGCAGCAGAGCCTTGGACTTGACCCAAGGACAGAAGAACCTTCATAATAACCAACAGACATTCACTGGCAAGTGCAGGGGCCACTTTGAGAACAGTGGCTGGAAACACAGGGTTCTGGCCACTCCAAACCGGCCCTGCGGTGAGGTCTGAAGGGGCTGGCAGATTCCAGGGCGCCCTCCCAGAACAGGGCTCTGTAATGAGGAGAAACTCTGGGGACTGGTATCCAGCTTGAGCAGGACGGGGACAACAGAGATGAGGGAAAGAGGGAGGCACACAAAGTGGACAAGGAGAAGCGACCAGATGCAGGGAGGGTGTAGCTCAAGTGGCAGAGCACACGCTTAGCATGCGTGAGGCCATCGGTTCAATCCCCAGTACCTCCCCTAAATATAAATATGCCTAATTACCTCCCCTTCAAAGAAAGAGAGAAAGAAAGATTTAAAAAATGAGAGAGAGGGAGAAGTGGCAAGAAATCAAGTGTTTTTAATACTGCACACAAAGACCAAAAGAGGGAGCTCTGGGAAGATGGAAAAGCTGTCCGAACGAAGCCTTCTTCCAAGAGTTCAAGGAAACTAATCTCAACAAAAATGAGCACCAGAGAAGTGTCAAGGTCAAAGCCCAAACAAAGTTACTACAGGAAAAAAGGAGAAACAGATTAACATCCCATCAAACAGGAAAACCTACTGAGAAAACAAACAGCTCAACGCTGAAACATATTATTTAAAAACAAGTTCGGAACATTTGGAAAATTACAAAAACTATGAAGTAAAGATACAAATTAGAATTAGGAAAACTCAGAAATGAGAGGAAAGAGGCATCACAATTAGAAGTTAAAAACATTTTACAAATAAAGACGGAACTAGAAAAAGCCAAAGAGCAAATAAATCCAACCATGCCTGAAGAGAACGTGAAAAGGGAAATTCTATAAATCAAAATTAAAAGATGAGAAAGAATTTAAAGGAAATGACAGTGTCACCGCAGGGTGTGTCAGCACAGAGCTGTCAACAGCATGACTAGTCCCCTCGGAACTTGCTCTTACTAGTTATTAGTTACATGAATTAATATACATTTTAAAGGCAATAAATCAAATTAATTTTTTAAAAAGCAGTATTTTTTTGCATCATGGGTATCTCCCTATTGCATTAACAATTTTTAAAAATCAACTTTCTAAACAACAAATTTCAGACACTTATGCATTCATTTCTTGAAAATAAAAATTTCAAAGGGTGAATTTAGACCAAATAACTGCCATTATTAACCATATTTAGTATAAGATGGATGGGAGACACAAGACAAGGATGCTTGGGCAACATACACACGACAACCATCACGAAATAATAAATTCTCTAGGAAACAGCCATTTGGTTCACAAACATTTCGTTTTTCTTTTTTCTTGAAATAGTCTGTTCCACAAACACTTAATGAGTGCCCACCAGGAGCAATGCCAGGAAGGGAACAGTGACTACAACGGACCAAAACGCCTGCTTGTGGATTCCATTCTAGAAGAAAGAGGAAGACACACAAACTAAATGGGTAACACAGGTAATGTGCAGCCGTAACGCATGGCAGGAGAAAGTGGAAAAACACAAATGGCAAATGAACCCCTTTCTGTTTCCTTACCTCAGTCTCAACTGAGGATGCGCTAAAGTTCTTCACTGTCAAGGGCAAAGGCATGGGAGCAGGAATGAATGTGGTGAGACCAGGCCAGCAGCCAGCAGGCAGCCTGACCCCAGACACGGTGTCTGCAGTGGGGAAGCTGGACTATGGGTTAAAAAAAAAGCTGTGATGTACCAGCGGATCTGATGACAACGACGATGACGACATCGACGACATCAAAGCAATTAGCGAACCGGGCGCTTGAATAGATTTCCAGGCATCATTCTAAGTGTGTCACGTGCATTAAACTCACAGCAACCCTAATGTAACTGCTAGTTGAGAACAGATGGACCTTTGAGGGTCAAAACAAACAAAAAGACGGAACTCAGTTAACAAACTTAGACACGTTCCAAGGACACAGCCAGGAACTGAGGAAGCAACATTAGCGCTTTCTGACTCCCAGTCCCGGGTTCCAGTTGGCACCCACGCTCGAATAAAAAGTCTGGAGTCTTCCTAACCAGTCAGGAACGACCAGAACTCGTGAAAAACTCATTAAATATGTATCCGAAATAAATCACCCCGTCAGTGATGTTAACTGCAGCCTGGCTGACATAAGTGCTTATGTCGTACAGGAGGTTCTACAGCGCCAAGTGCCAGGAAGAAAAACTAAATATAAAATTCAGTGAAAGAACTAGAGTTCAAGCCCAAATTATATAAAAGTCCCGGAAATCACTTGTAACATCACTCATGTTTTTGACGATTTATAAACCAGTGGCTTTAGAATAAAGATGAAGAGCTTCATATTCTACCATTAAAATTCCTCGGGGAAGACCGTTTTTAACAGCCAGGTCAAATACTGTTTTTTCAAAGAGTTCTTCTACTACAGGATAGGAAATAAGGGAGAGTTATATGATTTCATGTCCCCATTAAAACAGAGCTCAAAAGTTAATATGCTCCTGAAGCCATTTAAACCTATGGGTAATCTGTCCACCCCACAAATCCTCAAATTCCTCTCTTCCCGACTCCTACCTCCCCCCAAATAATTCAACTGACAAGCAGATAAAGTTTCTGAGAAATCCCTAAGGTTGGTAGAAAAAAATATGTATTTCAGAAATGTGGAAAAGGACCCTGGGGTGCGGCATGGCTGAAAATCAGAGTATTCCCCTCACGAACTTAGAAAGCTAATAGCAGTTTCATAACTTTGCTAATTTTCTCCTAACTTTTCTTTCTAAACCTTAACAACACATCACTTAAGACACTGAGGTAAATAATCATGTAAAAAAGCTAAGAGAAAGCTAAGAGCTTTCCTTGGATGACATTTATACCCGTGTGAAAGAAAAAAGTCACTATTTCCCTCCAATCAAAATACAATTACCCTTTCATGAAATAACTCACAAATAGGATGAAGAATTCAAGCAACATAAAATCAAAATGCCTTTTAAAGCTTTAGAACAAGTCTGAGTGGAGTCCTGGGACAGCCCCCAAATAAGACACTATCCAGTGTCTACTTTAATGTTTCAAAGACTTTCCGGCACCAACTCTGACTCTCTGGGGGGACCTGTTGCTATTCGGCAGGCACTCTGCCAATTTCTCCTCCAGTTCCAAAGAACTTTCTTCTAGACAAATCGCCTAAGAGCGCAGTGGTGAGAAATAGCTCTAACTTGCTAATGGGATAAAACAATGCACCTGTGACAGGAAAGACAGTTTCAGAAAGTTTATATGGCTTGCTGAAGATCCTGTGTTTTAATTCAATCAATCTTGGTTTTTGCCTTTATCTTCCTTACTTTCCCATTCATTTATTTTAGGCATCAGCAGGACCACCCAAATATCGCCTTAGAAACAAAGTGCTTACTTGCACTGATCGTTACTCCAACAAAAAGAGGAGTGGATTTGATTCCATTAAGAAGTAAATTCAAAAGAAATTTTAGAACGTTAGCTGGGGAGTTTATCGTCTTCATAGTCTTTTGTGATGGAACTATAATATCATTATCATAGTATTCTAAATACAAAGCACCAACTCTCTTTCCTAGTGAGCTGAAGCTTCAAGAGAGAGATCTTTGGTTTCCACAGTCTTAACTGTATATATAGATGTTCCCTAAAGAGCTAATCTGAAAGTGAGATCAATACTTGCTTTTCAGAACGATTCGCCTCTTTACAAAGGATTAGGGACAAGAACCCTTCAAGTAGGGAGCATTTTGGCTTATTTTAAACTCTATTTTTAAAACTTTGAGTGACATCATTTTTTTTTCAGATACACATCTACTGCAAAAGGGGAGAAGATTTAATTTAAACCAAATCCTATAAGAGTGCAGTTGATTAGATTATATAAAAGCAAAAGTGATGGGTACTTAAAATGCATCACTCCTAAACATGTTGTTCCTTCAGTTACTTACACCTACTGTGCCTGTCTGCTGAAAACACCGTTCATAATTTAAGTCACCAGTTCTGTCCCCAACACCACGTTGCATTAGTGCTTGAAAGTGGCCATGGTGGGAATATTTACAGCATGGAAATGGGCAAACATTACAAAACACAGAAAGACTTACTATTTTGTTAATTGTTTAGACTTAAGAAAGTGGTGCAGAATACGCTGAAAATGCAGATGAGCACAAACAAATGGAAAATATGCTCTGACAACTGGTATCTAACTCAGCAGAGAAGTCACTCATATCATTAGCAACGAGTGAAGTTTCAATATACATATTTCTTGTTTCACTTTTGTCTTCCTCATTAACATAAGGGAAAGTATCAATCACCACTCACGTTGGAACAATTCTCATTTGTCAACTGCAACTGTAGTTTGGTTATTGATGTGAAAGTTCAGCAAAAATCAACAAGAGCAGCCTGTGAAAGTTAGACGGCTACATGGAGTTTACAACTAAGAGTGCTGTTTATTATTTGTAAATTGTGTACTACACATTTTTGTTAGTAAAATTTATAACAAATTTGTGAATGCATACATATGCATTCTTTCTTTTCTTTTTCTTTCTTTCTTTCTTTTTTTAATTTCTTTTTTGAGAAGCAGCTATGAAACATTGACCAGGGCAGTAGTGAGTGGGACCCTCTTTAAGCTGACTCCCGAGTCCTTCTGATACTAGCCTCGTAGTCTTTGGCAGTGTCCTCTGACAAGATGGTCCAGGTCACTGTGTAGATTTCCTGCCCCAGACTTGGAAACAGGCATTATTTTGAGGAGCCCGGGCTTTTAGAGAGAAGTAAATTCAAGATAACAATCTGGCTCTAAGGTGCTCCATGCTACTGGGCTAGTCATGGTTTCTAAGCCTCTTTCCTGGAACTTTGGTCATTCAGATATTGGACCTCCTGGACTGGTCCTATAATTTATTTAAAAAAAAAGAGAGAGAGAGAGAAAGAAAGAAAAAGAAAAAATCGTTTCTCTTGTAAAATCTTTTTTTGGATCTGCTTTCTGTAGGATTCCCTCACCTTTATCTTCTAATTCTCTATTGTGGGGTTTTTTTCCCCCTTTTTTCCCTGAAGCCATGATTTTAAATTCCCAGGAGCTCTTCCGGAATGAATGCTCCCTCTGCTGCTTCTCACCCTCCTCCTCCATCTCCTTCTTCAAAACAGCACCCGGCTCTTGCTTCACGGCTACAAGATGTTCTTTACCTCTCTTAGAATCTTGGTACAGGACTACTCTGAGGTTTTCCCCGGTGTGATTCCGTTTCCTCCAGGTTGCTTTTTTGTTTGCTTTTCTCTCTTTCACATTAGGCTTCCTCCACTGCATGGGAATCCCGGGTTATCTGCTTATGTTTAAGAGTGGAACTGAAGAGCCAGTTGGGAGCTCTGAGTACATCCGTGGGGTTCGGGGCTCATGTCAGAGCCTCACCGGTTTGTCAACTATGCAAGCAACTTCTTAGTGAACTCACACAGAACAGTTCTAGAACACTGCAAGAACACTTCTTCATTTTCGACACTATTCAATGGAACAGGCAGTATACACTTGGAAGTTAATCCGTATTTGCAACATTTTCCAGCATCACTCTGATGTAAATACTCTTGCCATGGCTGACTTCAAACTACCGATGTAACGTCTGTGAGTGTGGAGATGGGAGGACATGAACAGTGTCACAGAAGCACACAGCGCTCCACCACACAGACACAATCAATTTAACCTCAAGAATAAAAAGTCACCAGGATGCAGTAAGTTTTGAGTACCTCTGCGCTTAGTTTAAATGATTGTAAGTTTATAGGATTTTATTTTTAATAAGGGCTGTGTTTAAGGGCTAATCCACACATTTCCTGAATATTGAACAATTGGCTCTCACAGGTGGGTATAAGCTGGCTCCAGCCCACCCCTGGCCCCGGGTGCCAAAGATGCGCAATCTGAACACAGGTAAGGATGACAACTGCAGTGGGTTGACATCCACCGGATTCGTTTAGACACATGAGTTCACCGTGATACTTAGAAAACACAGGCACAACTGCTGGAAGAAGGTAGCGAACTCACTCATTATTTGGAAAACTGATGAAGAAAAGAGATCAAATATTTATCCAGCCTTTCCTATATAAACTGTACCGCTAGGTAACCAAATAGTAGGTGAACAGGATTTTTCTTTATAGAAGTATTCCAGCTAATACAAGAGGAAGGAAGGATAGAATTAGACTGTCACCATTTTACAACATCTATTGATTTAATGGTTCAATGCTTGCTAAATCACACACACACACACACACACACACACAAAATGACATATGTCCCCAGACAGAATTAGACCTCCTAACAATGAGAGAGTGTTGCCAAAACAAACCTGACAATGATCAAGCTTTTAGATCCAACCACCAGTTCACAGGATATACAGGGACCATGCAAAACAACCCATTACGAAACTCTAAGCAAAATTCAGACAGAAAAACTCTGTAAGAATAACAACCCAGTTTCTTCAACAAATATGCAAATGTGAAGGGAAAAGAAAAGAGAAAAAAGAAGGGAAGGAGGGAGGGAGGCAGAGGGAGAGAGAAAGATATCAGCAAATCACAATGTATTATCTGGATCCTCATTCAAAAAAACAGTAAATAATAAACCAATAAGCATTTATGACATTCATGAGATAAAAACTTAAAAAAAAAGGTTATTTGATGATATTATAGAATTATTATTACTTCTGAAGGTGTGATAATACTGTTGTAGTTACACTTAAAAATAGTTCGTATCTTTTAGAGAGACCTGCTGAAAAAACATTGACAGGTGACTTGCCATGATGTGAAGGATATTCTTCAGAATAACGTGGAAGAGGGAGAAGTGAACGGGAGCATAGATAAGATGAAACTGGTCGTGAGTAGATACTGAAGCTCAGTAGTGGACACATGAAAGTTAATTATTCTAGTCTGTTTGCTTTTATGTGTTTGAAATTTTTCTATAATAAAATTTTTTGAATACTAAAATTCTCCAATAGCTATGCATCTCATCAAAAGTAAGAGGCTGCCTCCAGCCCCAAGGCCTCCCGTGATGAGCCCTCTGGTACTGCCCCTCCTCCTTCATCCTGGGCCAGCCGTGCTGATGCTGACGCCCGTGGCAAACACACCAGACCGGTGCCCTTTTGGGGGCTTTGCAGGAGACTTGTGTGCTGAAGGCTCTCTCCCCTGACATCCTGCGCAGCTCTCTCCCTCACTCCTTTGAACCTCTGCTCGGATGTCCCCTTCTCGGTGATACCTACCTGACTACCATATTTTTAATTGCCAACCTTCTTCCTCAAGCCTAGCAATTCCATTACCCCTCTTAATGCTCTGTTTTTCCTTGTAGTGCTTATCCCCTTCCAAGAATACTATATAATTTACTTATTTTTGTTGTTTGTATTATTTCCTGTCTATTCTACCCACTAAAGTGTAAACACCACAAGGGCAAAGATTATTGCCTCTTCTGCTCACATGTATTTGCTGTGTTTATAACAGAGCATGCGTGGCACATGCAACCAGAGATCAGTAAGTATGTGCTGAGTGAATTCAGCAAATGAATTTGTACTGCAAGGCCGGTATTCCAAATAGTATCCATTTGTAACTTTAAATTTATGTGTGGTATGGATTTTCCCTCCCACATAACTTCCCCAAATTGACAGCATGAGTTGTCCTACAATTTCCAAACAAAATGAATGCTCTCATTCGTGAGAGCAAATCAATGAAAAGAGTAGCAGCCATCAAGTGTGCATCTTAACTAAACCACTGTTGAGATTTACTCTACAGGGACGTCACTGAGAACAGAAAACACCGCTGGGTAACGCTGCTGCTGGCTGAGCAATCCATCCTGGTCCAGACGGAGGGCATTCATCAGGAGAGGAGGATCCTGAAATCTGTCACTTGATGGTCCCCAATCATTTCTAACAAATAAAATCCCCCTTTTTGAACATCAAAAGTTTTCATGAACGCCCACAACAACATAGTTGTAATCTTAGTATATGTTAATTAGGGAAATACATAATCACAAAAGGCTATGAACTAAGCAGTACTAAATGAAACTGTCATGAACCACAACAGTTATACACATTTAAAATGTAGCTACAGATATGTTCACGTATGTTCTTTAACTTAGCCTACATACAATGCTTTAGGCAATACAAGTTCACACGTCCCGGGCAATAACCTCAAGTCCTCCCAGAAGTCCAAGATCTACAGGGGGAAAGTGCCATAAAGTATCCAAAATCTTCGTTACACATCTTTGAATCTTGTAAATGGGAACACTGCTTACAGTAATATAATTTAAGAACAAAAAATAGCTCAAGTAACTTAAAAACAAACAAACTAGACTCACAGACATAGAAAACAAACATGGTTACCAGGGAGGAGAGGGGGTAAGAAGGGATAAATTGGGAGTTCGAGATTTGCAGATACTACCCGCTATATATGAACCAGATAAACCATAAGGTCCTACTGTGGAGCACAAGGAACTATATTCAGTATCTTGTAGCAACCTATAATGAAATAGAATATAAAGAGTGTATGTATGAACATGTACGACTGAAACATTACGCTGCACACCAGAAACTGATGCAACATTGTAAACTGACTATACTTCAACTGAAAAAAAGAAAAATTATTACACTAGAATCCAAATGAATTATACATATATATGTATATAAAAAACCCAACTAGTTCTTTGGAGTTAGACTGTCTGGATTCAAATCCTGGATCCCCAGATACAAGTGTGTGATTTTATAAGTTATTTACCATCCCTACACCTCAGTTTGCTCATCTACAGAATAAGGACAACAACAGTACTTAATCTGCAGATGTGACGAGGATTACACGAGTTAATACATGTAAAGCCCTCAGAAAGTGTGCAGCACCTACGTCTGAGCATCTGAGTGCTGTGTTTTTCACCAAGTTTGATCAAATCCAGCATTTAGCCTCTTGTCCCTCAAGGTGTGAAATAAACTCACCATGTGCTTTATCTTTTGCTATAAAATTTATAAAGATGAGGTTGAAAAAATAAAGTCTCAAGAAACCCCTGCCATGGAGTATTTGTTGAAACATGCAACATTTGTTAAACTATAAACACATGTTTACTAACAGGCTCTACTGCTAACATTTAACAAAATGTTACATACCACTTGGCAGGCTTGACCACTGCACAGTATTTGTAAGAAGACTTCGGATGTGTACCATACAGATATGTAAAGGTCCAGAATTTTATGTCATTTTTAAGAAATTTTCCCAAAGCATTCTTGGTAATCCCACAGGACAGTTCTAACAATCCTCTCTTTCCCAACAAAGCCAGTTCTAATAAAAATGAATGCACTAACGGCTTCATTTGAAGTTGAACTTTAAGCAATCCTTTAAATGCAAAACTAAGTGTATCCCTGTTTCATATTTAACTTGCAACAGGACACCCAGCCGCTACCGGGGGACCTGGCAGGGTCTGCTGGCTGCCGACGAGCGCCTGCTGAGATGCGCCGCACACGCAGGTAACGCGCAACCGGAGACAGAATCTTCCGACCTACATCCCAGTCTCTTTTCAAGTTAATCTGAACACACCGCGCAGGAAAGGAAATGAAAAGTGAGTTTTTCTCCTTTACCCTGGCACGGGGACTTCCTGAGGTTTTCATTCCGTCGCTGACTGGCCCAGAACGACTCTTTGCTTCTGACTATTCCCAATAGTGTCTGTCAGACGTAATTAGGGTTGCACACTAAAAAGAAGTGTTAAAATGTAACAGCGCCACTACATCTGACAAATATTTTTTACTTTAACCCTCAAAGCATCAGGAAAAAGAGCTATTACCATTTGACATCTGGGCTCAATGGAACCTTTATATTTTTAAGCTATTTTATATATAATTTACAGAAGAATGAATAAAAAGAGAGTGAAAACTACTTTATTACAAATTGTAATAAAAATTTAAACAAGCTCTCTGTGTCATGGAAATCTTGGTGTACAGTGGCATAAAATAGGAAAAAATATGTTCACACAAAACGGGATGGTCTTGGTTTTTGTCACAAAAATATTAGTGCAGGATGAAGCCCCTCCTGTTGAGTGACTAGCAGGCTGAGGAAATTCTATTTCTTGTTTGCCCTGAGAACCATTTTGAGTTGAAGAAAATTTATCTAGGATGCTGTCATCTGAAGACCCAGAGTCTGAAAGGGAGGAGGGGATAGCTCAGTGGCAGAGCACATGCTTAGCATGCACGAGGTCCTGGGTTCAATCCCCAGTACTTCCACTAAAAGAAATAACTGAATAAACTTAATTACTCCCCCCACAAATGAAGACCCAGAGTCTGAGATTTCCTTTATATGCTCAAGTTCTTCTCATCACCCTCTTCACCATCATCACCATCAGAGGCTAGACATGCTGCTCTCTCTCTGCATCTATTTCTGATCTGCGTAATAATCACCACACAGGTCAGCTCTTTCTCCTTTCCATTATACATGGAAAATGAAAACTTCTACATTTTCAACTGTGTCCGATTAAATCTAAAAGTAGGCTAAAGCAATAATGCTTCCAGTCTTCTTTAACACATTCTTGAAACAGGATACAGAGTTAGAAAATGGTCCCAAAATTAGAAAAATGAAGGGTGACAATTTATTTCACTATCGGATCATCCTTATCTAAGTGATTTCATCATTCTTCCATAAGTCTTTTCTTTTCTTCTTTTTTTTTTTATTTAGCATATTTGGGAATAACTGCTGAGTAATGATGAGTCATAATAAAATAATACCTATGATGATAAAATAGCAAAATGTTTCAAGATACAGGAAAATACGGTCAGTAAGACCTCATAATGTAACTTATGTTTATATAAGGGCCCAATGGACCCCTATAGTCATGGCAAGACAGAACGAGTTGTATTCAATTTTTAAAAACTAAATAAATTTCCTTTTTGTGCTTTTGAAAGCCTTTAAGAAAGAATACAAATCATGAAATACCAATCTTTTCAAATAGTAAGAAGTGCTCAAAACTCAAAACAAAAACTGGAGCCAATCAACTCCAACAAAACACTGAGGGTGAAGAACACTTCTTCTCAAATTATGTTTAATTTTAATACCAGAATAATTTACAATTTTAAAAGTAAATAAAATCATCTATTAAGTTAGAAACATTGTCTTAAATGAAAGATGGAATAAAATGAGTATTCTATGTTACTCGTAGTACTGAGAATTAATACAATACTTTTTAGAGGATTTTCATTAAACATTTTATAACTTCGGTTAACTCAGTAATCAAACTTTCAAGAGTCAATCATAAGAAATGATCTGAAATACTGAGAAAACTGTATGAATAAGAGCATTTATTGCAGTGGCGTTCATGTAAGATAAAACTTGGAAGAGGCCTGAATAGTCCAGACCGTGCTTATCACACAGTCATTTTAAATGAGGGTAATAAAGACTGTCCAGCAACATGGGATACTATCTCCACCTCCTATCTCAGATGAGGCTTCCCCCCCACCGCCCTGTAGCCGCACAGCGGACCGCTACGAGGTGTATGCTCACAGATATTCACCAAGTAAGCACCGCAAATCAAAATACCCACCAAACTCGCATCCTCTCACAACGCCACCCTCCTCCAAACACACTCCTGCTCATGCACACCCTGCCGTGACCAACAGAATCACCCAAACCAAATCGTTCAGGTCCGTTTTACACATGTTCTGTTCACTCCTACACCCACCACCACCTAGCAAACAGAAGCCATGTGCCAGCATTTAGTAGGTGAATTAATTAAATGAAAAATATAGTATATAAAATGTTATGCTATACTTAAACTATGCTAAATGGGCATGGGCGTGCACGCACACAAAGACACACAGACACACACACACATTTTCAGGACGATATCACAGTAATAATAGTGGTTATCTCCCAGTGGGGATTTTTTCTTTTAGTTCCCAATTTTCACCTAAAAAATTTAAAACAAAATGTCCTTCCAAATGTATTTAATCTAAGTTTGTAAAACATATATACCTGTATACATATACTCTGAAATTCAATTCCAGTGAGACTGCCAGGATGTTGATATCATCATAAATTTACTATGGTGTCGTAAAATGATACAATTCTTTTGAAAAGCAATGTGTAATACATGTCAAAAGCCATAAATATGTTTAAACCTTTGACCTAAAAACTCCTACCCTGGGAATTTATCATTAAAAAATAATACAAAAGAAAAATATGCATAAGGATACTTGATGCAACATTATAATTCTTGAAAACATTGAAAAATGTCTAAAAATACAACAATGGCTAAGTAAATTATGGTGCATTCTTAAAAACATAGTAAATACAAAATACACAAAAACAAGGAAAACAGATGCCAATAATTTTAAGTTAAAAAAGCAGAATATAAATAATGTTGAATTAAAAAGAGTAAAAAAATTGTATTAAGTATTCCAATTAACTAAAAATTTTCTTCTTAAGTGAAAAAGAGATAGGCACTCTGAAAAATAAGGAAGACTGCTATGTTAGAGTCGGGGTAATGTGTTCATTTTTAAAGTATCTTCTAAAGGGACTTTGAAGATGATGTTTAAAAAATCAAAACATGGAAGGAAAGTTAGATACTAGTAGATAAAAATTTCACATTTCTGAAACAAAAATCTGGAGTTTCAGAAAGGATAAGACCTTTGCTAAATGATAAAAGGAATTCTTGTCTAGATGCAAAAGTTTCCTTAAGAAAAATAAATATTAAACATATTTGTATGCAACTGCTCTAACAAAGTTTCAGAGATGCTAAATTATTAACAATGCTGTTATTTTTCTTTCTAAAACAAGCCACCTATCGTTTAAGTTGTATGCATTTCCTTAAGGACTTCAAAAACTTTTTTGGGCATTTAATTGAATATTAACATTAGCAGAAAAGGAAAGAGTGCCACCTACTGAACTGTAGCCCCTTCCACAGTAAAAAGTAGAAATCAGTATTCTGATTTAGCTTGCAGAATTTGGAGTCTCCAGCAAGAATAAAATGGATAATTAAATATTATTAACTTGCAGGGCATTTTTAAACACTACATTTTTACCACGTAATACTTGACAAAAATGAATAATAGCTTTAAACTAAGTCTGATTGCACGAGGAAGAAATAATCAACGTACGTTAACTGTGCACATGGCGGTACATTAGCACAAAACATCAACAACCAATTGGCACTGTAACATAGCATCACAATGTTACAACAAAGAGAGACAAAGTATTGCTTCCATTCTGTGATAAAATTAGATGCAAATAAGTAAGTTTAAGTATTACCCAAAATAAAAACTCTTGATACATCTAAGGGTTGGAAAAAGTTGGTTAAAAGTTACTGAAAGTAGATCAGTAAAATTAAAGTCTGTCACCAAAAAACAATGAAAGAGACACGCAGAAATGTAAAAGGGAACTAAAAAGATCTGGCCCAAACAAACTGCACACTCACACACATCTTCATTTTATTTCTCTCGAAGCCGACCAGCGTTAGAACATTTTGAGTGACGCTGTGGTTTTCAGGTGTGAGTCTGAGGACTGAGCCGGTGGGCGGGGCAGCTGCCACCAGAAAGGCAGGACAGTCCCTCAATCAGAGGCAGTAAAAGCCCCCAAGCAGATGAGAGCTGAGCCCTGCCCTGCACCAGGCACTCCACGCACCCTGCCAGAATTTCCACATGAGGAAGAATTAGACTCGGCGTGATTATGAACGTGTCCACTGACTGCCCAGTAAGCGTTTCTTCAGGATATAAAGGTATGACAACCATTATACCTGGGGCTGGATTTTCAGGAACAATTTGTAACTGTGGTCCTGCTCTGAGACCAAATCGAAGACTGAAATACTAGATGATACTTACAGTAAATTTACTTACAGTAACAACCCTATGGACGCATATATGTGGGAACTGGGGCTTAGGAGACAAAGAGGAGACGTACTCTATTTGGGAGAAAGAAAATAGCTAAATTGTCAAACCTCAATGAAATACCAAGCTACAGCTTTCGGCAGCCAAACACCACCTGGCCAGAGCGACCCTCGGGCACCGCTGCACAACCGTTATCTGTAACTATAAGCCCTGAACTAATGTGCCAAAGGTTACTGTTTAATCTGGTTTGTAGCAAAACTAGTGTTAGGTGTTTTCGAACAACGTCTGTTCTGTGATGTCGTATTAATTCAGTATCCTACAAGGTACATGCAGGGCCAGCTTCAAAACGCCACAAGGTCAATGAAAGGAGGGCCTCTGTCCCACCACCAAGGAGCCCGGTGCCTGGCACGAAGCAGGCACTGGATAATGAAGCTAGTAATAACAGCAACGATGACAACAATAAAATGCAAACCCAGCCTTTTTCAAAGCAAGCGCACCTGCTGCCCTTAATAGACAACATAATCTGCTCTGTGTCCTGGGTTCTTATTTAGTCTTGAACTCCACCTGATTGCTCTTTTTAAAAAATACAAGGTTCTGCTACAGCATTGCCTGAGGGATATAAATTCCATTCTAAATTTAATCTCTAGATCAGGCCAACCCATTTAAGATCTGGATATCCAGAGGTTTAATTCCCACCCAGTCTCCCAAGCATCTAAGCCTTGGCTCCTCTAACATACTCGTTACAACTTATCCATCACCAGATCCTGGCCACTCAACACCTCTCCAACCTGGACCTTCTATGATCTCTCCACTGCAGTCAGAATTCAGGCCTCGCCGCCTCCCGGAGGATGTCTGTCCAGACTCATTTCCCACGGTCCTCTCTCTCTTCCGGCCATCTTCCTCATGACAGTGAGAATCTACTCGTCCAATCACCTTATCCCAGCTACCTAACACACAGCCACGGAGTCCCTCGTTCCTTACAGTGTACGAGGTAAATACCTCAAATAATAATTTGAAATCATGTATGAATGTTAGTCTAATCTTTCTTCCTTCATACAGATTAGAAGCTCTGGGAAGACAAAGTTGGCCCTTTCTTTTCTGCTCACCTCTGTGTTGCCAGAAATAAGCAGTGCACCTGGCATACAGCAGCTCTCCGTTGCTGTTTGGTAAACAAATGAAAAAACGCTTTTGAATCTGCCTTTAGCTCCGATGGTACAAGAGCAATATATAACCGCTGTAAATGCAGCAAATAACTTGATATTATTTTATCCGAAATAGAAGATCTCTACAGAGCCACGGCAGATAATTAGTTAAATAAAATGCAGTTTCTGCACTACCCCAGGTAAGTTTCAAATTCAGGAGAGCAAGATAGAATAAATCCTAACTTACAACAAAAGCACTAACTTTGGGGCCTTGTACTAAATCAGCAATGTAACGTCTGTTCCCCTACTGCCCCCAACCTCCCTCCTACACACACACACACACACACACACACACACAAGAAATTTTCCAAGAAATACAACTGTGGGTATTAGAAATGTTAAACTTTTGAAAATTTTAAAATTTGGATTTTTTAAAATTTAAATTTAAATTTTTTGATTTATAATGTATCAGTTTCTGGTGTACAGCACAGTGATTCAGTCATATATATATATATATATATATATATATACATACATACACACATATTCTTTTCCATATGGTTTTTCATTACAGTTACTATAAGCCACTGAAAATTTGGGGAAAAAAACTTTTTTCCCGTTATGGATGCCTGGAAGCAGGGAACAGACAAATTTGGTGGTTGTAGTACATAAAATATCAGAATACTTAGCTTTTCTAAGGCACTTGATGTGACTTGGTTGATTTAGAAACATAAACTATTTCATTATAACATTGGAAGTGTGCTCTTATCTTTATAAATCCAGACAGATTGAAGGGGAAGAATTTTAAGACAGAAGGAATTCGGGCCCGGGCCGCTGCGAACAGCAGTCTCTCACGTCTCATCTGCTGGTACTTTACCCTCTGTTGTGAAAAGCGCACACCTCTACTTAAGGGCTGATTTTGCTAGTCTGGATGCAAAACAAGAGATGCTCATATTTCTTCAAAACCTAATTTAAAAGCTTATGCTGCAGGTTTAAAAAAAAATTCAAAGGATAACAATAATAAGCAAAAAAACTAACATGAGTAAAAGAATCAAATCAGATGTTACCAAACATGATTTTTTTTTTCCCTAAGTAACTGCACTGAAGCAAGGAAAAGGAAAAAACTGCATGAGTCCCAGGATAAGCCTGGCTGGCTGACACCTGTCCTCTGAGGGTGACAGTGCTTCATGAATGACGCACAGGGCACTGGGCTGAACAGATGTGGGCCTCGACTGCCACCTCTGTCACTCAGCAGCTGGGTCACTCTGGACAAGCTACTTCCTGAGACAGCTTCCCCAGCAGTCTGAACCAACTTCCCTAAGGGGAGTGGTCAGTAAATTTCTCCCAGTCTTGAATTTACCTCTCAGGTCAAGTAAATGGGCTTTTACTTGAAAGCCAAGGTGGAATGAGAAAGTGCAGGATTTAAAAGACAAGGCAAGCCCAATGTAGGTTCTGGAGACAAAACCACGATCACAAGGCGCATTAAGCATGACGGCAACCACTACATCACGTGGGCGCCCCAAGGAGCACGGCTGAGAGGGGGCTCCAAACCAGCCCGAGTCAAGACACGGAGGCATGTAGTTCCTTTGGGGGCACAGAAGCAAGTTGATGATTCTGGAGCTTGAAGCCTGAAGCGATCGGGACAGGAAATTAATATGCACATGCAGACAGAAGCCATGTCATGGAGCGCCCTACAGCTTCCCACTCAGAAATCTGTACTGGGCATCAGAGCCGAGTCACCATGCTTTGGCCCCTGATACCATTTCAGATGTAACCCCTTGGCTCAGATGCTGTAGGACTGAGAAAAACAAACAGCAGGCTGCCTCCAGGCAATGACCTTGGATGCACAGAATAAAGTCTGCCCAGACCCTCCCACTCCAGCCCTGGGAGGTAAGGAGGGCACAGCCTGAGAGGGTCCAGGGAAGGGCGCGGCACGAGGCTGGCCTCTGGCGGCCAGGAGGCCTCTGTAAGCCTGTCCACTAAGAAGACTGGCTTGAGGCTGGTACTACTGCACTTGGGAAGGCCCCACCCAAGCAGAGATTTCCAACAACCACAGAGAGGAGGAAGGCCAAAAGCAGGGAGAAAGGGTCATCTTATTCACCTTTTGACCTTCAACCCCCGCTCCTCATGTAGGACGGGACATGGTGGATAGCCACACATGCGGCGCCAGGCAGAATCAACTCAGTCCTAATCCCGCTCCGCCCCCAGTGCACAACGTGACACAAGGCACGTCAATTGGCTGGACCTGTTTTTCTGAACGTCCACTTCTCCTTCCGCCCAATGGGGGTGTAACAGCATCTGCCTTTACGGGTGCTTATAGATTCGCTGTGTGACAGCGAGCATAGGTTTATATTTCTATTCACAAATAAACACAAATATGAAGATTTTAGTGGCTGAAAAGCTGTGCAAATTTCCTCACTGACAGTCTTCCATTCTTTAGTAAGTCATCTAAGTTAGAAGAATAAACATCTTTTCTCGAGAATGATTAAAGCTATTCCTAAATGAAAAAAAGAAACCGCTCTCCATAGACATTTTTGGTTTTCCTCGAGAAACTGGAACTGTAATCTGGGGTATGGCAAATGAGTTATTATGGAATGTTCTAACTCTAGCGTCTTCTTTACCCCTGGGAACCAGAATTCTTGTTATGAACAAAAGTATTTACTGAAGCAACACAAAAAGCAAAATCCCTCTAGTCATGAATTTGAGTTGGAAATATCTGTACAAAATCCTGAGGTGCCTTATCTCTTATCTGTCGATCTAGCTACACACATCTGTACATATATATATGATATAAATATTTACTTATTGCCTAGAAACAGTGACCGGCCCAGCTGTAGTAAATACCACACCTGCCCAGACTGTGGACTTGAACGGTCATTTCCCAAGAAGCCAGAGCTTTCTCGGAAAAGTGACTGATTCCAAGTGGGACACAAGACAATATTCAAGATGAGCTGGGACATGTGAGTCAGCAGGTGGCCAGGGCACTGACAGAGACCACTAGCATCCTGTCAAAAGGATTTGGCAGTCAGTTTGAAAAAGCTGCCACTGGCCAAAAGGGGGACGATCTGAGCTGAAACAGGGGTTAAAAACTGTAATAAAGGAAACCTAAGAAAATAAGAGCAAAATAAAGAACTTGGTGAACAGGTGTGACTATCAAAGTCGTTCAAGTCTCTCACACTTTGCACCACTAACCGGAGTACTTGACATTTTCTAACAAGCTGTGCCCATGGAAAAAAAGATTTCAGACTGTAAATGACTTATTAAGTTGACTTGGGCGGCTATACTGGTAACCACAGGACTGTGTTTTATGCCCTTTTCCTTGGACAGGGGAAAAGTTCTGATAAGCGCCCTATGGTGCTGTCTGCCGTCACTGCGGCCTCATGAACCATGTGCATGCCGTGTGAATCAGTAGTGTTTCCGCTCCTTAGAAGATCTGTAAGTGCCAGCTGAAAAAAGAGGTGTTCAGGCTTATGTTATTTTCCTTTTAAAATGTTTATAATTTATGCTGTATAAAACTTCAAATGAAATAAGATTCTTCTTTTGCTTCAAATAATCCAGAAGAGAAACTCACAAATTTACTCTGGTAATTTCAGACTGAAGTCAGTAGCTAAAATCACTGAATTGTTTTTCATACTCCTTCACCACCCAGTATAAATGTGCTATCTCAGTTACATTTCCTTGGCAGGATTTAAACATGATAACTGTATCACTTTGAGAAAATTTCATTGTGTATTATCTGAGCGCCATAAAAATAAAACAAGAGGGACCAAATGGCTAAGCGTAGATTATCATCAAAGTCCCCGCCTGGGCTTTGAGGAGTGAGCTCAGGAGGGCTCGTTACACTGTTAAAAATAATTAAATGACTCTCTAAATGAATAAATGCAAGTTATGCACAGACCAAAGATGAACCTGTGCGTGAACCAGGAACTGAGATTAATCAAAGCTGAGTGCAATTTTTTTTTTCTGGCCTGAGTCCAAATTTTTTAAAAGGCCAGAAAAATATTAAACAATTTAACTATTAAACAGGAGGCATAACAGGAGACAGAATGATACGAAGACGAAAAAGCAGTTAGATTTGGAAAGCTCCCGATGGCACAGAGCAAATGGGCTGAAACTTTGTAAATGGAGAAGACAGTAGTTCCAGCTCATCCTCGTGCCAGCTGGTGTCACACACACGTCTCGGCTGTCCCACAGCAACGCAGTCTAACTCACTGATACTAAGCGCACATCAGTCCAGGCACCACTGATGTGCTGGTTATGTACAACACTGTCTTTCCTCTGGTTTCCTCCTACACAATGCCCTAAGTTTTCTCCCAGCGTCTGATGAGCGATCATGTTTTCTTAGAACAATTCCAAATTCTGTGTCCTTCCAACTGGCCTTTCAGCTACAAATTTCAGAGCCATTCAGATTCTTCTTAAAGCACAAGAGGACACACCGTGGACTATCTTAGCGCTACTTTCTTGAAGAGGTCTAGGATGCTGAATAAACCACATTTAGTGACAACAGCAAAGAAGGAAATCCCAGGCTCCTTGACAGTGACAACCCGTCTATAAGAGAGAGTGAGTTCTTAGGACACTTACTGCCAGGCCTCTGCCCAAGAAATCCTCCTTTGATCATGTTAATATTGAAATGCATTTGTTGTATTTTTAAAGTAAATAAATCTACGTTTAAAGAAGTTGGAACAAATATAGGTTTCTAAGATCAAAAACACTGACATTAAGGGGGGAGGGTGTAGCTCAACTGGTAGAGCACATGCTTAGCATGCATGAGGTCCTGGGTTTGATCCCCAGTACCTCCTCTAATAGTAAATAAATAAGGAAACCTAATTACCTCCTCCCACCAAAAACAAAACAAAACAAAACACTGACATTAGGGAATGAGGGGTTTAAAGGGAATGACTTTATGGAGGGGGTTATAAACAGTAAGATCTCCTCAAAGGTAATAAAGGCTACAATTACAAATAATTCAAATATGGGGAGGAGACAGATTTCTGGCAGCTACTAAGGGAGGCTGAGGACGACGGAGATGCCACTGGAGAGTTCCAAGTCCTGCTGTTACTGTACCATCAGGCCTGGGAAGGAGGAACTTCTGTAGACAAGGCCCCACAGATAGCGTTTAATTTAACTCAGTTCAGAACATTTACTGCAGACTCACTCTGTACAAAACATTGGTGATACTGATTGCTCGGCCAGAATTAAATCCCTAAGAACTTTAAGGAGAAAAGTGCTAAGCTGCCAAGCAGAGTCTTTTTCCAAGGCACTCAAACCAGAAAGCTATGACAACTTTCCAAGGGGTTCCAGCAGGTTCTTCCCACACCCATGGTGCTGTCACCAGGCACGGATACAGTGCAGCACCCTCAGCACGTCTGATTACAGCACCAGCTCGATTCAGAGAGCCCACCACACCCAGACCCAGGGGGTCTGTCTGATGACCACGCACCAGCCATGACAGATCTCTCCAGCTTAGGCCAGTTTCCATCCAGTTTCCTGGATGAGGCGACACTGACACACAGATTGAAGAACAACTTACCTGAAGTCTAAAGCTCGTCAGTCTTAAAAAGGAAGGAAATTCTGACACATGCTACCACGTGGATGAATCTTAAAGACATTATGCTGAGTGGAGTAAGCCAGACACAAGATAAGTAAGACTCCACTCACATGAGGGACCTAGAGCAGTTGAGTTCAGAGAGACAGAAAAGAGAATGATGGTTGTGGGGGGCTGAGGGGATGGGGGGACAGGGAATTAGTGCTTAACAGGTACAGGGCTGGAGATGAGAAAGTTCTGAAGATGAATGGCGGTGCTGGTAGCATAACAAGGAGAAAGTACTCAATGCCACTGAACTGTACGTCAATTTAAAAAAAAGCGTAAAGTTATTTCTGCCACTATTTGCATATTATCTTGAAGTACATCTACGGCTTTAGAATTTTAAGAAAGAAATGGCCACTTTTCCATTTTTTTTAACAAGGAAAAATATTTTGTGCCTGCATCAGAGACCACAAATTACTCCTGTATCTCTAGAATCTTAATGAACTTCAACGATCAACAGGTAAACCCCAAGGAAGACAGAAGCTCTGCACCGACTGACGACCATGCCTGACTGGGCATTATTTTATAATAAAAATTCCATATGACCAAACCTACACATTTCTACTCATCATGAAGACGCAGATAAATCTGCGTAATATTAGTGAAAGTTCACTCACTCACGGTTTCCAGGATCACCCAAGTCACCTTTATAATGAGGGAGAGAATTATTCCAACTTTTCTTCATTTTTCAAAGGTTTTCTAAATGACTGAATATCCCACTCTCATAGAACACGTCTGCTGAAAGGCTTCTCCCTGTGCTCACACTGTGTTCTCTCCTACTTAAAATTTACAGAGGAAATAAACCAAGGCCCCATCAGACGTGATACTGATGATTCCACAGCTCTGCCTGGAGAGGCCAGCAGCAAGTTTGTGGGCTTAAAGTTTAGAATAATTTGTAAATGATATTAAAATATTTTAACTGCATTTCTAGAACATATATGTTGGCAGAACGTTTTATATAATTCAATTAGGAAAACTTGAGATGATAAAAAAACCCATTAAAATAGTTACAAACATTTGAGCGAGAAACAGACAAACAAATAAACAAAAATCACAAACCTTCTTGAGAAGACACAATGGGTGGCAGGTAATCAGGAATGTATTCTTTTCTCTCCTCTGCATCTTTACTTCCAGGCTGAGGAAACTGAAGCACATTGTTCTTGCTAACAGGAAACGAAGGGATCTGATGTGGGAAAGTCACCGGTTCAATATTGTGAATGTAGTCTTCTAGTTCATGAAGACTAACCCCCATAAGTTGGAAAGCTTCACTAACATCATCCAAAATGGGGTCTGTTCGGCCATCTGAAACAAAGCCAAAAGCAAAGCAAATTATTTTAAGAAAATTCCGTGGAATATTTTAAAAACACTAAGAAAAAAGTATTAAGTAAATACGCAGCACAGAATCAAATATACTGTACCTTTAAGACCTAGTTATCAGAAAGAATTTAATAGGTTTTAAATAGAGAACACTGTACTGTTTAAATATTAGAAAGCTGACTCCTAAAGTCAGTTTTAAATACAACCTAACAACCAACCAGAACGCTGCAGACAATTCACAGTAACAATCAACTAGTACAGAACTAACGTCAAACGGAATCTACAGAAGGCCAGCAGCACCCGGAACAGTGGCCGACACAAAGTACGTGCCTGATAAATACCACTATTATTATTTTTTTAATCAAATAAGTAGAATGCTGAGCTAGGTAAATGTCCATCACAGTTTCTCTATTGCTCAGTGATGCAACTCTGGAAACTAAAACAGTGGTTGGCATATAGTTGGCACTTAATAAACATCTGTTAAATGAACTGTACCACTGAATCAATTTTTTTAAATCCATGAAAATCCACAGAAAGGATGTGGATCATAAAGTCAATTTACATATAAAATTTAAATGTATTTAGAAGACACCACATAAAATGGATAGAGATAAAGCAATAAGTTAGATGCAGTGAGATCCTTTTTACAAAAGGAAGTGTCTCTGTGCCTGTCCTTAGCAGAACTCAAGATCTCTACATCTTTTAAAATTTCCATGAAGATTTTAGTTCCCGATTTCCAATAAATGGCCTTTTTTATTACTGTAATCTCCTACGATCACTTCAAACTCAGCCTGTCTGAAATTAAATCATGACGTAAAGTGGAAAAGAATAATCCAAAGTTTGTAAGAATTAGACACGTGCTTGCTCACGCGCACACAGAAACTGTTCTTGGAAGTATGGACATCCAGCTGGAACAGTTTACGGGGCTGAAAGCTGCAAAACAGGGGAAGGGAACACATGGAGCAGGAGACTTTCACTTCTAACTTCAAAGATTCTGTAATCTTTGAATTCTTACACAAGTATGGGTTACATCTGAGATATAAAAAAAAGAGTAAAATTAACACTCATTCTTCCTTTTAATGACAGGCATGCATTTCAACTCTTCGATTCTTATTAAAAGCATTATTTCCCCAGTCTAAAAGATGTGATCATCTTGAATTCCTCTATATTTTTGCACTTTCAACTCAAGTACCTTCTGGTACTTCCCCCTGCACCACTGTTTCTGGCCCTGGATTGCAAAATTTTCCCTTTCTCTCTATTCCTGCTCTGTTATCTCAGTATAGTTTCAAGCGCTCCCCAACTTGAGTTTTTCTTGCACTTCACGGACAGCACAGTTTTCTTAAAGTATCACTTTCTCCACACTATCCCCCTCCGCAGGAGTATGCAGTGTTTTCTGTCACGTGGTAATTTCTCTATCTGTCAAGTCCCTCCGCAGCCAGACTTCACTCCATTTAACATTTTCCTCTAACATCTTCCAAAGGAACGGGTTACATACGTCAAGCCCCTGCTCCACAGCTCAACTCACATCTTCCCCATGAATCCTGCCCCGGACCCACAGCGCGCATGCGTCTCGGTTTCCGCCCTCCTGTTGCATTTATTCTGTTCCATAGACCACTTTCAGAGCAGACAGGCAATATATCCCAAGCAATCTGATGCACGCAGAGGCTTCTGCCCCTGAATGCTCCGACAAATCGTGACCTTAGGGTATCTGAAAATGCATTATCTGCTGAATGAATAGTAACTTCCAATACTTGCTTTGACTTGAGAGCCCTTCTTAAAAAAAAAAAAAAAAGGAATAAATACCATCAGTGTGCTTTGGCTGACATTTTGACACCCATGTACACACCTTACAGGCAAAGAGTGTGCCTAAGTCACCTTGTGTCTCCAACACATAGCACAGAGCTCTGATCATGAGTGATGCTCAGTGAATGTTCCTCAGAAAGACAAAGGACTTCAAGTATAGAATACAAGCTTGCATAGAGGTGGCCTCTTACAGAGTTCCAGTTTAAAGTAAGAACAGTGTAGAAAAAGAACCTTATAAAGTCTGTAACTAATAAGTATACCAGGAATTAGTATTTTTTTAAAGTCACTCAAAAACAACTTAAAAAATAAAAGATTAAATAAAAAATAAAAACTCAGCAAACCACAACGGGGAATAATGACCCTCATAATCATATTGAGGTTCACACTGAACACAAAACAGTGATCACCCGACGACTCTGGAACGCCTGGTTCCTTGATGCGCCAGCACTCATCTGCTCCCATGTAAGAGGCAGGAAAGGTAACTATGTATTCAGGGGATACTTTGATTACCTAAAGGTACAGAACATCTGTCCTTATTTAGGGAAGTTGGTAGCAAAAATATAATCTGGACCACGCATGCGTAGCAAAAATATAATCTGGACCACGCATGCGGTAACTCAAGGACCATGAGGGAGGGCAGTGTTGATGGTGTCCTTTCCAGAGAATAATATCTGAGAGCTCCAAGGCAGTTCCAAATTCAGATTAGCAGTATCCGTGAAAGCAAGCATTTCAAAGATACAGATTTTTAAAACTTGGAAAGTGAAAGGATTAAACAGCAATTCTGGCAGTGGGTTATCAGTTCATTTATTTATTCAACAGATATTTCCTGGGTGCCTATTATATTATGGCTGTGTAGTAGGTTACAGAATACAAATATAATAAATTCGTCTCCTGGGGAGGAGGGAGGAAGGGGTGAGAGATATAAACAGATGATTACAAAACAAGGTGTTCAACAACACAACAGAAATACACACAGAATTATGAGAACAGATAGCATGAGTGAGTGATAAGTGAATAAAGCAAGTGATAAGAGAATCTCAAAATAGAAGCAGTACTACTAGTGGACTGAGGGGAAGGGACACACGAGGAAACAGCATGCAAGTGGGACCGGGTAGCTTAAAGTGTTTCAGAAAAGGCAGGTAGCTCAGCATGGCTGGAGATTAGGATGGCAGAAGATAAGCAGAATGCTAGCTCACAAAGGGAAGTGTGCGCTGCTGGAGAGTTTAGATTTTCTGCCTGGAAACCAACTGAAGTATTTTTAAGAATGACATGATCAGATCTGTGCTGTGGACAGATTAACAGATCATTCTGACAGCACTCTGGTAGCTGGAATAGAATCTGGGGCCTAAGGAGTAAAGTGTATCCGTGGGTCTCAAATTTTTCCATCTAACAACCCTGAGCAAAACAAAATACCCTGTAAAACACTTCACCCGGTTCTCCAGTTTACCACCTTAAAAAGAATGCCCTGAACCTTAAATGAGGGGTAGTTCCCCCCTCACATACACACTCCACATCAATGAGATGTGTTGCTTCTATTAAATATTCCAACTTATTCAATGCCACCGGCTACAGATCCTACCAGACATTCACTTAAAAACCATGTACTGTTGCCCAGATTACTGGGGAACCTTATAAATTGCCTATGATCTCTCTACCACACTTTGATAACATAAAAATACAGAGGAGGACATCAACGAGTGACTGAGAAGTAAGTGAAAGTTGATCTCAATGAAACTGACAAGGCTGGCCTTGGGAGAGAGTTAAGCAGAGATGCTGTCTATGAAATGAATAGATACAGAAGGAAGAGGCAGTGTCCCTAACGGAGCAGAGCTGTCAACGAGTATGTGTTGTCAGGAGCTTAAGAATGGCCAGCCTTGTAAGAAACGGCCGGTAGACGGAGCGCCTGTGACAACTAGTTGTAGTAGTTTGCGGGGAAGGGAGGAAAGGACCAAAGTAACAGAGGCTCGAGGCATTCTGGAGGTGGCTGTACACGCAGCAAAAATGAGACGATGATTAAGAGCCATGCACACTTCAGATCAGAGAGGAGGGCAGAGGGTGTGGAGCGGGGAGGGAGACGCGGCTCCGGCTGGAAGTGGGAAGTTAGCGGCTGGCGAAGAGGCACCAGAGGGATGACTAGAGTTTCCAGGGGGCAGTGGAAGCGGAGGGGCGTCCGGGGCCGGGAGGATACCCGATCTCGGGGTGGGGGAGGAAGGACGGACACCTCGGAGACGCCGGGAGAGCGCAGGGGAGAGCGGAGGTGTCACTCGTGACCGGCCAGAGCAGCCCTCCCGCACCCAGCCCGGTACTCACACAGCTCAGAGTACCGGTGGCAGCCCCGTCCCAACTGCTGCAGATAGCGCTGCAGCACGTCCGTGAGGAGGTGGCAGGCGCTCAGTTGCACCGAGTCCCAGCCCAGCGCCTGGCAGATCTGCGCCACCGAGACCCTCAACAACGACCTGGAGTAACTCTCGCACATCCCGCTCCGTGGACTCCACCGCAGTCCTTGCTGCCACTTCTCTCCAGCCCCGCCGCCTAACCTTAGCAGGGCTCGCGATTCATCCTCTAGGGCCCCCGCGGCGGGGAAATCGTCCCCCCGACCCCTGGCGACCACCTCAAAGCCTCAGCAGCACGGAGCGCGCCAGCCTGAGAGCCGCCATTTTGGACTCGCTCCGCCTCCCGCTGGATGGTCGCCGGGGCGAGGCAGCACTAGCCGAGTGCGGAGCGCGCCCATGAGGAAGCCCCGCCCCGTTGGGGGAGGAGCGATGGCTCCGGTATCGACTCTCGGGCCTGGGAGGACGCAGGAAACGGCGGCGCGGAGCGCAGGTGGAGGCTGTGTCGGAGGAGGCAGGTGCTTGGGGCCTTCCTGGGGTGCTCGCTTGGAGTGGAAGGGGGAGGGGACCGTGAGTGGTCTAGGGGCTGAGGAGGGAGCCAGGATATGAAGTTGAAATGCTAGTGTTAGAAGTGGGAACCCGAGAGGCTGTGACTGCACGGACAGGATTTGGGACGTGGGAACTTAAGAGCTCCTGCAAACGCGGATGTGATGCGTGCATGCGTCTGCTTTAAAAAAAAAAAAAAAAAGAAAAGAAAGAAAAAAAAGAAGAAAAGAGCTGTTTATCATAGTGTAAGTCAAATCAAGGCCAAGCAGTTAAGCTTGCCATTCAAATCCTTTCACAATAGGGCGGGGTGGAGGGTGTGGCTAGGGAGGCACTGGCCTCGGTGCAAAATGTGTGGGGCAGCAGAAAACGTAATCAAGATCGAGCACGTTTTAATACAATTATTTAGAAATATAAACCACTGCCCCTCAAATCCCTGCCTCCCTCACCTCATTCTAATCCCAGGCCTGGTTCCAGTAAAACTTTACCAAAACGGATGGCATGCCCGTAGGCCGAAATTTTCCTCTGTCAAAGGAAGAGAGGACCCAGTTGCCTACGGATGTCTAGGAAGTCCTTAAATCAGCAAAGCAGGCCGAGTGTATGGGGAGCTGTTGCCAGTTCCAGAGTCTTCTCCCAGCTGCAGCCAAGTGTTGCCAGATCTTAACACATTTTGGGAAATCGGAATTTTGTGATCAATAGCTCGATTTTTAAATATTGGGAATACATTTTTAAAGGTTTAATTTGCAAGCCAAACTAATCCCATGGTTAAGCCAGATTGAGCCTACGGGCAGCCGGGTTGTAGTGGCTCATCTACTCAGTTCCTTACCCTGTTGTGCTTTTTCATTTTTCTAAAGGCTTCTGGAACCTTCCTTCCTCTCTTCCCCTCCTCTCCTGTGTTTCTCTATTGTTGTACCTGTCACAGTGCATTTAGTCTGAGTCTATGTGCCTCTCCAATAAATTGTGGGTTTCTGAGTGGCTCTACATTCCCTTTATAGGGACCATTCCAGAACTTTGAACATAATACCGATTTTTTTTTAAGTCCCAGAAACCCAATAGAATGGAAAATATAATTCTTCTGCTAAATGACAACCTGCAGATAGGGAACAAGGTGGCAGGCTGCCTATAATATTTTCTCCACTCACATTTTTGTCCCCAAGATTATCAGGGACCTTCAGGATGATAAATCTATGGGACACTTTTCAGTCCTAGCCTTGCTTGAACATTTTGTAGCCATTTGATAATATTGAAGACTACCTTAATTTTGAAACTTGTACCTTGGATCTCACAACACCCTGGTCTCTTCTGTTCATTTACTACTTCTGGAGGCTCCTTTTATCTTATCTTACTTCTCTGTGTGTGTTTTAACCACCCCTTAATGTTTTATTATGGAAAATTTCAAACCTGCAGAAAAGTTAAAACAGAGGGGTATAAACACAGGTACACACGTCGCCTTGACTCACCACTTACCATTTTGCCACGTTTACTATATATATGTACATATACATACACACAAACCTCCGCTTTTTCCAGAACAGTTTGAAAATAAGTTGCAAACTTTATGACATTTAGCCTGGATTCAAGATTTTTATAGTTTATACTCCATATAGTTATTATAAAATATTGGCAGTATTCCCTGTGCTGTACATTACATCCTTGTCTCTTATTTTATACCTAGTGGTTTGTACCTCTTAATTTCTCTTCCCCTGTCCTGTCCCTCCCCCCAACCCCCACATTCCTCAGATCTGTAAGACTACACTAATTTCTGCCTTCCCCCTCCCCCGAGCTGGAAAGCGAGTCTCAAAAGTTTGTCCTCAGACTTCCCACCACCATAGTTCTTACCCCAGAGGCCAGGGAACCAGTGTGGGGGTTGCACCAGCTTCCCCGTATGTCTGTTCCAATTACACACTCAGGAATCAGGGACTCGGCCGGCCATGGTTGGGTCCATCAACCCGGGGGACCCGGTGTGAGCCGGACCTGGGCCAAGGCTCCATTTATTACTTGGCCTCACGTGCCCAACTCGGACTGGGGGCCCATGGCAACTCATCTCCTGGTGTCAGTCCCTGCTCAGCCCCCATGCTCAGCAGTCCTCAGAACGTGTGGGTCTCCCATTCCCCCGTGGGTGGTTACCTGAGTGAATATGCTTTGCGGCAGGAGCAAGGGAACCATCACCCTCTCCATCTGCTAAGCAGGGTCCTTCCTCCTCAAGACTCTAGAGCATCAGTCTGAAAACTGGCTCAGATCCAGACGTTGGCAAGAGATCCTGGCTGGTTATTGGGGCGACTGCCCTCAGCTCCCCATCCTTGAACTATTTACAGACAAGGGGCCCACTTGCCAGTTGCCCATCTGTTCACCCCAGGGACCCCTTGTTCTGTGAACGGTCCCCATGACTCACCAGGCGACTCACCTGCCCCTACGCTTCTCATCGTATTTGCGTTCACCTGGCTTCTGACCGTGAAGCAGTTGAGCATGGCCACCTGGCCTCTGCTGTTTTCGGGTCCTGTTATCCCCACATTGCTGGAATATCTAAACGATGATACATGGTACCTGCTTGTTTCCACAGTTACTCCACCCCGGTTCACAGGTCGCTGCCGGGAAACGTTTTACAACTTGCACATTCAGGAACCACCTTGTGCCTGGGTTTTCTTTTTTTTTTTTTTTTTCCCCCTCCATCTACCACCAGCACAGAAGTCTTTGTGGCAGCCAGGTGACTGGTCCAGCTCCCAAATCCTGTCTTGGCATCGACTCCCTCAAGCCCTTTCAGTATATGATGTCCCAAGGCCACCTCCCCAGGAAGCAGTCTCTGAGACGCAATTGACTTGCAGAGAGGTGCTCTTGGGATCCCCAGCCAGGGAAGGGAAGGAGTACAGCTGGGGGAGGGAGACACTGGGCTGCAGCCCAGCCCCTCAAGGAAGACCTCAGCAAACTGCACGGAGAGCGGGATGCCCTTCACCAGCATCCTGAGCTCAGGCAAGGGGGCCTGGCTTTATACCCATGTTGATCAGGCATTGGGGGTGGGCTGCCCAGGAGTGGGCCGTGACCTTGGGCAAGCTGGTCTCCAGCTGAGCCAAGTCCACAGAGGGTTGACAGCTGAGGGCTATGTGCTGCCCACAATCCTGGAAGCTGCAGGGGTGGGGGGTTCGGGGGGGCATCACAACTTCTGTTACCCCACAACCCCGTTATCGCACTCAACGAACACAAGACTGATACAATAGCATTACCGAACGCGGAGTCCATACTCAGGATTTACCCCAGCCCCAAATGCCTCTTACAGCTTTTTAATTTTTTAAGTCCAGGATCTAATCGGGCCATTCGTGGCACTTGGTTGTCATGTCTCTTCACTCTCTTGTAATGAGATCAGTCCCCCTAGTTGTCTGGTTTTTTGTTTTATGGCTTTTGCTTGTTTGTTGTTTTTTTTTGTTTGTTTTTGTCTCTTGTGCCGTTTATGTTTTGGCAAAGCTCTGGGCAGTAATTTACTAGGATGTCTCACAGTCTTTGTCTGATTACTTTCTGGCTCGATTAAGTTAAATAGTTTTGGCGAGAGTACTCCGACAAGGTGATCTGGCCGTCCTGCTGTGTGACATCAGCGGCTTGTTATTGGTGGCAAAGTCTGGTCACTTGTAAAGGGTGCTATCTGCCAGATCTCTCTCCATTGTAAGGTCTCCTTTTTTTTGTTTTTTGTAACTCTGAAATGAGTAAGTCATCTGTGAGGTGATACTTTGAGACAATGCAGATCACCTGCTTCTCCACAACCCCTCAACCTCGCGCCGTGGTTTTATGAGCATTCACTCTGATCTCTTACTGGCTCAGTGATTACACCGGTGGTTACAAAGCAGTGACTTTTCTATCATGTTTCCCCCTGTGTTTATTAGCAGACCTGCTACAAAGTTCCCTCCCGTTTTCCAGTATCACCGTGTGGTCAGGGATTCTTTTTCATTCAACGAGTTATATAATGCTTTCCCATCGTGATTCTTCAGATGCTCAAACTGGCCCGCATTTGGCCGGTGGAGGCCCTTTCAGGCCAGCTGCTGTGTGCTGTGAACACACCACTCTCGCTCACTCAGCGTTTCTGTCCTTTGTGGCGCAAGATTCTCCAGGCTTGCCTTGTGCTCGTCCTGCCCTAGACTTGGACTCAGCCGTCTCTCTAGGGGGCCCTGGTTCTTAGGAATAATATTTAGAAACCAAGATACAAGCACTGGCTGACTTCCATGACCACAGGGTTATTATTGCTTGAGGGGCCTCTTAGTGGACAGGACTGAAAAATATGAGACACTTTTAAAGGTCTGGAGTACATACGGATGCCTGAGTCCAATCTAAAAACGCATCTCCCTCGCCTCCTCCCATTTCATATCTGCACTCCCTCCTGCCAAAGGGAGAACCCTGGTTTCAGTTACATCAGAGATTTGTCCTATAATGCCTTTGACTGATTTTTTTTTAAGTGTTTGTTCTCTTTTCACATGATTCACTCCATCGGTTTTAATGATTATTTCTATAAAGATGACTCGCTAAGACAACACTTTACCCCGCATTTCTCCTGAGCTTCATGCTAGTGTAGCTGACTGCATCCAGCAGACAACTCATGTCTGCTGGGGTACCCCGTGTACAACTCAGATTTAATTAATGGGTGATGGGTGTCAAAGCTAACCTCATCATTCTCTGTTCTTTGCTGTACACTTCAGAAGGGCGGGAACTGTGTTCATCTCTTTCACTAGTAAACGACCGATATACAGCACAGACCCAGCAGGTAGGCAGCGCTCAAGGAAGAAATGCCTTTAGAACCACTCATCTTGCGACAGTATGGAGAGTGGATTAGAGCACAGCCCTGGGACTGCGCTGAAAACCACCGAACTATGTACTGGGAAGAGGTGAATTTTACAGCGTATGAGTTCCATATCAATAGAGGAGTAATTTTTAAAAAGAGGATGCATTAGAGGTGAGGAGGACAGTGGACGCAAGGAAGCAAGAACCTCACCTAAGAGGCGTAGCGTGCAAGTAGGGAGAAGTGAGTGCTGAGCATCCGCAGACCCGTCAGGAGGACACAGGGTCCACAGACCCTGAAGGCCAGAGAGATGTGCAAAATATTCACAGCAGCATTATTTAGAATGATTCCAAGTTGGAAATAACCTAAAAACCCATCAACAGTAGAATTACTAAACTGGAAGATGTTCATAATGTGTGGTCGTATAAAACAATTTAAAAAAGAATCTGCTGTACACATAAGGGATGAATCTCACAGACATAATGTCCAATTTTTTAAAAGCAGACACAAAAGACTTCATACTGTATGATTCCGTTTACTTAACAAATCTATGGTGACAGAAGTCACGATTATGGGGACTTTTGTGGAGACAATAAAAGGGCAGGGACACAAAAGAGGCTTCTGTAATAATAGGACTTTTTATATCTTCATCTAGATGGCAGATAGGTGGGCATTTATACTTTACAACATTTTCTGAGCCATAAACTTACGAATTGTACCTTCTTCTGTAAATACACCATACTTCAATAAAAGTTTACCCCAAACCCCCCAAAAAGCCTTGTCACATTTTTTCCCCCTTATTTGCTTGTCTTTGCTCCGGACTGTAAGCTACTGTAAGCTCCTCCAGACTGTAGGGAAGTGTTTTAATTATTACCGTCGTATCTTCTGAATTTGAGTGCTGATACACAGAACATCAGTGATCACTTACATAGATCAGGCAACATTAATCACAGATACCACTCACCCCACGTCAGATGCTAAGTATTTTGCAAATGTTGACTCATTTAGTCCTCATAACCTTATGAGGTAAGTACCCTTTAATCCTCATTTTACAGATGATAGAACTGAAAGGTTAAGTAACTTACCAAAGGTCACACAGCTGGTAAGGTTTGAGCTGGGATTCCAACCCAGTTTGGTCCAAAGTCTATGCTGTTAACCACTGTTCTGTGCGTAGGACACTCATGTGTGGTTGGGAAAGTTAAATCCTTGCTAAGTTTTATTTCTCAAGACCCTATGCTGAGTCTGCTAGAGAGTAGTGAAAGAGAAATGCAAAATTTCTAACAAAACTGCCCTTCCTCCACATAATTACTTCCCTTTATATGTATCGCTAATTATAATGGTATTTAAAAACTTAAAAAAATTGATAGTACATTCTTATCCGAGCAGTTATACAAACTTCTAATTTGCAACACAAATGAGTTTGCCACTCATATGCAAAGAACTCTGATATTTCAATGAGAAAAAGATAAAAACGGGCAATGAATGAGTAGTCAATGATCTTTTCTTCACCTATCAGATCACTAAAGATAAAAAGACAAAGTTTCAGCGTGCAGGGGGGTTCAACTTTATACATTGTTAATTCAAGCTTACAATCTTTTCAGGAGCCATTTGGCAGTATCTATTAAATTTAAAAATGTACATAGTCTGAGTCATTGATTCCACTTCCAATAATTAAGTGTACTCATCCGAGTTCACAAAGACTTGCCCAAAGATGCTCGTTAAAGATCATCGTTGTGACATTTCAGAGCAACGCAGGTAAAGACCTAAAAGCTTTCAGAGAAAAACAAGTGTCACGAAGGCTCAGAAATCAAAATGGCTTCAAGACTTTTGAACTCACACGGAGGCCAGAAGACAATGAAATACCTCCAAAACTCCAAGGGGAAGTCCATTCCAACCCAGAATCCATACCCAAGCAAACTATCACTTAAACGTCCCAGGACAGACATTGCAAGACAAGCAAGGTCCTGACAGGTGTACCTTCCATCCACCTGGAAGAGGCGTACGCTGAGAGGGAAATGTGCGGCACAGGAAGTGAGACCCAGCCCAGGAGAAAGGCAAGGGGCACCCTCAGGAGGGCGGAGAAAACCCAGGACAGTTATGCACCCAAGAAAACAACCAGCAGAGAATCAGACAAACGGGGGCTGTGAGCCCCTCCCGCTGTCCTCGCTCAGGACCTGGGGGAGCTGCGGTGCTCAGCCTTCAGTTACTTATGTTGACAGTGCTGAAATTTCTGGTGTTCCTTCTCCTGTGTTGTCTGGAACGTGCAATTCACCTCCCAGAAGTGTTCTGCTACCCTGGAACCTGGGGGTGGGCCACAGTTAAGTTGAAGCAGCAAAATAAACCGGCAGGGCACCCCTCCCCTTGCCAGCGCCCGAGAGGCGTCTGTGCTTAGTTCGCATCGTGCTGCCTGGTGCTCGCCTGTCCAGCTGTCCCCACAGCCCCGTCCTCCTGGACAATCTCAGGGAAGCTGGAAAACGAGATTCTGAGGATCTGCTCGGTCCGTCTTCCCCTGCAGCCTCCTCCTGACGTGGCAGTGCTGCTCCGCACAGGCTGCTGGTTGCTGCTCCATGTTTGTATTACTCACTGTTCACTTTTATGAATAGTTGTTGGTAGAATAATAACGTGTGTATTAATTTAACAGGTTTTAAAAGTAACATACATTAAAGGGTTAAGTGAGAATAGGCTTTATATTTTCAATGGTTCTGTAGTGTTCTGTAATTAAGATACTACTTTTGTGATTTTAAAAAACTTAAGCTATTTTAAATAGGGAAAAACCCTGACATTTTGGTGTGGCCAGCTCGCTGTGTGGAATAGCTCAGGCATCCAACCTCAACGGTTATCTAAATGCAAATATGGAGTAAATATCCTACTGAAATGTTCCTCGGTCCTTGGAGAAGATTTTAAAATGTATGTAGTTAGCGTATGCCTGCGATTTTACCTCCTGCACCTGAGAAACAGCACATGACTCTGTGTGCTTCAGGGGGCAGGCTGTTTCTTGAAGGTGAGGAGGGCAGGCTTCTGAAGGTTGCCAGGGAACTGGGAAGTCAGGCCTCCTCGACCACTTTCTCACTAAGGCATTTTAGCAGCAGCACGTCCATACCTTGAAATGTTTTAACATCTCATCTTGAAAACTGCTGTTCTTCTATAATCAGAAAAGACAGTGATTTTCTCATGGTGAGTAGTTTATTGTAAGATAATTTACAAATATCTTGCTGTCTTTATTAATTTAAACAATGGACCAACAATTTCTTCCGACAAGGATAGCAGTTGCTAAAAACAGAATCAGCTAGTTGAATTTTTCTTCTTTACCTGAAAAATAAAGTACAGAACAAATAAAAGTCAAACAATGCTTTTCTTTGGAAAATAAAAATGTCAAGAGAAAATACCTATTTCAGTGGGGCTGAAAGAACTGACTCTACATAATAAAATGTTACCTGACACTAGTGTGTCCCAAATTTGCACCTGGGGACCCTTTCATGGGGTCTGTCAGGGCACAACTATTTTCATTATAATGTTATCTGCCTCTTTATTCTCATTCTCGAGAGCATGCGGTGGAGTTTTCCAGAGCCTACATGATGTGTAATATCAGAACAGAAGGAAGACAGAAATGGATGAGAAGTGAGCTGTTTTCTGTTAAGTCGGACACCATGGAGTCCTGAGACCAGGAAATCTGAGAGCCACTGCTCTTCACCAGCCTTTATTTAATACCTCAAAATAATGCTAATTCTCTATCCTTAAAGGTTATGTAATATATCTAAGGGGAAAAGCCCCAGCATGACCCACACGCCCCCACACGTTGGCTGCCGCTCGCAACAGCCCAGCAACCTCTCAGGGAACCGGCTCCACTGTTGCTAAATGAGCTTCAGTGACATCTGTGTGGGTTTCTTTTCTGACAGGGTGTGGGGACAGGGTGTGAAACAGTACCACTTTACCTCTTGTCTGAGGATGAAACTTGATTTTCATTAATTCCTGGGTTATTATATTAGAAGAAAAAGACAAACAAAACAAGCAGGTCAAGAAGCAATCCATGCTGGTTAATCATGTATAATTTCCAACTAAAAAAGCCCATTTCCTCACATAGTACCTTGAGTGTATCACATAAATACTTACCAAAATATTCCCTTAAAACAGATTCAATGATTATTACCAGAAGTCATAGACTTCAGTCTGGTTAGAAGCAATAAAACCATGTTCATGCAAGTAGGCAACACTATGAAAGCATAATTTAAACCACTGCTTTTTCTATAAGTAGCACACAATACATTAAAAAAACTTTTATGCCAGCAAATACTTGGCATGTCAAGAATTATGGTTTATTCATGCCTTTTATTTTATTACCAAATAGCCAAATGTGTCTGTATTAAATATTTAATGCAAACACATTTTGTATATTTAATACAATATATGTCTGTTTAAGCAGCAGGACAGACAGGGTACAGGGCATGCAAGTCCGTCCGTGCAAACCGTCCACCGTGGGGCTGCGCAGCTAGCTTTTACCAAAGGACTTAGATGGCCTTTCTAGAAAGTGAAAACTAATCAATTTCTAGTCATTTAAATTCTTTTTTAAATTCTTGATCTTTATGTCCCAGTCTCCCTCCCCTCATTTCCCCGAGGTTGCTACTTTTCAGTCCGGTTCCCACACTCCTAATCAAGGAAGAGCCTGGCCCTCAGTTCGGCAGAAGCTGTAGCCTCAGTCAAGTCCGAGCATCTCCCAGCCCCCGGGACCCTCAGAGCAGTCCTTCCCCCAGGCCTCAACGCTCCCCACCTGAGAGGTCAGCCGGGTTGAAAATACTCTATGGGACCCTCACATCAGCCCCGAGTTTAGAACACGACTGAGTTACAGGGAGAGTACCTTAACCACGCCCATCAAGCTAGGACTGGCAGGGCCACTCGTCACTGCCCTGGACCCTGCGAAGCTAACAATGCAGTAGTGACCAGGCTGACAGAGGGGCTGGTCTTAAACTCAGGCTCAAGAGCAAAACAAGATGATGGTGCTTAGGACAGCAAAGCGGATCGATCCAACCCACAGCCTACAGAACGGTCTCGACCAGGTTACTATGTCTGTGTGGCGTCCTGCCCATTCTTAGCCTCCAGAGACGAGACTCAAGGACCAACTGAAATGTCACCTTAGCAATGAACCTTTCCCTGATTCTTAAACAGACCCATGTTTCCATACACCCAATAAAATGCCATTTCCCCCTCTTCTGAGCTTTCAGTCCTTAATACTCATGATGCATCATTCACTGACTCAACAAGTATTTACCCAGGAGGTCTGCACCAGGTGTCGGGGCTATTGACGTGGATGAGACGCCCCCCGCCCCAAACCCGCAGGAGTTCAGACAGACAGGAGGGCAGTTCCTAACAGCAGAGTGGCACAGTGCAAGTGCTGCGATAGAGGCTAAAGAAGGCTGCCCCCAGAAAACCGTGAAGGGGGTTCCTGGGAAGAAGGCTCCCCCAGATCCATCAGGAAGGAGAAGTGGGAGTCACTTAGCTGCAGAATCAAGGGTGCAGGGGAAGAAAAGAGTGGCATTTCAGGAAAAAGAGCGTGCCGCTAAAAAAATATGTTTTTTTAACTCAGGAGAGAAATGACAAGGATCTGCATTAAGAAGGCACAAAGGGGAAGGAGTCAAGGGAGGTTTAGAAGGTAAAATTTACAGAACTTGGTGACCAATTTTGGGAGGTAAGAAAGAATGAGTCAAAGATAATTTACTACACATTTTATCTCTCGTCACAATTATCTGCATATTTTCCTTACTGTATTAACATGTAAAGGATCACACCCTTTAACCCTGTGCCTAGCATTGAATGAGGTACATACGGGGCTCAGTTTAATAATTTTAAAAACAGAATTCCCATTACCGTAAACCTAGTTTCACAAAAATTAACTATGTAGCTAGACAACCAGGACATCTTCTTGAGGGAAGTAGTATTTTAAGTACCACTGTAATACAGTAGATATGGGAAACTTAATTTTAAAAATTCCTAGACCCTACCTCCATTCAATGATTTATAGATTTATATAAAACCAAAACCAAAGCCAGTCCTGTAACTCAGAAAGCTTGGTTTATAATGTTTTAAGTTCCAAAGACAGATTTTATAACTATAATGAATTATCCACATCCTTATTCCTAAAACTTCAGGAAAGTGACAGGTACAATATACTGACTTCTAAAAGGAAGAAACTAAAGTCTGAATGTTTCAGCTGAAATCATCAGAAGGAACCAGAGATCCCATTTTTGTCAAATCCTTATAGTCTAAGACTAAGGATACAAGATTAAACAATGGATCATGTCACCTCTAGCAGGCAAAACGGACAACTTAAACATGCAAAGGTTGAACGGGCAGGCACAGGTGAGAAAAGAACTCTGAGGGCAAAGTACAGTTACTTACAGAGCTGCAGCACCAGAGATGATTTCAATCAGCTCCTTTGTGATGACAGCTTGGCGGGTGCGATTGAATGTCAAAGTCAACTTGTCAATCATTTCAGCTGCGAACAAAATAAAAGATTAGACAAGATCTAAATTTAGGAAAGAATTAGCTTAGGCACTAACTCATTCATAGATGTGTGCAGCTTAATTTAAAAATAAGAGATTTGGTTTCTTTTTGGGGACCATAATTGGCTGCTTGAGGAATTTCAGGAAGAAATTTTTCTGTCTTCCACGAGATACCCTTAAAAAGTACTTGCGCACTTCCTGCCTACCAAGAAAGATGTCACTTCCTTTGACGGCAGACAATACTACTCTATCTTTAAAGACTCGGCGGCAGAGCCCAGGACCAGCTGCCAGCTCTCTGGCTCCCTGGCCCACTTCAAGACCCTACTGTCTCCTGCCGGGAGGGGCCCCCTGCCACTCCTGCCGGGGGACTCTCGGGACGTGCTGCGCGCTTACAGGCGTTCTTGCTGGCGTTGTCCATGGCCGTCATCCTGGCACTCTGCTCACTGGTGGTGGACTCCTTCAGGGAGTAGTAGATGATGTTAGCCAGGCTGTACTCCTGGTAGTTCCGCAGCACGTCGGCATCCACGTCGTCATAGACACTCATACTCTCTGTTAAAGCAAGCGGTGGATCTCCCTGAAGCTACGCCGCGCAAACACTGAGTTAATCAACACAGCTTCCTAGTACGGAAGGCCTTGGTAATTACAGACAAGTCAGTGTGAGACTGGTTAAAAGACTCAGTCCTAGAAGCTTCATCTATTTCCATCTCACAGATTATAGCAGATTTTTGGCAAAATGATACTTCAGATGCCTTACTGAATAAAACTTAAGAAGCCGACATTTCAAGCAGCCTCACTACATCTCATGGCTACGACGTCCTCTGGACAGTGTCCGGCAGAGCGCCTGGCACAGAGCGCCCGACATGAAGGTTCAATAATGAAGTTAAGGCAAGAACTGAGACTATGCAGGGTGATATAAAAACCCTAGTTCAGCCATCTGATTATTGGAGAAATATGAAAGT
The DNA here is from genome assembly GCF_048773025.1 of Camelus bactrianus. Taxonomy (NCBI): domain Eukaryota; kingdom Metazoa; phylum Chordata; class Mammalia; order Artiodactyla; family Camelidae; genus Camelus; species Camelus bactrianus. The sequence continues at coordinate 27,402,166 of NC_133573.1, forward strand.
GTCAGGAAAACGAGGGAGGGAAAGCTCCTCTGAGAACAGTGAAGAGTGGGAGAACTAGAGGCTGCTATGAATTTTAGTAATTACACTGTGACAATTAGCAGCACATTTCAACTTCATTCATCAGGGCAGAGTGGTGAAACAGTAGTTTTATCAGACTTCACATACAGTGGATTATATCTCTTATTTTATGTGCCATTAAGAAAAAAAACAGTCAATTAAAAACGACATGCAGGGACTGGGAGAAGCATCCTAATTTCAGAGACATTAAAATGTAAAAAAGTGCACATCTTAGAACGGATGAGATACATAGACGGGGGAGGCACAATCAGTGCTTGAATATTATTTCCAGGATGCTTCACTGTGCAATCATGACTTTATTCAAACAGCAAAAGGAAAGAACCGAGTTGTTCAACGTAAACTAGTTCAATTCTCCATTCTAGCGCTTCTGACTGTCTTGTGGGTGGAGGTTCCCATACATAAACTGCAAAGCCAATTTCTAGCCAAGTTCTTCCAACCCCCGAGGATAGAAATCGTCTCTAATGGGAGGCCCTCAATGGGTATCTAACTGTCTAATTAATCAAGAAGTAGAGTAAGAGGCGTCAAACAACGACTGGGCTATGACTTCACGGGAGCCTCTAACAGATGGTGACGGGAGCAGCCCAACATCATTTTGTTACTGCTGAAGAAAGCCATCCTGACAAAGAATGTTTCCCTAAATTGTGCAAACCTCTCCTTTCAACAGGAAAAAGCCTCATCACACAAAAACCTACCGGCACTTGCAACAGTGTCAAGGGAAAAGATGGGCTTTTCTTCTGTCTTGTAGGAGATGACAGACCTGGAAGGCAAAAGCAGAGGTAAATCCCAAGGCAATTTCTAAACTGTTAGCAGACATTTCCTTAATTTAAAAATCTGAACATAAACATAAAAAAGCTTGAGATTTCAAAAATTTTCTTGCCTGAATCGGTTAAAGATGATAGACCCTTCATCAAATTCATATCCAGAATTTAACAATTCAAGGGCAATGACTGACGCATCCCCAAAGGTAGGGGGCCTCCTTCCTACTTCTTTGAACGTCACCAGAAACTGGTCAGAATGAGTCCTACAGGAAAATGAAGAGATCACATAAAATAGTTTAACAGGACACTTCTGCTGAAAGAACACAGGGAACATGGAAAAAATACTCTCACTATGGATCAAGCTGTTTTTTTTTGGGGGGGTGGGGTTCATGGAATTAGGTTGTTTCATACACTGTCATGATCATTCCTTCCCTTTAGCACCTGCCAGGAACTAAGGACCGACAACCAGGCCTTTGTTGTCTTCCGTCTCTCTGCCTTTACTTCCCTTCTTCTAATCCTAATCAACTGTTGTTCATTTCTGACATTTCCAGGCTGTGAGAGCTCCTCAGAGTCCTCATTAACAAAAAAAAAAAAGTCAGTAGCTTCTGATAGCCCCAGTGTATTCCATTTATGGTTTGGAAGGAGAAGCAAAAGACAAGTGGAGAACAAGGGCAATCTACACATTCTAATATGTCATGGAGAAAAGAAAAACAAAACCAAACCCTTCTGTGCATATAAAATGGTAACAAAAAAAAAAACCCAAAAAACACCTTTGCTTAAATAAACTATCAAACTTCCCTTTATTCACACTTGCGCCCTTTTGAACATCAATAATACAGACTTCAGTCACCTCTGAAGTATGCCCCTGATTTTGTCACCAACTCCAACAATCTTCACTTCCTTCCCAGCCGCCGCGAGGCTGGCCACCTCGCTCTTGATCTGTTTAGCAATCGAGGAGTGAATGGCGCCGCAGAGCCCCCGGTCCGAGGACACGCCGATGAGGAGGTGTTTCTTCTTGTCTTCAGGCACTTTAATATCTGCCTTTTCATACAGAGCTTAAAAAAAAAGACTTTTTATATAATTACACTAAATACAGCAATAATCCCTATTAAACTGACGCCTCAGTATAACCAAGTGCACTTATTTCATTTACTATCAGGCTGAAAACCATAAAGGATTAAATCTCTGAATGATGAAGGTCCAAGAGTCAACTTATCTTAAATACTGACTAAAAGAAATCGCTAGAACAATTAAAGAACTTGTAAAGAGGCCAGACTTACACAAGTGCCAACTTAGATTTACCAACTTCCCAAAGAATGCAGATCTTCAGTGTGCAGCTGACAAAGCAGAAAGCAAACGTTACGGAACTGCTCGCACAATCTGCACACCGAGCTTTACTGAAAACTGCTAATGGTAAAACAACGGATGTGCCACTTTGGGGATTACTGTAACAACCTCACTTTGTTCGTCCGGTCTTCCTAGCAGCGGAAGCCAAGAGGCATTTAAATAGAATTAAATACCATACATTTTACTGAGGAAATGCCTGTGAGAGAAAACAGGAGGAGAGTCAGAAGAGCATCACCCCACGAGGCTGGTCTGACCAGGGGGAAGAAAGGTGGGGTGGCAGCTTCCTGGACCGCCATGCAGGGCTGCCGGGGAGCCCTAGTCTCCCCAGAACATGCCGGCCTGAGCATCCTGCCCGTGCTTGGTTGCTGGCCCGGAGCAGCACCTGGGAAGCACAGCTTGGGTGCGAACACAGGGTGGGCTCAGCGGTGCTCCCCGTGGCTGCGAAATGCCCCTTCACGGCTGCCACGTCCTCCCACATCAACCAAATTCCTACTATGACCTTTTTCAGTAGAGAGCAGTGGTTCTCAAACTTCAATCCCTGAGGCCCTTCCACAGAAACCAGAGACAAGTAAATACTCAATTTCAAGGTTCAGGAGGATGGAGAGAATACTTGTCTCTTTTTATGTTTTATATTGTACAGCATAAAATGCCTCTTTAAAGTTCTTAAATATTTAAAATGATTAGCCATTTAATATCTAGCAGTTAGTATTTTTTGTAATTTAAAAGACTGTACCACAAATACTCTAATCAGATATGCAAGCCAGTTTCTTCTTTATTAGATAGTTTGGTGATTATAGACTTTTGGGGGGAAACAGATCTATTACACTTACTCATTTTAGCAAGAAGGGTGAATAGTAAATGACTTCCCCCTTTTAATAAAAACAGGCTAATTTACCAACCAACATTTAGTGGGCCACCAACTAGGTGCTTACCATTGTGCTGGGCAGAGAACGGGACTCGTGAGAGCAAACGGCTAGGACTGACAAGAAGGGCTAAAACTAACCCAGCAAGTCTCCCCACACCTGCTCCTTGAAACTCAACATGGCAGAAAGCAAGGAGCCATTTCCACTGGGGCCCAGTGCTGTCTTTCTCTCAGCAGCATTCTCTTTAGCAGTGTAAATCCATGTTTAAAAAAGATGAACAGCACAAGACAACTGCTACACCAGGTAATTTACATCTAATACACAGATTATTCACACAGATAATGCAGATACATTTTCTTCAATTTGGAAATGAGCAAACTTTGCCCTCTTCACCACTGACGTTTAAACACTGCACTCATGTGCTCAGAGTCAGACCCAAGACCACTTGGTCAGCTTCCATGGCAGGGCACCCCCTCCCCACCCTGCAGTCCTAAAAGATCACATAACGGTGCAACAGGATGAAATCAAGTGTTTGCATTGGATGCACTGTACTTCCAAGTTCTTTTGATGGCATGTTCAATAAACTGGGAGTTTCCAGAATATTTTAAAAGCAAACGCAGTCACATACAGTGGTCAATTAATCGACAGGCTCTGGTGCCAAGCCACACAGGTGCACTTAGACTGCAGTGTGCTTCAGTTTTTCTCATCTGCAAAGCAGGGGCCCTAACAGCTCCCCCCACCGCCCTGGGCTGCTGCACGTAAGTACTCTGAGCAGACCTGCCATCACGTGAGCACCAAATAAAAGTCCCAAGCAGTGACCTCTCTGCTAAAAGATTCTTCATCATCCGTGAATCGCAGCCTCCTCTTACCCAAGGATCCTATTCCGTACACTCGGGCTGGTTTCAGCTCCCTCTCAGCCCGGGCATATTTTGCTGCTGCCACCATTTTCATAGACTTGGTAATTTTCTGGATGTTTTTGATCGACTTTAGTCGCCTGGTAACTGGAAAAACAGAAGTGCTGTGTCAAGATAAAGACGTTATCATTTCATTTGTGAATTTATTGAAATATTTTCCTAAACTGCAACATAGACTAATTAGCAGTCAGGCTATCAATTAACAGCATGATGCTAAACTACGCTTAGTGTTAGGATGAGTACTAGTCAGACCTCGGACAGGACCAGCAAAACGGCTACAAAAGAGAACAGTAAATTATGCATTTAAAACATTAAATGGGACTGAAAATGGCCTTTAGCCACATATTTCATAACATCTTATACACACACAGAGAATCGTTCTTTCTAGTTGTCATTACCACTCTACAGAGAACAGGGGCAGAACCACCACAGGTCACCTCACACTGGTCTTTTCCAAAACCAGCTCAATGTCTCACACGTATAACATAGATTGATTTTTGTCAATTCTGACGAAATATACAATGAACTAAATCAGCACATTTTCAAAAATATTATCTGTCAAAATTTAGTTTTTCTTAATTCACATATGGAGATAAAGTACTTACTATCTTTCAAGGTTGCCATATTTCGAACTTGGATCCTGAGAATAAAGGTGGTAAAAAAATTTTTAGCTTTTTGAAAAATAGCTCCATGATACAAGAAAAACTTTCCAAGTTAATATATCTATTTAAAGTGTCCTATAAAGAAACTATCAAATATAAGACTCTGCTTATGCGTGTGTGTGTGTATATATATATATATATATATATATATATATATATATATATAAATTCTCACTACTGATACCAACCCCCTATATCAAAGGCCTCATCCTATGTGACAGCTAGCAAAGCTTCCACCGACCTCACAAGGGCATTCACACATGTCCTAGTCTCGCCCCCATGTCTCTGCCTACACTGTTTCCATAAGAAAAGTCCTCCCCTGGTTGGGCTGTCCAATTGCACTTAAAATCAAGGTCAGCCACCTCCAAAAAGCATCTCTCAGTTCTTAAGGAAGTTCCTGATTCCTTGAGTTCACCAAGACCGTTTCAAATAACACTTAGGGTCAATCACACATCCTAACATGACCACATGTGGGAAACCAGTTTATTTAAACCGATTCTTAACTCTTCCAGCTCAGTTCAGCAAGCATTTACGGAGCAGCTACTCTGCTCCAGGACGTGGTCTCTGACAAGAAGCATATTTTTACCTCCTAAACAATATACATGCAAATTTAGATTTACATAAAATTCATATTGAATATTTTCTACAGTCTTTAAATTGCTAATGCATAAAAGCCAAAAGGATCTGACCTAAAAGTACTGCTAGTGGAAGATAAATGAGAGGACCTGCTGCCCACTGAAGACATGTTGTCAAATACACAATATCTTTCAGCTCCTAAGTCCACAAAGTACTCGTGTTGGTCTGGAAAGCTCCACGGGAGAACTAAAGAATCAACAAATTTGTGCATAAAGAAGGAGGGCCTCAGGAGCGCATCCTGGGAACTGGATGGGGTTTTGAAGCTGGAGACGTAACTTGGGTTAGTAAGTTGAAATATTATTTTATAGGTAGCAGGGAAGGGATGAATGCTTATAAGCCCACACATCAGTTTAGTCTTTCAGTAAAGTGTCTCAGATGGCACTGAGAAGCCCAAAATGATAGTGAATGTGGATGACACGGAGGCCAAGTAAGGGGCTGCTTGCAGCTTCCAGACAAGAGAAGGCAAGAACCTGGACTGAGACACCGTACTAAAAAATAGACTTAAAAAGTCTATTACCAAAAAAAATGCAGGTTGTGAAATGAGATATGATGGCAGTTTAGAGATTATATGGGCTTATGTGCATAAAAATAAGTCTGAAAGGTCATCACTAGAACAGTTTTCTCTTGATTTATACATCTTACTACTGGTATTAACCAGGCATAGAGAAAGAAAAAGAAAAGAAAATACGAGGAAGGAGACTATATGAAAAACACTAGGTTTGGTTATAAAAATGGATGCACTAAAGGAAAAGATGAAAGATGCCGAATACTGAGGAGTTCCGCTAGTTCAGAGTGCCGACTCATCACCACAACGACCATCCCATCAGCATGTTAACAGCATCCCGGGGATGATTTTTTTTTTTGGAAGAACGTTTTTGTCCCAAACCTTCTAAATTTAGAGACTATAAGGACCGAGGGTCTTCTGTGATTCTTTGTTACGCACATTCCCTAATTTCCTGTTTAGCCTTTAGTTCTAAGGTTCTTTATTTCTTTAAAATTATTTTTTTAAAATCATTTTTTTTAAAAAAAAGCTTTCTTTTTAAAGTACAATTTGAGTACAAAATAACTATGAACTAATCTGAACTCTCTTTAGGGATAGGGTGCCCTACCGAATATACAGTTTTTGCAAATGAGAAGATAAAGGAAGCTGTGAATCAGCTGTGGGTTCTGGAAAATTGCATCATGTCGTGAGAAATCTTTAGGAGGTTATCTGAGAAACTAGAAACATTAAACACAGTGGAGGGCACACCACACAGATAGATGGTGGATTTACCATCACCTACCCTGACCACATGGCATTGTTAGAAAAGCTGAAGATTTTCAGTGGAGGAGAGAGTTGGGGAGGTTGACAGATGAACGATTTATCATGAAAGAATTTTAAGGAGTATATAATGCTGAATAATATAAAAATTAAGGAGGAAGTAGCATCTGCTAATTCCTAGGGAAGAGAAAATTATGAAGTACGTCTAATTCAAATATTGAATGCCTGCATGAAAGTCCACCTCCCGCCTCTCCACCAAATGACTCCCTTGAACTTCACCGCCAACACTACCCACAATTCAGCCTTGTTAGGCTCTCACCTTCACGCATTACACTTCATGTAAAAAGCGTATGTATAAATTCACTTTCATTTTTCAATGGACACATCTGGATCCCCACAAGCATCTGATCCTCACGCTTACCCAATGAATTTTGTACTATCATTTCCCCCATTTAACTGATGAGGAAATGGCACACAGACACTGAGTAACTTGCCCAAGGCCACGCAGCGAGGTGAATGGCAGTCAGGGTTCAAATCTGGGAGGTTTGGCACATACTGCTGCCTCTCATTCTCACATTTTTTTTTACATTTAAAAGCAAGTATCTGCTACCCCAGTCTCAGAGGACAACCCTTTTCTCTCCTGAAATGCCACCTCTTCCTTTTCAGTATATATAGTTCAACTTATGGCCATTGGTTTCCTATTATAAAATAGTTCGATTTTAGAGAATGTGGAACACTAGGAACTAGAAATGCATTTCCCCACGATTTCAGACAGAAAAATCAGAGACTCTTTTTTCCCCAAATTTCTTACTTCCAATTTCTTAATTTCCAAAAATTTAGGGTACTTTACTGACACCCCAAACAACAATTAAAATAATTTCACTATAGTTTTAATTAAGCCTAATGTTTAACATTGGTATGCTAACCTCTCTGAAACAAAAACTATAATAACAAACTGCAATTTAAAAAGCTTTCAGTAACCAGAACAGAACCAAGAAAATGCCTCTTCGTGGTTCCGTAAAGGCAAAGGTGTATTTCCCTGCCAACTTAATTATGTGGCGTGCGAAACATGAGGTTGGTTTTAATTCCTGAATTTAAAAGGCAATTACAGGGGGCAGGGTATAGCTGAGTGGTAGAGTGTCTGCTTAGCATGCAAGAGGTCCAGGGTTCAATCCCCAGTATCTCCAGTAAAATAAATAGACCTAATTACCACTCCCCCACAGATTTTTTTAAAATTAAAAGGCAATTACAGCGATTAGGAAGGTTAAAGCAGAAGAGGCAGGAAAGACACCAGGCACCAAGAGTGATGGACTATATGCAAAGGAAGACGACAGAGTATGCTTTCCACAGTGGAACAGCAATGCTTAATGAATATTCAAACCTACCAACTGAAAACCAACACTCCAAAGAGATTAAAGATTAAGGTCAGGACTTGGACATTTATTTGCTGCGTGAGGTCCCAGTTTAAGCCCCCAGCAGCAGTTATCTCAGGCGGAGAGACAGCTTAAATGATCCCTTATTAGAAGATCTTCAAATTATCTCACAGGTTTTTAAAAAAAGTTATTTCTATAATTTTACGTAAAATATTTTGTCCTCATTTCAGCAACTGTCCAGTTTTAAAAGATCAACTTGGATGATTTAAGGTTCTCAAAATATTTACAGGTAACATCAATGCACAACAAGATGGGAAAGAAATAAGGCTGATGTTTGCAGAGCACCCCTGCCTGGCAGCGATGGCTCCACAAAGCGCACTAGGACCACGTCTATTTGTGTACCACCGCATTTTAGCGCTTCCCACAGTGCCAACTTGGTGCAGGGAAAGCACCCAGCAAATGTGTGCTGAGTGATTAAGAAACGGGACAATCTTTACAAGTGAGAATCTGGCTAAGGCGACTTCCTAATTCTCATGAATTCTCCTTCAATATTAGGGAGGGGAAAATCTGACTTCCAAATCCACCAACATTCGTATATAAGTTTTTCACAACAGATTTAATTACTTATTACCCTGAAAATCTTTTGTTATAAGTTATTTGCTGCATAAAAACGTTACCTATTTCAATAATGCTTTAGAGTCCCTTCTTGTAAGTTAGGATACAAAGATCTAGTTTAGCGCATGACTCCTTAGAATTCTCCTTTCCTGTAAAACCGCGGAAGGCTACACACAGCCTAATAATCCCCTTAGCACCGTGTCTGCAATTCTTTCAGACTCTTGTCTTCGCTCCAAGACATTTCATATTATTACAGGGTACCACCGCAAACCAACGTTTATCTGCCTATTCCTAGGCCTTCTTATGTGCAGGGTTTTTTTTTTTCTTTTTTCGGGAACCAATGTTTAAAATCCTTAAAACGTGCATGGCAGTTGACAGATGACGCTTACAAGTCCATCTATCTTCTTCTCTTGGGGACCTCGGGGCGATGTCATGACCTTGCAGGGTTACTGCTTCGGCAAAACGGTTTCAAGATAGTGCTAGGTGTCCCTCCCTTCCTCGCCAACAAAATTTTGAGGGCCCCTCTGCAGCCCATGAGGACACTCATTTTATCCTCCTGTGCCAAGCAAACGCCGGCTGCGCGGTCGGTGTTTAATACACATTCCGGGTTGTTGCGCTCTGCACTGGAGGGCTTCCAAAGGCCTCAAGGACAAAAGGCACACTTTAACCTTCCCAGGACTTCCCTCCCCGTGTTAAGGAGCCGGGGTAAGGACTCCTCGATGCTCGCGGCCTGACTCCCTAAGGATTGTCACTGAGTGAATCCAAGACCGCCCTGAAATTAACTCGGACCCCGATGACCACTCCTCGTGGCCTTCACCCCGCCCCACCCCGCGTCAGGAAACGTGGCTGGACTTCGCTGTCTCCGCGGCCCCTTCGCGCGCCCTTTCCCGGTTCCGAGCGCTTCCTGAGCCCGGGCCTCTGCGGGACGCGGGCCTCGCAGGCCCTGCGACCCTTCTTCCGTCCCACTCGCCTCCACTCGCTCCCCCTGCCCCTCGCCCGAGCTCTTCCCTCCCTCGCAACCCTCCTGTCCACACCGCAAGCTGCCATACCATTGCGGCTGCACCGCCCAGGCGGAGAGCCCTGCGATGCCGGCCAGAGAGAACATGGTGATACCCGCCCGGCTGAAGGTCGGTCAGACAGGCCTCAGGGCGCGTGCGCGGAGGCTTCCCGGCGCGCCCAGCCCACCCCGCGCTCTCCTTCAATCCCACTTCTTCAGCCTCGCGAGAATTTGGGCCCAGCCTTCCGAGGCCCCACCTCCTTCCGGCTCGCAGGCCGTACTTGTCCCGCCCACCCCGCCAGCCCAGTTCCGCTTCCGGTCGGCGGAGCGCTGGGCTGTGGGAAGTTGGCGCTGTGGTGGTCGCGATGGGGAAGTCGGATTTCCTTACCCCTAAGGCCATCGCCAACAGGATCAAATCCAAGGGGCTGCAGAAGCTGCGCTGGTATTGCCAGATGTGCCAGAAGCAGTGCCGGGACGAGGTAAGCGAGCCCGGGCTCACTCTTCTTACATTCAGTATTGGCTGCCGTTTTTTTGTAAAAGAGCTTTTTCTCATTCATTAGGGCTGTTTGGTTATCCTCACTTGTCATCTCCAAATGTGGTTCCTGTTGGAAAGAGAGGATAAGTGCTTACTTCCTTCCTCTAATCACCAGTTTTCAGAGTAGGACAGTTGCGGTGGTTCTGGCCTGTTTGGCTTCAGGTCTGTTCACGGCCCTTCTCTACCTGGGAGGGCAGCCTGGGGGCGGTGGAGCCGCCCTGTGAGCCCCCTGCCCTGTATTCTGTCTCAGTACTGGAAGACTGAGGGGGAGGAAGGTCAGAACTAGAGTATCCCCTCCTGCCCGCCCGCTCACTTGAATTTCTAGAATTTAATAACATTATTTTGTTTTCATTTTATTGATTTATTTGTCATTTACGGAAGGTGGTGCTGGTTTTTCATTTCTTGTGATACCAAGTTTTCTTTTAAGATGCATTTAAGTAAGAGGAATGGACAGGTAGTACACAGATGAGGAGGAGTTGTGCAAGTGGTCTGTGGATAATTACAGATTAGGAAGCTGCTCTAAGCAAGACTGAGTGTTGAATTGAGGACAGCTGCAGTGCGCCTGAGCAGAGGCAAAGGATAAGGGTTATTAGGAAGGCTGAGAAGGCTTAGTGATGGATGGAACGTGGAACGTGGATGCTGTCCTCGGTCCTGGCCTGGGTGCCGGTACAAGACAGTGCTGTACACTGAGCTGGATGAACAGGAGAGGAACGTTTTTCATTTCTTTTACTAGTGAAGAGTCAGGTTCAAAGGTTAAGTAGAATCAATACAAAGTCAAAACTTGTGTTTGTTTTTTATAGTCATCTGAAGAAGATACAGATTTAGTATGTTAAAATAGGTTTATGCAACAGTGTATTTTGCATAATGAGCTAAAGTATAGGAAAGTGAGTGAAAACAATTTCCTTAATGGAAATTCACTAATGACCCGTTTTTACTTCATTATATTCCTCAGGATGCTGGCATAACTCTGTATGAAGTAGGTGCCTGATAGGAATTTGTTAAATTGAGTAAAAAAAAAATGATACCACTCTTCAGTTGCTGGCCCTGTAGTTTTTCTCACCAATCTCTGTTTCCTAAAGCACTCTTTTTCTGTCTCTTTAATCTTCTGACTTTGATCAGCAGGGTTGCAAAATTCAACTTCATAAAAAAATTGTTTTTTTATGATAGGGTGCTTACAGCCAGTGGCATGATTATTTTCTTTTCTTTCTTTCTTCTTTTTTTTTTTTTTTTTTTACAATTTATCATCCAAGAGCAGCTTTTTAGGGTTTAATGAAATACTTGTATTTAGGGCCCATTACGATGAGCTAAGTCAGACTTTAACAACTACCTTTACATTTTTGTAGAATGGCTTTAAGTGTCACTGTATGTCCGAATCTCATCAGAGACAACTACTGCTGGCTTCAGAAAATCCCCAGCAGTTCATGGATTATTTTTCAGAGTAAGTAACTCAAAGACATCCTGACCTCGTAAGCGTTATTCAGTTGGACATTTAATAGATGCTCAATGCTTTATACATTGGAGTCTCTGTTTATTCCTTACATATTAACATGATAGCTATGTTATCTTTATGCTCAGTTTTTGTCTTCTTTTGATAATGTATCATGAAATGGAATTTAAAAAAAAAAGTATTTCTTATGTTTCAGTCTTTCCTTCCTTTCACTTGAAACACAGGAAAAAACTATTTTTCATTCTAAAACAATTGTGGCTAAGAGCACAGCTCTGGAGTCAGACTGCCTGACTTTACATCCTTCAAACCTAGGCTTCTGCACTCAGGAGCTGTGTGACTTTGGGTGAATTACTTGAGTCTTTCTGTGCTTTGGTCACCTCATCTGTAAGTATTGTATCTTCCAAGCATTGTGTTCCCTCATAGGGTTTACATGAAGATTAAGTGAGTTGGTACTTTTAAAGTGTTTAAGAGTGCCCCGTGCTCATCAGTATTAGCTGTTAATTCTTACTGTTATTGCTATCAATATTTAATCTTGCTTCTGTCTGTCTCTTTCTAAAGTTCTAGACCTTTTGATCTTAGGATTCGTTTATCCTCTTAATAATTATCAAAGGACCCCAAAGACTTGTTTATGTGGGTTATATCTATTGGTACTTGTAAATTAGGGATTAAATCTGGGAACTTAAAAAAAAATTATTTAGTAATTCATTTAAAATAACAATAATGAGCCTACTGTATGTTAAAATAAATATTTTAATGAAAAATAACTATATGTTCCCTCGAAAATGTGATATTGCGTTACATTTTTGTAAATCTCTTCAGTGTCTGACTTAATAGAAGATAGATTCTCACATCTGCTTCTGCATTCATTCTGTTTTGAAACGCTGCTTTGCTTGAAATATATAAAGAAAGTTCAGGATTTACATAGGTGTGGAGTTGGAAGTGGGGGGCATATTTTAATAGCCTTTTCACATAATTTTGGATATTCTTCTTTGATGCTACATCAAAACATGGTAGCGCGGTAATTTCTTAAAGGTTAGTTGCAATGTAGAATCTGAGACCGTATCAGCTAACTTTTTGTGCGCTATGACATTAAAATCCATTTGATCTTTCACTTTAAGTGCATTTTGTACCCATGCATGATTTTGTAACGTCACCTACCGGCCATTTGGAAAATATCAGTTCCCTAAGTTATGCAAGTGTTCTGAAAGTCAGAACAGTGATGCATTCTGTTATGCAAAATCATAAATCATATTCATTAATGTCAGCATCAACGTTGTCAGAAACGTCTGTAAGTATTGGGAAGTATGTCACAATCACGGCGACTGGGCACCAGGTGATACTGATGTTGCTGGTCTGGGGACCAGACTTTGAAAATTATCGTTCTCAATGCTGTACTGACCCCAAGATTATCTTTCTAAATCACAGATTTTCACAAGTCAATTCCTAGGTAAATTATTTAGTGCTTTTTTTATTGTCTCCATAAAACCCAACCTCTTCAGCTTGACATTTCAAGGTATTTCAAAAAGTATAAATAAATAAAGTATCACTTTATTTCCCAGGCACAACTGGTTTACCGAAATTCAAATTGTGACTTAAAAGCTCAGCTTTTATCATTAGTGACAAATACCGTCAGTTGTTTTCTTCGACATGACAGGCTCACCTTGTTTATTTTTGAGAAATTATCTACTGCACACTTAATTTGGAATAACTCTATATGTCTATCATTCTGTCAAGTAAAAACAGTGTTCCATCGTGGAGAAGATAGTCGGCTCACAGCTCAAACAGTAGCACAAATGCTTTTTCCTTAAGACAGTTATTGTACAGCAGGAGAAGTAGTTTATGATTATTTCATCACAGATGGTATTAAAAAGACATGTAATCAAAAGCTGAGGTTTAAGACAATTAGTAATACTGAGTTCTTGATGAAACTAGCGTTGGTTTTCACTGTGAGTGCCTGGGGTGGAGAACCCACTGACTGCTAGTAGAGACTGGTGTCCCTGCCCACTGCCGGGGCTCGGCGAGGATGCCACAGGCGCACCTCTGCCCCAGCTGGGAATGGCCTTCTCTCCCTCTTCACCTGTAAAAGTCCCATTTATACTTCACTGCGCATGCTAAAGACCACCTCCAGACATCTCTGGGCATCTCCTTAGGTCTTCCTGTGATCTTTTGTTATGTCTGTTTTTCAGTTTGGCTTCTGTTATGATTGTTTCTGCTAGATTGTAACCTCGGTCAGGATTTTTGTCTTACTCACTTATGTTTATCTGCACATGACACAGTGCCCTGCTCAGAGGGATACGTGAAGTTGCCGCCTTCAAGTGGGAAGGGCATTTTTGTTCCCATCACTGGAGTGGGATGGTTGTGGCACATTCAGTAGCACTGAGACTTCATGAAGGACGCTCTCCAAAGCTGTGTGGTCACTTTTGCTGTGCTGGCTTTGCCAAGACAGAAGGTTTCAACTCTAAACTGACTTTTAACTTTTAATTCTTGAAAGCTATAATCTTTCGGGATTCTTCCCTTGTTGAGCTTTTAAAGGTTCATAACAGGTGTTCACATAGATGTTTCATGTGTCATTTGGGCATTCAAACCATACCATGGCTTACATTTCAGGAAGGTGATGCTATGTATTTGTAGAAATTACCTTAATGCTTTCCTTGCTTTCTTTATTAGGGAATTCCGAAATGACTTTCTAGAGCTTCTCAGGAGACGCTTTGGTAAGCCTCTGAAGTGTTGTGCACATAACAACTACTTTGTAATCTCGTAATCTGCTCCGGATCAGCAGTGTCCTATCTGTCCTCAGGCACCAAGAGAGTTCACAACAACATCGTTTACAACGAATACATCAGCCACCGGGAGCACATCCACATGAACGCCACGCAGTGGGAGACGCTGACAGACTTCACCAAGTGGCTGGGCAGAGAGGGTGAGAAGGAGACACGATCTGAACCGTGGTTGTGTCGCTGCGTTGCAGGCAGAGTGGGTTGTCATGTTTTCTGCGTAAGTTTGTGGAAAATAAGAAGTGTAGGGCAATTAGAAACTGACAGAGAGGCGTGGTCTTCCAGGACTGATTTTGTGCACTGTGGCTGTGTAAGAATGTCCGCTGTGGTCCTTTGACGGTACGAAGATTTACCACTGAAGCGTCCGCGCATTAGGTTGAGGGTCCTTACCTGTCCTTTTCCATCCCCCTCCAACACACACACACACGCTCATTTCACTTTTGGAAACTTTTGTTATCCCTTTCTAAGGTGATTTTCTAAAAAATTTGCTGCCTCTTTTTCCATTTCTAATAAGATAAGAAGTTTGGGGAAAGAAAAGAGAAAGAAATTTCGTACCAAAGAATTACTTATTCAGTGTGTTTCTTTATCCATTTTGTTGGGGGTGTAATTCTTGCTTCGCAGAATATCATGCACTCTGCGGATGGGAAATACTTAGACACATTTGAATAATTACTGAGCAAGGTAATGCTTTTTTTCATGTGTTTCCCTTGTTTAAATATGTTGCCTCAGCCTAGCTAGTTGGAAAGCAAAATAAGAATTTTTTTCTGTTTAAAGAGAGATATTTTTCGTTTAAAATCTAAATTTTACGAGCTGTAAAATATGGAAAATTCATGTGCTGTATACATTTGTGTGTTTGAATGAGTGTATTTGAATGGATGAGTAACTAATGCAGACGTGGAACACACTTACATTTACTTTCAGCTTTGATTGTATACACAATTACTGTGTGTGTTACTTTTTTTAAGGCTTGTGCAAAGTGGATGAGACACCAAAAGGCTGGTATATTCAGTATATAGACAGGGACCCAGAAACCATCCGCCGGCAGCTGGAACTGGAGAAAAAGAAGAAGCAGGACCTTGATGATGAAGAAAAAACTGCCAAATTTATCCAAGAACAAGTGCGAAGAGGCCTGGAAGGGAAAGAGCAGGTGGGCATCACCATTGTATTCCTTTGTGAGATCTTATAAGGGCATTAGCTAAAAAAATAATTTAGCTAGATCTCGAGTTCATCTTTTTTTTTTATTAGTAGAAACAGCTATTGACATCATTTATCAAATACTTAATGTGGCAGGGACTATGTGGAGTGTCTCCTTTGTACACTTAATCCTTATCACAACTCTAAATACATACATGATTAAGCCTTCGGGGAGGCGATGAGATTGACCAAGAAGCCAAGGCTACTGGGGGCAGAGGTGGATGTTACATGCAGTTCTTTGAGTTAGTCTGACCACTAAATCGTCCCACAAGAGAGAAAGGTTTTACTTTTGAAAGTAATCCTCTAGCTAAGAGTCCTAAAGTTTATTGCTTTATGTTGTTGCTTTCTGCCTAGACTGTAATAGAAGTGAAAATGTACGTGAACTTCTGGAGTTTGGTACAGAAAAGCTACTTCTTCCCCCAGTAGAATAATTCCCCACTGGAGAGTATCTGCAACACGTGTCATCTGTCAGTATCTTAACCGTTTAGTCATAATTCAGGACTACTGAATATTAATAAGAAATGCATTGTGAACCAAACCTTCAACCTCTTTTTTTTTTTTTTAAGGAAGCCCCTATTTTTACAGAATTAAGCAGAGAAAATGATGAAGAAAAAGGTAGTTTTACTTTTCTTTCTTCCTTTTAAAATATGGATGCTTTTGTACTGGCTTTGCCAAAAAACTACCAAGTTTGGGAGCAAGATGTGGTATCTGTCTGGGGGAGGAGGGGATAGCTGGATAGGTTGGTGGGTAGAGTTCATGCTTAGCATGCACGAGGTCCTAGGTTTAATCCCCAGGACTGCCATTAAAATAAATAAGTAAATAGATAATCCTAATTACCTCCTCCCTCAAACACACATACGTACATACATAAATAAATAAAATACGTGTTAGCTGTCTGGATGCACTGTTCTCATCAATAAATGAAAAGGTGATAATAATGAATTGGATGGGATGCCTTCAGCAACAAGTAACAAGACTGAATAAAATCAGTATAAACCTGGAGGAAGTGTCTTTCTGTACCAAGAGTCCTGGACGTAATGTCATTCCAGACGCCATCCTGTGCAGCAGCTAGACACGAGGTGGCTGCCAGCGCTTTCAGCCATCGTATGAGACCCAGCGCTGTCCGCAGGACGACAGAGAGCGTCTCTCTCTTCTGGAGTCCCTCGTGAACAAGGGAACTTCCCCTAGAAGACACTCTTCCCACCTGCAGGCTTCCTTTTGAATGTCCTTGGCCAGACTGTATCCCACGTCCACCTCAAAAATAATCATTGGAAAAGGGGTTATTTTGATTGGTTGAGACCAAAGAACCTTACTGATCACCTCCCGTGGTCCCATCACCTTGGGCATTGGGTTTGCAACACTTGAATTCACCGGGGACACAAACCTTCAGACCATAGCATCCTCCAGGCCATGTGTGCGGGGTATGGACATCTAAACAAAACTGGATTCCTGTAACCCCGGGGAGAGGGGGCTGTGGAGTGGGCAAGCAGCCCAGGCCGGCTGCCACATCGTATGACGGTCTTTCCCAGCTCTGTGGGCACTGGTCCAGGCTGTTTTACAGGACTTTAGGGTCTCTGGGCAGGAGCATTCCAGCTCTCATTTGTTCAGATGTCCATGGATTTCTATATGGGTGCATTGTGGTATTTATCTGATGTTTTATTACAGTTTTCCTGAAATATATATGAAATACCAATTCTTCTCTTGCAGTTACATTTAATTTGAACAAAGGAGCATGTAGCTCAGCAGCAACATCTAAATCAAGGTGAGCTCCAGGAACAGGGGTCTTAGAACTCGAGCATTTTTGTGTCTGTCGATTACTGCATTTTAAAAGGTGCAGTCTTGTGCATTAATTTGTTTCTGGTTGCTCTTACCTTTTTTTGTTTGTTTCTTCTTTGATGGTCGATTGTTTTATTTTCTTAGGACATATAATTGGTGGTGAGAATGTAACATGGTACCGCTGCTGTGGAAA
This sequence comes from Camelus bactrianus, assembly GCF_048773025.1. NCBI lineage: Eukaryota > Metazoa > Chordata > Mammalia > Artiodactyla > Camelidae > Camelus > Camelus bactrianus. The sequence continues at coordinate 27,419,589 of NC_133573.1, forward strand.
ATAGTACATCGGTTCTTAAAAAAATTAAATGCATAATTACCATACATTCCAACAATTCCACTTCTGGGTAAATACTCAAAGGAAATGAAAGCAGGGACTTGGATGGATATTTGTACACCAGTGTTCAAAACAGCACTATTCACAAGAGCCAAATAAGAAAAAAAAATTACACGAGGGTTCCAGTTATTCCACATTCTCTCCAACACTGGCTATTTTATATATATATATTTTATAATGGCCATTCTAATGAATGTGAAGTAGTATTTCATTGTGGGTTTGATTTGCATTTCTCTGATGATCAGTGATGTTAAGCATCTTTTCCTGTGCCTTTTGGCCATTTACGTATCTTCTTTAGAGAAATGTCTACTGCCTGTTTTTTAATTGGGTTTGTTTTTCATTCATTTTAATTTTAAGAAAAGTATCTAACAGCTTTAAATAAATTAAAGCTTCCAAGCTGAGACAGATACCAAAGTACTGAATAATTTATCAGTGTGTTTGATGGCTCACTGTTGATGAGATTTGAGGAATCATGGAGAATGTGAGAAGACTCAGAAAGCAGAAAAGTAAGCAAATATTTTTTCCAAAAGTGGAGAAAAATCTTCCAAGAAACAATAGTAGCAAGCTGGTATTACTGATTACGATAGAAAAGAGGTAGTTTGTGAACATGTAAGGAGGAAGCAATTGCTAGGCCCCCAAATCGCCAGTTAAATCGTAGCTTCCCCTCTGCTAGGGTTATCAGAGCCTGTTTGCAGAGACTTATTGTGGTTGATATGACCCAGAATTACTGCTAAATTCGGTGGATTCCTAGCTCAAAGTACATTTAAATATAAAGAATATTTAAGTAGCACATTGAAGAGTGTGTCTGGACTGAATCTGTTCACAACCAATGTATATTATTTACAGTTGTCACAAACTTCAGAACTTAAAAATATGTTCAGAGGATTGAATTATGGGACAAAACCCAGTAAGTGAAATTTCACAAGGGTAAGAGTAAAGCCTTACACTTAGATAGAAAGGCTTCATTGAAGACGGAGTAGGGGCGTCCTGACCTACAAACCCTCACATACGAAGCCAAGATTTCGGCTGACTGCCAGCTGCACTGGGAGCCCTTGCAGTAATTCAGCTGCTAATAAAGCTCTTGCTGCCTTTAAATGCCTTGAGAAAAAAGTCCAAATAATGGAACATAATAACTCCATTGTATTTTCTATTAATCACACTTTTTTTCATGTTTAACTCCATGTTAACTTTGTGCAAATGTGTATTCTTTGTTTCATATTTTATCAGTATGACAGATTAAATAATGGGACTGGTAGGATTCAGTTAGTCAGCAAATTAATGGAGCATCTGTTTTATCTGCGTCACAAGATAGTTACTGCTACTTTACAGGGAAAGTATATACATATATGTCTGGTCTCCCCCTCCTGTGAGAGAGGAGGCGCATATACAAATGGTCATATACAGGGCGGAGTGGGGTGCTTGCCCCAAAGTGCTGTGGTCACTCAGAAATTGACAAGATCCAGGAAGCGTCATGAAGAATAGATCTTAAAGAATTTCGACAAGTAGAGATAAAAGGAGAGACTATTTTAGGTATAAAAGGGGCATGTGCAAATTTGCAAAGGCTTGGAGCATAGGACGTGGCTCAGTCAGTAGCCAGTTGTTCAGAATGACAGGTGCACATTATAAATCCAGGACGGCACACTGGGGCCAGCGGTGACAATTTTCTATTAGCCATAAAATATTTAGAATGTACACCATCGACTCTAGGCAGTTGGGAGCAATAAAAAAATTTTATTTGAATTTTGAGATCTTCACTTTAAAAAAATAGAACTGACAGCAACGTGCTGGACGTCCACCAGCCAGTTTACAAACATCTTCCTTAATCCTTGCAGTCGAGCTGGAGTTGGATCACACTGTTAACCCCATTTGTAGATGAAGAGCTGAGCCCGGGAAAAGTTAACTGCTCAAGGTCCCGGCAGAAATAGGATCAAACCTTGGTGGCCCTAGCCCTGGAGCTGTCATCACTCTGCCGCGCTGGTGCCCTGGCACTGACTGCAGGGCTGAGGGGCAGGGAGGGTCACGTGTTCTCGTGGTGCTCCCAGGCCTGTAAGTGGCAGACGCGTCTTCCATTGTTTTGACTAATCTGCTGTAGGTTAACCACAGAGCAGATTTCTTCTGTGTTGCTCTTTTTGCACATTAGAAAGCCTACGTCTTTTTTAAAATTCTTTTTGTTGAAGTATAGTCGGTTTACAATGTTGTGTTAATTTCTGGTGTACAGCATAGTGATTCAGTTATGTGTGTGTGTGTGTGTATTCCTTTTCATAGTCTTTTTCATTATAAGCTCTTACAAGTTATTGAATAGAGTCCCCTGTTAGAAAGCCCACGTCTTTGCACTGTTTTTGTGAACAGCATGATTCTTCTTCCCGTCAGTTCTTTGGGACCAAGTGCCCTGAAGACAATAGGAAATGCAGCATCAGTGAAGCGAAAGGAGTCTTCCCAGAGCTCAGCTCAGTCAAAGGAGAAGAAGAAGAAGAAATCAGCGCTGGACGAGATCATGGAGGTACACTTCATGAACTGCCCCTCAGCCCCAGCTGGCAGGGGAATGACGCGCTTCAAGCCAAGGGAACTTGGTTTCACCACTTGTGAGATGAATGTGTTCGTGCTAGATTAGGGGAAGAGCCTGGGTGCTCCCATCTGAATAGGGGTGGAACCTCCCTAAATAGGGTTATTTTCCTGTCTCAGGTGCTGCCTTCGAAGCTCTCCCTGACGTTATGGTCGGTAGAGTTCATTTAGGGGGACTGCGGTGGGAACTGAAGCCAGAAATGAAAACTCTGTTGCCCACCGGTGGCTCCGTGAAATTGGCATCCCCCTCAGAACCCCCACCAACCTGGGCTCTCTGAGCGCCTCTGACTTCCACTTACCACCTCCCAGCCGGGGAGGGAAAGCTCCGACACGTTTTTATTTGGTTTAACCCACTGGCCAAGTTTGTATGATGAGTCATTAAAAACCTAGGGCGATCCTTTTGCTCTAAATTCACCTGAAATTCTAGAGTAGCTCTGTGGAAGGTTCTTAATATATTCCTAAGTACTCCTCCCTCCCTTCCAACACTGAGCCTTCCTGCATCAAAACGGTTATGAAATAAGTAGACAAGATGAAGAGAAAGGATAAATGGATGCCCTGTGCTGTCATTCCCTCTAGTCTCCTCATCCCGTCTCTTCATCTGTGAAGGGACAGGAGGCGACTGTTCGGTCTTCCCTGTCACAGTCCTCACATGGTGCAGGGCAGTCAGAAAAGCTTCAAGCATAACGACGTGTGTACTAAACTGTGGGATGTGGTCACTCCAGCACTCAGTGATCACTGAGCTGCCCTTCCATGCTGGGCGTCGTGCGAGGTCCCACGTCTGTAGAGTAGGGAGGAAAACACTGTCCCTGCGTGTCACGGAGCTTTTAGTCTAGCAAGGGGGACATTCCGAGGCCAAGTGGACCAGTGGCTGAGTAATTACAAAATGCTAAGTGCTAAGGAGCTGGGTCTGAGGGCAGGGAGTGGGGAGATCGCTTGTGAGAAGGTGCCAGGGCGGAGGAGAGCTCTAGTTGAAGCCTCCCGAGGAGAGGCCCCCGTGGCCGGAGCACGGTGAGCACCAGAGAGGCAGCACTGGGAGCTGGGGAGAGAAGTGGGGGCGGCACCATAGGGTCTTGTAGGCCGTTGTGATTTAACTCAAAGTGAAATGGAAATCCAGGTCTGCCTCCTCGGAATATAATACATGCCAGACTTAGAAGATTCTTTGTTCACATTGGAAAGTTGGAGGGACTAAAGTGATGTTTTGAATCAACCAGAGAATTACCTTGTCCAGCCCCTTTCAAAGTTGGCCCTTCAAGCTAACTTTAAGCAGTTGAGGAAGATAGAGGCGTGAGATACGACCAGACCGGCCATCAGCGCGTTTCCCTTTTGGTCGCCCTTTTATTTTCATCTCTCTTGGCTGTGTTTTTCTTCCCCTCCATTCACAGGCTTTATTACCCTTATCAAACAGGGAAGCTCTTTGCAGGCAAACTGCAGGCCCAGTTTGTGTGCTCAGTTGGTCCAGAAGAGTTAAGTTTTTACCCCCCCCCCCCCCCCCCCCGAGAACGCTGCCTGTTTTCCAGCCCATGACAGCCGCAGGGGAGCGAGCAGGGGTCGGGCCGGTGACGCTGGCAGGTGGCCTCGCGGCAGTGACCAGAGGGAGGCTGACTGCACTTACTTTCCTGGCCGGTTGACTTGCCTTTCACGTATTTTCTTAAATCCAAGTTCCTTTTTTTCCAATCAAAAACTAATTGCAAAAGATGTTGATTTATGTTTATCAGCACTTGCAAATTGTGTCGATCTTCTGCGAGGTGTGTTTTAGGGTGTTCTTTTGCTGAGTAGAATGTTATTTGAAATAAATTTAGGATTATAAAGAGGTAATTTTGTGAACGTCTTACGTGTTCCCCAGATTGAAGAGGAGAAGAAGAGAACTGCCCGAACAGACCACTGGCTCCAGCCCGTACGTATTCCGACGAGGCTGCTTAGGTTCTAAATGTGCTTTTAAGTGAATGATTTAAATAGCATTTGGTATAAATGACTGAATTTCTTAAATATATGTAAATTCTACAGATAGCTTTATAACTTTAATGCCTCTATAAGTATTGGTTGTACCCGTATTGGAGGGTTACATCAATTTCATGGACCGGTAACGTTCCTTGAGTTTAATGCTGAATTTGCTCGTAGATACCTTGAATTTAAGCCTGGAATTATTTTCAGTAAGAATACCTAGTCAGGTACTTTGTTGAAAAAAAAGGTTTTAATTATCCAAATTCAAGGAAAGCTTTGTATTTTATTGATTGTTTATTATTGCTTTTTTTAAAAATTTTTTTCTTAATCTAATTTTCTAAACTTTAAAAAAAATTTATCAAATGAAAGATTCTTTAAATTCTACAGTGCTTTCCAATTTTCAAAAGTTTCACACATAATTTCAGGTAATCTCATAATAACTTTTTTCCCCAAACTCTTTATTGCCCCTCCCCGTTCCCTCTCCCCACTGGTAACTGCTAGTTTGTTCCCTGTATCTGTGAATCTGCTTCTTTTTTGTTTTATTCACTAGTTTGTTGTATTTTTTAGATTCCACATATAAGTGATGTCATATAGTATTTGTCTTTCTTTGCCTGATTTATTTCACTTCATTGCTTATTTTTGTAAGATAACAATTTCATAATAATTTTAAACATTTAAATATTTTTAAAAGTTATTATTTATTGCTGCTCTGTTTCGAACTTACTGAAGTGTGAAGTTTTCAGAAAGCCTGCAGGGTGTCTTAGTTATTCTTAAAGGAGCTGTTTGATCACAAGGCTACTCTTAAACATGTTATTCTGCTGTTAGATATCCTCCCCTGCAAAGTCCTTACTAAATGTTTGCTAACGTAATTTTTATCCTGGTTTATTGAAGTCCGTCTAGTACCTCTGTTGTATCTGCTTAGTGTAGCAAGTGCAGGATCCTTGTGGTGACTATGACATTGTCAGGTGATTTAATTGTCATCGTCAACCATTCAACAGCTAATTCAAATCAGGAAAATAGCAGCAGAGAAGCAAACTCAGAGTGCACTCATACACAGTCAGCTCAGGTCTCTCTTCCATTTGAGAATGAGATGCTCGGAAGAACTGTACTGTCAGCAGGAGCTCATCTGGAGGAGTCCTGCCTGTGTCGGAGATTCAGAGCAACATCAGGAGAGAAAACGTTGTGGGAAGTGTCGGCCTTCCTTAGCTCAAAGCCTCCATTTTCTTGCAATTCCCAGCAAGGCTCTTGCCTTCTGCGTGTTCATCAGTGGTGAACACCAACATAATAGAGTATCCTTGACGCTTTTCACTCCTTGAATGCAGAGAAAGAAGGACGCTATCTCTGAAAGCCCTGGATTAATAAAGCTGAGATTGGAGGATAAAAGTTTCCTAGATTCCAGGAAACCTTCTGTGTGGAAATCAGCCACAACATATGAATTTTTTCCCCTTGGTAACCATGTTGAATAAAAACAGAAAGAAGGAATGGGAGATTACTGAGGAAATGTTTTGTCATTGTTGGGAAGGCTTACGAATCCGAAATGTCTTATTTAGCAAAGCAGCGAATGTTTTAGTATGATTTTTGGTGAAAATGGTTTAAAATGAAGGATTAAAAGGGGAAAGATAATTTATGTCTTTCCTTCCGTCTTTATTTTTTTCTTATTTCCTAGGAAATTGTAGTGAAAATTATAACCAAAAAACTTGGAGAGAAATATCATAAGAAAAAGGGCATTGTGAAGGTAAGGGCATGAAGTTACGGATGGAACTGGGGAAGGAGCTGGCGGGTGGCTAAGGAACGTCATTTTGATATTCCTTAAAAATCAAGTCCCAGTGCAGAAACAGTGTGTCTGAGGTTCTTGAGGATTCCATAAAAGGAAGGCCGAATTCACAACTGTCGGAGAAATATTTCATTTCTAGTCAGAGTTTATACTTGGCCTTGGTCTGCTTTCTTACTGGAGCTAATAGTGTATCTAAAACCCAGTGCCGCCTCCTAGAACACTCAGCGTGTACGCCTTGCTAGCCAGTGAGATGCGTTCTCTTTGTTAATGGTGGACAGTGTAATTATGCCCCCGCTTCCAAGGAGGACTTCCTTATGTTTTGCCCAAAAGACTGTCATTAGACCACTTGAGGGTTTTAAAATTTAAAAATCGACACTCTGCTCCTTTCCTTTCTTTTGCTTTTCCTAAAGATGGTTTCACGCTAGCACCCAGCCTTGTGCGTGTGTAACTTGCCCTTCTGCTGGACTTGAAATGAGGCAGAGCTGTCCCTCTCACTGTATTTCTTAAAGTCTTTTTTCTGAGATCATCAGTCTTTTCTCCCCAGATGAATACCCTAGCTTTGAATTGAGTTCTTCAGGAACCACAGACTGAGCGCTCGCCCACGGCCTCTAGGAAGGGAACTTTGAGGAGTTGCTCTGAAATGAGTTACTTTTACCTTTTGGTTAGAATTGCATCTGTTTTTCATTTATTTATTTCTGCCCTTTGGGATTTGTGTTCGCATCTCTCTTCTATTATAAAAGTGTTGGTTTTACATGATAGGAAGTAATTGACAGATACACAGCTGTTGTAAAGATGATTGACTCTGGAGACAAGCTGAAGCTCGACCAGACTCACTTAGAAACAGTAATTCCAGCACCAGGTAAACCTTTCTGCAGACCTTTGAATGTGTGTCCCATCGAAATAAGTGACTCTGTTCTTAAAACCATAGCTATTGACATTGCTTGGTGGTTATAGATACGAGGTATTTTTAGAAATATATCCTTGCCAGCATGACCAATCCCTGTTTGACTTGGCAACGTGGTAGTTTACCAGTCCTCTGAGAAAGCTGTTTTTGTGACATGAATAAATTTTCCCTTCCTAGAATGTTTGCTTTTTATTTCCTCCAGAAGCAAATCACAGACATACCTGGATAAAGTCCGTCATATTAGGATTACTACTAATACATTTGTTTAGCTACTTGAGATGGTAAAGTAAAAACCAGTATTATTTTGCTTTTCCTTTTCCTTAATTGTCCTCCAGCTGGGTGCTTCCACACGCATAGTGTGAGTGCTGCCGGGGTTGGGGGTTTGCCTCTGACCGGAACCCTTCGTGCAGTTGCACTGCTGGCACAGCGAGAATGTTAAGTCTCTAAAACTTCTGTGTATCAGATCCCGTGTTCTTTCTCCCTAAAATAAAATTCACTTTATGGATTAGAAATTGTGGGCTTTTTTCCAGCTATAATGAGGTGTCCTTGACATACACTGCGTCTGTATAAATTATGTTAATTTGATGTTTCAGCACGCGCATAATGCCGTGAAAGCCGTCCCTGCAGTCCGTTAGTGAAAGAACCCATCACCCCCAAAATGTCCTCAGTTCCCTTTATGATCCTTCGTTCCCCACTCCGTTCCTTCCTCCACGTCCCGCAGGCAGCCACCAGTCTGCTTTCTGTCACCGTAGATTAGCTCCCATGTTTCTAGAATTTCTATAAGTAAGTCGTACTTGTGTCCTAAGTTTCTATCTGATTTCTTTCGCTAAGTATATTATTTTGGATTCATCCACGTTGTCATGTGCATCTGTAATTCATTCCTTTTTATTCCTGAGTATTTTTACTCTGTGGACGCACCACAGTGTCCTTACCCAGTCACCTGCCTATGGACACTGGGGTTGTGTAGCAGCTTCTGGCTGTTACAAATGAAGATGCTAAGAATATTCACGTCCAGGTCTTTGTATGGATAGATGGTTTCTGTTGGGACAATTCTTAGAAATAGAATGACTCAATCAGATGGTAAGCGTGATGTTTACATTTTTATGAAACTGCCAACCGTCTTAGGATTTTACAAAGAGAGAAATGAAAGTAAGCTGAAGTTGTTCTGATTATGTCTGGGCTCTGGGACACAACCTCCAAGAACCGTCCGCACCTTGCAGTCTAAGATTTAAAACATCCCTTTGACAAACAAGCGGGAAAAATGAGTCTCGTACTGCCATAGTAATCAAAGTAACTACAAGCTATACTTCAGAATCTTACAAATATTAAATGACTAAGAACTTCTTGAGGTGGGGTGGGGATAGAGCTCAGTGTAGAGTGTGTGCTTAGCATGTGTGAGGTCCTGGGTTCCATCCCCAGTACCTCCATTAAAAAATAAATAAACCTAATTACCGCTCCGCCCAAAAAAAATTGTAAAAAAGGAACTTCTAAGAGAAGGGTTTTGTTTTCCATTACGTTGATTCAGTGTAACTGCATTTGACTGTAAGATGTAGATAAGAAAGCAGATGAAACTGGACATTTTCTTTGTATTAAGTGTTAACTGTTTTCTGTTGTAGGGAAAAGAATTCTTGTTTTGAATGGAGGCTACAGAGGCAATGAAGGCACCCTAGAATCCATCAATGAAAAGACGTTTTCAGCTACTATAGTCATTGAAACTGTAAGTGTATTTACACAAAGACAGAAATGTCAGAGTGCTTTTAAAATGTGCCATGTGTTTCTTTCACTGGATTGGTGTTTTATTTTAGAGTTTGGGTTTTCTGTTTGCCCTCCCTCCTACTCGGAAGTCTATAAGCTTATTTCCTCTAATAACTGACATCGCTGGAGCGTTTTATTTTCTGATTACAAAAGAAATGCCGCACATTGTCTTCATCTGTTCAGGCTGCTGCAGCAAAACCGAAGGGTGGAGGGAGCTTGTAAACAGCAGAACTTTATCCCTCACGTTCCTGGAGCTTGAAGTCCAAGATCAAGCACAGGCGGATTTGGTGTCTACGCAGGTCCTCGTTCCTGGTTCAGGGGTCCCCACGTGGTTGAAGGGGCAAAGGAACACCCTGGGCTCCCCCTTAAGGGCACTAATCCCCTTCCCGAGGGCCCTGCCTCATGACCTCGTACCGCTCCAAGGCCCCACCCTGACGCCATCACTTTGTGGATACATTGGACGAATTTGGGGAGGAACTCAGGCATTCAGCCTGTAGCAATGTTCTTGTATAAAAAAGCTGAAAACTACAGTTTAAATAATCTTTTAATTAATCCATAATCCCCCAGGCGAATGATAACCTCCATTCACATTTTGGTCTGTTTTTTCCCCAGCCTTTCTGTTTCATAAAAGTGTATATGATAGGGATAATTTCACTTCCCAGTTTCCCCCTCACGTCTAACGTGGAGCTCAGTCTGCCGTAGTGTGATCAGCGGGGAATGTATGGTCACAGCTGATCAGGGAGAAGCCACAGAGGTCAGCAGTTTTTTTAATGTCCTTTTTTCATAAAGGATGTAAGGTAGGAGAGATCAATGAAGTAGTTAATTTAAAGAGCTCTAATGATTAGGTAAAATTGCTTACTGATCTAGAGCTGACAGCTCACTGACAGGTCTGCGCGTGAGGATGCGTGAGGCCTAAGCTGTCTTCAGAAGGAGGGTCTGAAACACGTGTCTCCTAACTGCCTGATTCTTTTTAGACCCCTGAACTACTGCACTGTGTGTCTGTCTCTCTAAACGTGGGGTTTTTCCCTCCGCTACAGTAAGTTTTGATGTTTAGGGGAACAGGAGACTTCCTGAAGAGCTGATGAAAGCTGTGGGCTCTCTCCAAGAACTCGCACATGAACTGCCCGCTTTGCTGTGTTCTCTTTAAGGAGCTCACAGGTCCCCAAGCCCGTCTGTGAGCTGGCCAGGGAACATGTACCTCAGAAGGGCTTTCTAGAAAAATCGTTTAGGTCCTTATTTGAGAGAAATCCCATTTAAGTAAATAAAGCATTTTTTTCCCATCCCTGAAAATACTAACCTAATCACCAACTAACACAGACTCGGGGGGAAAAAAGGAACAGGGAATGCCACTTGTCACTGAGGAATTTATTAATCTGACTAAATGAACAACGTTTTTTAAAATCAGTTTTTCTCTGATTTAATCAGCATTAGATCATGGAAGCTTTCTATTTCCCTGGCAGCTTGAACCTTCTCCACTTTTTAATTTCATGATAATATCCAACTTAGATCCCGCTTCATGCTTTACTCTAAGGGAAGCAGCATAGTCTAGGTTCCATCCATGCCTTTGCGTCACAGTCTGTGTGATTTCGGGCGCTGATTCTCCCCTGACTCCCCATAAACCCCCAGTCCCACCTTCTCCCTCGCGCTCTCACTGCCACAGTGCTGTGCTGACACAGAACCTCACAGGGGGTCCGCACGAAAGCCTTTCGGGTTGATTGCCAAGCAGTGTGGACTTTTGGGAGAGGAAACCCATGTGCTAATTTTTAAATTTTTTTTCTTTTTCTTTTGCAGCCTGCCTCCATTAAAAAAAAAAAATCTGTGTTTGTGTATATCAGTCAGTCTGTCTCCTATGTCCCCATGTTTTCTCCAAGTCAATGCCCTGAAAAACATTAACCTTCAAGTGATTTTTTTCTATTTTTATCATTTCTGGCATCTTAAATTTTAGTATCAGTATTATAATACTTGAAATTTACACATTTATTAAGTAGATTTTTAAAGTAGCTCACAAATTGTTCAAAACCAACCTCAGCTGGGTAGGTATTTGCCCAGTTAACCCAAATGTCTGGCTCCCTTCTGAATCCTCTGCTTGGCATTCTTATCATAAAGGTGCAATTGACCTTCAGCCTTTAAACTTGATAATGAAAGAGTCAACCTGGTCACACTTTATCTGGGAACTCGCTTCCTTTATATGTAATTGTTGTTGTATATTAAAAGAAAGAGGTTTTTTAAAGCATTTTGTAAAGGAGGGTGTGATTCTCAGTAAAAAATGTTAACATCTCAGTCCGGGGTTAGAGTCATCATCATCTTTTTATATTTCACAAGGGAGGGAACCAGCTTTTCAAATTTTAGCCAAAAGCTCTGACATGAAGCGTTGAGAACCACTGTGCTCACGTCCACGTCCTGCTTCGGGTGTCGTTCTGAGCATCTGTGTGCTCACTCACGCATGTGTCCCAGCAGGCCCGCCGGGTAGGCACTGTCAGTGTTCCCTGCTGGGATAACGGGGCACCGAGGGCTTGAGCCACCTGCTGGGGGAGGGATTTGAACCTGGGCAGTCTGGGTCCCATGCCCATGTTCTTAGCCTCTGTGCTCCCAGGCTGTATCTGCTTTTATGACAGGCGTCTTCTTCCATTCACCCAGTATTCCCCTTGCCCTTTTTGTTGGAAATGAAGGGGTAAAGAAAAGATATTTCTGGGGGAAGTTTATAGCTCAAGTGGTAGAGCACGTGCTTAGCATGCACGAGGTCCTGGGTTTAACCCCCAGTAGCTCCTCTAAAAATAACTAAGTGGATAAACCTAACTACCCCCTCAAGAAAAAAGACCAAAAAATTTTTTTTAAAATATATATATATATATTTCAGGTCAGACTCATTTTCTGTAATAAGACCAGCCTGTCACAGCTAAACTAGACAAACACGTCTGAGGGCGAGGATCTGTATTGCTTAAAACAATGGCCCTGAAGAAAAAGAAAGCCCCAGTCGAGGACAGCACAAAGTTAACGTCTTGTCTTAAAGTCCACATGGGCCTTCTCAGTGAGGGAAGGGCTTCTTTCTAAGTGGTGGTGTGGGAGTCCAGGGTCCTTCCAACTGTGGCTCCACCACCTTGAACCAGCGGCTTTGACAGCGCCCATGTCCCTGTGCTTCGGGTGGGCCTGCAGGTGGCACCCAGCCCTTTGCTCCCTTCCGTGGACCAGAGCTCCATCCTACAGCCACTCCCACCGGGAGAGCCAGGAAGTTAGCTTTATCCAGGAAGCAGAGAAGCAACTGACCGGCTAGCAGTTCTCTGCCCCCGGAAGCTAGAATTTCACACGTGTCACGTGTCATTGAAGAAAATACGGCCAGTTCTTGATGAAGACAGCATAGAAAACTATTTAGATTCACAGACGTGTAGGACTGTTGTTAGCTGCTTTGAGGTGTTTCAGGGATGTGGAAAAGGCAAATTTGTATCCAAAAGTGTACGTCCTTTCTTGTCTTGGAAGTATGTGTGTGTTTTTTAACCTTTTCTTCAATATTTTAATTTGTAGGGACCTTTAAAAGGACGCAGAGTTGAAGGAATTCAATATGAAGACATTTCTAAACTTGCCTGAGTTTGAAAATTTGTTAACAACACATTAAAATCTTAAAGCATCAAATTGGTGTTTTCCGAGGCATTACAAGGCTCTACTGTGTTAGGGTGTTTCTTTTGTATAAAATAGATGGATTTATTTAAATATTACTGTATAGTTGTTTAGCTAAACTTATAGAAAAATCTATGTCTCACGCAGTATCAAAATTCTGTAATTTTGCCCTTGTTGTTTTTGTTTCCTTTGTAATATTTCCTTGATGATTTTTTAAATCTTCATTAAAAGAACATTATGGTAAAGTGTTCTTATATAAGATGATTAAGAATCATACAGTTAGAGGAAATCCTTCATATACTCTGAACTTACATTTTCATCAGTGGTAGTGAAGTTGAATGATAGTTTCCCCCACTGTCAACATCCCACACATTTGTTACATTTGATGAACCTTTGTTGACACGTCATTATCAGCCGAAGTCCACAGTTCACCTTAGAGTTCACTCTTGATGCTGAACATTCTGTGGGTTTGGACAAATTTATGATGAAATGTATTCACCGTTACACAAAGTAGTTTCATCAGTCTGAATCCATCTACTCGCCCCCCACCCTGTCCCTGGCCTCTAGCAACCACGGGTCTTTTTCCTGTCTACGTGGTTGTGCCTCCTCAGGGATGTCTTACAGTCGGACTCACCCAGCGTGTTGCCTTTTCAGACTGGCTTAATTACATACACTTATGTTTCCTCCACGTGTCCTCTCATGGCTTGATGGCTCATTTCTTGCAAGTACTGAGTAACATCACAGTAGCTAGGTATACCTGTTTATTTCTCCGTTCACCTCTTGAAGGACATCTTGGTTGCTTCCAGGCTTCATCAACTATGAATAAAGCTGCCATAAACATCCATGTGCAGATTTGTGTCTAAACATGTTTGCAATGCATTTGGGTAAATGCCAAGGGGCATGATTGCTGGATTGAGTGGTAAGAGTGTCTTCCTTCCAAAGTGGCTGCACCATTTTGTATCCCCACCAGCAGTGAACGAGACTCCCTGTTGCTCCGCATCCTCACCAGCATTTGGTGGTGTCTTGATCTTGGCCGTTCTTGGAGGTACATAGCAGTATCTCGTTTTAATTTGCAGTCTGCTGACACAGGCTGCTAGCATCTTTCCATATGCTTATTTGCCATCTGTGCACCTGCTTTGGGGAGGTGTCTATTCAGGTCTTTTGTCTATGTTTACATTGGGTCATTCACTTCCTTACTGTTGAATTCTAAGAGTTCTTTGTATATTTTGGATGACGGTCTTACATTAGGTATGTCTTTTGTAAATATTTTCTCCCTGTCTGTAGCTTCTTAGTTTCTGGAAAGCTATTGTTTTTCACCAACTTGGCTTGTGATTGTGTCAAGTTATTGGCATTAATGCCCTGGGAAACCAAATTCCTTGAGTTTTCCTCATTGGGAGTGCCACTGGACCCCATTCCCTCGTGTGCTTATTGTCCGTTTGTGGATTCTAACTGCCTGTCAGTTTTTATTGATGTGTTTAAGTAAGTCTGTTTAACAGACATTTACTGAGTACCTCCAGTCAGTAAGCCATTGCAGTAGCTGCTAGAGATGGAAGAGGGAACAGCAGAGGCAGACGTAAGATGGGTGTTGGGAGGGGACTGCCGATGTTCAATGAATTAACATTCAAATGAACTGACTGGCCGATAAAGAGAAATTTTTGCTGATCGGAAGTAGCCACTTAAAAACCCGCCCTGATCTTGCTGCACCCCAGTGAGAGACCAGTAGCTGATGCCTCAGTTCCAACTTTGGCAAAATGGAATCACGAGATTAGAATGAGGCTCAGCGTTGATTGTAAGTTAGTCGTTAGGTTGAAAGAAGTGACCCCAGAAATGTTAACTGGAAACTGAATCATTACGCCAGGAAAAGGAGCCGTCATCGATTCGTCTTTCTTTCACATGGATATTTCAGAAAAAGTGACCAACATAGACTTTGCCAGTGTGAAAAGGCATTAAGAAAAGGAGAACAGTACTAAATTGTTACATCATATAAGTCCTTTTATGTATCTAGGCAGCCAGGTAGTTCTTACTTTGCGCTCGCCAGGGCTTCGGAGTCACATACGTCTCTTTCGATTGGGATAAAGCACAAGAGAAGATCCCCCTTTTTAGGGTATCAAGTGGTCCTTTAAAGCATGTAGAATGATTTGCAAAAGACCTCATACCAGTAGGTGCAAAAACTACTGATTTATAATTCACTTTTAGTACACATCGAGATACTCTTTAGTTCCCTTTTATTACTTGTTTCTTTGGATTGCCAATTTTCCAACTCTAAGAACCCTTGATTAATTTTCAGTAATTTAGAAAGACAAACAAACTGATGACAGAGGTACGATCTGAGCCAAGACTCTGGTTTTCCTCAAACTTAAGCTCTTGTTTTCCTGACAGTTCTAACAATAAGACACATCTAATTGGTTTAATGGAAACTGTTTAGATTGACAGGAAGAGTTTTGAAGATAGGCCACTTAAGTCCTAAAGATGAATATAGTTGACAGATACCCGCCCTATAATACCCCAGCTGTTAAAAAAATTACATATTGGTCAGTTACCAGTGGGTTACAATGTGCTTCAACAAATAAATTGTCAAGTTATCCTTCATCGCTGAGAACAACATAATATTTTCAGAAACTAATCAAGAGGTAGACAGTGGAATAGATCCTTCCTTTCCAATAATTCCCACTAATTTGGTTTCTTTATTTGAAATTCAAAATTGATTATCACTTGCAATTCAAACTTAATTATATAGAGAAGGCATTTTTCTGGTTTCAAGAGGGACATGTAAACAGTGTTAATAAGATTATTTTTGCAGGCAATAAATTTTAAAACAATAACTATTTATAACAGTTCTGATACTTTGAATAACATGGATTTGATTTCAAATCTGGCTTCTTTTGATAGGATTCTTGCTCAAAATTCTGCCATAAGATTTTTCATCTTTATTTTTCAAACTACTGAGCACATATAAAATACAAGAAAAGAACTTATGTAGCTGAAGGTAGCAGTTTTAAAGTCAAAATTTTTATGAAGTAACAATTATAAGAACCAACTTTTGAAGTTTGTGTTGACTATGACTTTTTAAGATTAGTATTTTTGAAATAGGAATGGAAAAGATACAGAATTATTTTTTGAATCATAGGTGCTCAATTTTTATAGAAGAATGAAACTAAAAGACAATGCTGTTTACCTCTTCAGCACTGAGGTTATCTTTAGATTACAAGTAATCACATATATTTAGTATTTCTACAATTATGTCAAATGCCAAAACCTAGGACTCCATCTGGATGGCAGCTTGACTGGCCAAAGCAGCTTTCCTCTGCGCGAACTTGACTAACACCCTAGCATCTGAAAACACAGCAGAATCCTAAAACTTCTTTGCAAAAGTATTTATTTTCTTCAGACATGTTAACAGGTTTTATAAGCCAGCACAATATCTGGTTACTTTTTGATGATTCAAACTCAAGAATGACTCCAAAAGTGGCAGGGGGGAAAATGTATATATAATTTCCCAAACTGTCAACTTTTAAGGCCATTGGAGAAAGCTGTAGAGCTGAGGCACAAAGTAATCCTTGTAATGTCCATCGATGAAGCCTTTCCCACTGTTGTGCACAAACCAACAAGGAACTTCCGTCCCAAACACCCTGTCAGTTCGGTAGTCTTTCTGCAGCCCTCTGAAACGGAAACGGAGTGCGTGGTCAGGGCCGGGCCAGCGCGCGGCCAGCCTGCGCACCCGGAAAGGAGGCACACTGCCCTTGGCTGGGTTTTGCACCCCCTTGGATCACGGTATCTGCCCGCCCCACCCATCCCCCTTTTCCAAGTCGTACAAAACACCAGAGCCCGGCGCTTGGTTTAGAAGGACAGGGAACAAGCAGTGTGTCCTTAGATAATTCAAATAACCTTTGTAGAGAATGACCAATAAGGGCTTTTCCAGCCAGGTAAAGCATGCAAATTAACTGTCATATGGAAACAAAGGTAGAAATAGAACTCCAGTGTGTCAGGGCTCAGCTCACAAACTACCTGCAGAATGACTCTGCAGGTGCCTCTCACCGTCCCCGGCTGGGAGAGCGTTCTGCTTAAGGGCGATGCCACCTCAGGTACCCAGCTTGTGGCCACAGGGCTTCTAATGCACGCAGGAGCGGAAAGTAGGTTAATCTTGGCATCTCATGGTACGGTACTCGTACCCCCTCACTGCGCTTCAGATGGACCACGTGCAGTCTCCTTATACAGACGTCACTCGTGTGTCTTTTCCTGGTGAACTGTTTCGTTTGCCATGAAACATCTCTCCCTGCTCTTCCGCTTTGCCGTTGAGTCCAGTCCTAACAGGAGCCCTTTTGGTTCCCATCGTATGCGTCCCATGCTTACCTGGTGACAACCAGCTTTTGTCCTTTCACTTCCATGCTTGCCTCTGGCTTCTTGGGGTCCTTTCCTGGTCGCTCGTTGAAGATACGTATCTTTGGCTCATGCATGAACTGGCCTAATGAAACAAAGTCCAGACATGTATCTACACGTAACCCGAGGAAAGACAAAAGGACGGGCTGCTCATGGGACCCGAGCTGCATGGTGGTCCCCCCTCCAGACTTCCTGCGGTGGAAAGACAGACTGAGAGGGAAAGGATGCAGGTGGCGGGATGGGTCCTTCCTGAGGGCAAAGCCATGCCGCTCACCCCGCGGTCACTGGACTGGACGTAGGAGGTGGAGCTACTGACGTAGGAGGTGGAGCTACTGGACGTAGGAGGTGGAGCTACTGGACGTAGGAGGTGGAGCTACTGGACCGTGAGTAGAATCAAACGCCCTGATGGTGGGCGTGAAGGTCCCAACTGAGAGCAGAGCTCAAATTACTTGTGACACTTAAACTCTGTGATGCTGAAATTGCAACCATTTTTTACAAAGTAGGGAAGGTTGACCTGGATGCCCCGCTTGTTATCACAGACTTCCTAAACCAGTTCACTTCTCTTCAGTTAGAAAAAACAGCCTTTAGCATAAAACATAACATGTACCCATCCCTTCTCTTAATTTGCTCACTCCGTGATGAAATCCCAGCCCTGGGAAAACCACGTCAGGAACGGCAGGCAGGCCTGGCTGCAGCCTTACTGAGTCACCCCACACCGCTGTGTTCGGTTGTATGAATCACGTTTTCTATTTTCTGTATATTATGATGTTTTGACATCTTAAAAACCCTGTCTGGCTGGGGAGAGACTGCCGCTCCCTGGGAAAGCCAGTTCTGAAAGATAGCAAAGGATGCAGCCAGGAACAAGGCCGGGATCTGCAAACTAACCAGCCCAGAGCCAGACCTCCTCTCTCTGGCCCGTGTGCCCCAGAGGAATCATTCCAGGGCCAGGTCCCAGGCAAGGAAAGCCCACCCTGTAGCCCAGCGCCCGCTGCTGAAATTGTTCAGGCCAACCCCAAACCACCCTGCTCTGTCTTGTCTTCCCCACAGAAACCCCAATAACGGCTCTGCTCTAAACCTATCTCTAGCTCCTGCTCCTGGTTCCTGACCCATATGTGGCCTTCTCCCTGTGGCCCTGCATGGCGAGAAATGCCTCGCGTTTCTATGGAAACCGTGACCAACAGTAAACGTTACACCCATTCAATGACACTGACCTCTCTGGGTCGTCACTCAGGCACCTTCACAAGTTGGGACCAGGGCACAGAGTGTAGGTGGGTCCTCCCTGAACCCTTGAGTCCACACCTGTCACTTGCCCACCTTCTAACAGTCAGAGCTGCTCAAGGCCGAGGGTGGACGGTGGACACTTTACCTATCAGTCCGTGTGCATTAGGAGAAAACTTATTTGAGGGGGCGATGTAGATCCCCAAAAAGTCTACATTGATTGGATGCTTCTTCCAAACTTGATGGAGTAAAACGGAAAAGGACATTTCTTTATCCAGGACGATGGTCACAGTTTTCTCTTTCTTCACTGAGACAAGTACCCTAATGGGAAGTCAAAATGGAATTAACGATTCCAGAACAGACTCTTTAGACAGTGATCCTCTCCCACCCCTAACAGGACTCCATTCTGCCCAGTACAAACCCCCACCTCCACCGTCCCAGTTTCCTAAGAGCTTTACAACGTTCTGGCTGGAGAATGTTGATTTCACTCATGGCTCTGAAATTCCGTCACTGTCTGTTTCTGTATCAACAACGAACGGATACTAATGGGAAGATATTCCTCATAGTGCACAACCATAGTGTTTCTAAACATACTCTGACAGAGTCGGCTGGACTTCAGTTGATGGGTTCATTCACTTGTCCATCACATACTAACTGGGGACCTCCTAATGCCAGGCGCCAGGCTAGCCCTGAGACGCACTGTGACCAAAACTACTGCCAGGAACAGGAGGAAGTAACCAGCTTTCTGAACCTCAACTTATTCACACTTAAAATGATGACTCTGAGTTCTCTGTGTCACGGATGTCTGGATGTGTTGATGTAGTCACATGTCAAGGACACGCCCGAATTCGAATGTGACAGTACTTGCCTCTGATGGAGGATGCGGGCTGTGTCGGACCAGGACAGGATAGCCGTCCGAGAGCCCCAGCTCAGCGAGATGGTCTCAGTGCTGATTTCTACTTTCATGTCTTCACGTTGGAAATAAAATCCCAGCTTCCCAAAGTAGGTGCTTAGTTTTTTATTCTGGGGCTTCTTGGCACCAATGAGCTGCCCGTTGACCAAAATCCCTGCAGAAAAAAAAACTTCTTTTCTCTTTTGTGTGCTTTTTTTTGGGGGGGGGGCACATGTGAGCACCATAATTCAAATTTATAAAACTTGAGACTATGGGGGACATTATTCTTTTATTTTCCTTCAGGATTTACATAACATTTTTTCCTTCTAATTCTCATCTTATAACTGCTTTATTATAGTTTAAATTAATTATATCACAATAAGTTCTGCTAGTTCATACTCAGAATATTTTATCTGTAATAGATCCAACAGTTAGGAATATATTTATAATTAATTTGTCACCATTGGAGTTTGAAAATGTAGTTTGAAATATATATATTACATATATATTATATACCTATATATATTCTAATTTTATTAAGGTGAGAAAGAAAGAAATCCCAGGCAGTGACAGAGAAGCATGACCATGATCTAAAATTCTAATTCAAATATAAGATCTTTTTCTTTTACCCGATTCTGGATCAGAAACAAGGCTGAGGATTTTTCCAGGCTCTGGGTCAATATTGAAACAAATATTCTTTTGGCTTTTCGGTAGGTAGATGATGAAGTGTGGGTCATTTTCAACTGGAAAATACACAAAGAAGATGAAAACAAACAAAATCACAGAAAGGAAGAGTGAGGTGAACAGTCTTTTGTTCCCAAACATCTTTAATTTCATGAAAACAGACGTGTACTGTGCTCCTGCTACATGCTAGGTCCTGTTCTAGGCCCTGGGGACCCAGCGGCCCTCACCCATTGTCCCTCCCTCATGGAGTCTCCATCAGAGTTTTATGTTATTTTACAAATGTCGGGGGAGGGTACAGCTCAGTGGCAGAGCACATGCTTAGCATGCATGAGGTCCTGGGCTCAATCCCCAGCACCTCCACTGAAAAAAAAGTAAACAAAACAAAACAAAACAAAACTCTATAAGGATATATTTTTAAGATATTATAAATATCAATTCAAAGTCCTTGCTACGTTCTCTGTCAGAATCCGAAAGCCAGTGAGCAGTGGGCTTACAATCCTAGAAATTAGCTCTGAGGCTTTCTGGATGGAAGAGGCCTACATTCCCCACAGTCTAGAAAAGCAGCACGTTTCTAGGCACCCTGGGAGCTCCTCGGATACTTAAACTTCATGGAACTGAATGGCTATGCTGCGCACCAGAAATTAACACAACATGGTAAGCCAAGGAAAGAAAAAAAGAGAACAAATAAAGAAAAAGAAACTTCAAACAGCCAGGGGTTAAGCTGGCACTTGGGACCTTCCCACAGGGAGAAGGACGCGCTCCTTCTCTCAGTGTTGACGTTTGCTCCTAAATAAAAGGAAGGGAAAGGCACAGGCTTTCTGCCGGGACCAGCTAATTGCAAAGCAGCGGAAATCCCTTCCCCTGAGAGGCGCGGAAGGAGACCAGGAATGGGAGGGGAGACACCCCTACTTCCCCCGGACCGCTTCTCCCTCACTGCAGAGGTTGACAGTGAGAAGGCAAAGAAAGAAATCTGCACAAGGAGACCACAGCTGCCAACATCACAAGGAAATACGTTTTCCTGTCTTCTACGCAATCACGCCTGCTACCCACGCCTCCTGCTGAAATCACTGGTAGAAAAGTTTCCAAACACTGATCAAAACCAGGATTGTAAAGTACGCCATTAAAACTGAACCAGCAAACACATAAACAATCCCCCGAAATAATCTATAATGATGTAGTGATACAGGAAACAACATGGAAGTATGTTTGATCGTAAAATTGACAGCTTCTCATCTTTAATAACAACACTTATTCATTGAGTGACTATTACATGTGAGCTCTTTAAAGATGGTTTTACATTTAATCAACAACCCAGCTACCTGAGTATCACTGTGCCTGTTCTCAAAGTGAAGGAAGTACAGAAATGTTAAGTAACTCACTCAAGTTCAGGCAAGTGGCACGAGCAATCTCCAAAGAGAATGTTCTTTTCACTGATACCCACAGGCCCTCCCCACACGAGAGGTGCATTTCTTCCATCCCAGAGGGTTTGCCTTGTACAGTTGGAAGTGGGGTGCTACAGAACGAACTGTCCCCCTCACCAAATTCACATGATGAAGCTGTAACCACCAACATGACGGTGTTTAGAGGTGAGGCCTTGGGAACTGATGAGGGTTAGACAAGGTCACAAGGGTGGGGCCCCCATGATGGAATCTGTGCCCTTTAAGAGACACTGGAAAGCTTGCCCCCTCTGTCTGTTTGTCTCTCTCTCTCCAGTGCACACGCAAAGGAGCCATGTGAACACACAGGAAGACGGTGCTGCCTACAAGCCAAGAAAATGAAATTTGCCTTGCCAACACCTTGCTCTTGGACTTCCAGCCTCCGGAACTCTGAGGAATGAGTTTCTGTTATTTAAACCACCCAGTCTATGTATGGTATCTTGTTAAGGTGGCTCAAGCTGGCTAATACCTGGGGCCATCTTTTTTCCATGGGAGGCAATAATACCTGTGAAAGTCACTTACTTTACCAGGATTTTTTTTAATGTGTATAAATGCTCCACAAAATTATGATCCGATTGAGATCCAGGATGTGGGAGCAGCGTGGACGGCCATTTACCTCTTATCACGTGTGGAGGGGGGGTCGTCTCAAGCACCTGTGCTCCCACCGCAGGCATGGGGATCACTGGTGTCGGCGAAGGGCTGGCCCACGACGGCAATGCATTTGGAGGAACTTTGCTGCCGTAGAACAGGGCACCTGTGTAGAAAAACCTGTCTCCATCAGTTTCCAGGTTTACTTTTCCGTGGAAGTTGCTTATAATTTCTGGAATCTGTTTTTATGCAGACCGACCCCAGAGGTTCTCAGCTAAGATTTTCGTCCATTATTTTTATTCCAGTCCTCTCTCTTCCAGCTCCTTTTGTCATCCATGCAGTGTGGGCCTGCTAGAGGGTTCTCAGCAGTTTTAAGAAAACTCAGTCTACAAGGAAACTTGGAACACTCAGAATCTTACGGTCACAAGAAACTGAAAAAAATTTCAATTTGGAAAGGTATTTTTTCTTGCAGAGGAGTAGGATGAGCAATGAAAGACTTTCAAGCATAAAAATATATTACATTAGGATCTAATTCTGCCAGGAAAACGGAATGGAAAAAGAAGTTCAACTAGAAAAAAAGAACAATATAAAATTTCTGATAATTAAAATCAAATTTGTTCATGTATTTTTTTAAATGGATAATTATCAAATCAGGTATTCCATTGCATTGAATACACTTGAAACAGTGATGTAATGGTTTTATTTTTAAAGATCCTTATTTTCAATATGCCCCAAATGAAATTTGTTGCAACTATTTAAACAAGGTCAAAAAAAATTAATGTTGATTTAAACAACACATGCTGGGGGGGTACAGGTTTTCAGAATTCCTTTGGGGGACAAGGGAGCAGACACATTGGAAGACCACGGCAGTAAACTGTCCTCAAACTGACAGGGAGAGCTTGGGCACCTGGGGACACAGGACTGGGCACAAGAGCTGGAGACAGCAGGGACTGGGGGACCTTGGCTCGGGGTAAGAAAGACCCCCAGGCAGCTAGACTGACCTGGACAGCAGGAAGAGTCTTGTGGAGGGGAGTCGGCCAGCATGCGCTCATCCCCCACCTCGTTCTCAATCACCATCGCCGTGAGGGGCGTCACTATGTGATGCTCCAGGGACATCTGCAGGATTGTTCTTGTAATTTCCCGTTTAACAGCCGCTGTAGGAGCCAGGCTCCTGTGTTCAGGGAAGAGAGACACGACAGAGCATCACTACACGCCCGGCTGCGCTGAAGCCACACAGCCCACCACTCCCGGGTTCAGCCGGGACCCTGGGGGCCACGGGGTTAAAACACAACTAACGGGCTTCATGAAGCGTAGTGTTTTCTCCGGCCAGGTAGTCCTAAGGAAGTTTCTAAATAGATTATCCTTTAGAGCAGTTTTAGGTTTGCGGCAAAACTGAGCAGAAGGTAGAGATTTTCCGTACACTCCCTGCCCCTCCCCAGCACGGCAGCCTCCGCTTTCTCAGCGCCACCCACGAGAGCGGTCCACTTGTTACACCTGATGCATCTACGTCCACACGTCCTGGTCGCCCAAAGCCCGCACTGACGTTAGGGTTTACTCTGGGGCTGTGCATTCTGTGGGCTTGGATGAACGCACAGTAACAGACATGCGTCATTACAGTATCAGACCGACTAGTTTCACTGCCCTGAAAATCCCCCGTGCGCTGCCTGCTCATCCTCCCACCCCTGCCCCCGGCAACCACTGAACCACTTTATGGCGATTGTTTTTAAAAATCAGTATTTAGCTTCTGCAGCAATTTGCTAGATACCTTTACATGCACCCAGTCGTTTCTGTAAAGGGGCAGGGAAGTTTCGCACTTGCTTCAAAGCCACAGCTTACAGCCTCGTGTCTGATTTACAATCCTATTTGACATCGCGGATTTTCTGAGCAGTTATTACGGCCGTATTTCGTTTTTCCCAACCTAGTTCAGGTGACCCTGCTCCACCTTTCTGAGAATCAAACAGGTAGCGTGGGGTTCGAGAACAGTACTTTCCTTATCCAAACACCCCCCTGTAATTCTGATACAGGCGGTCAGAGAACCATACAGTACTCTAGAAATAAAGGTTTTACATTGGAGAGTTTAAATACAGGTCAACCGAGAAGCCGGAGATGAAACAGGTCATCATATTGAGTGAAAGAAGCCAGAAAGAAAAGGACACAGTTTGTGTCACTGTATGAAATGTAGTCACAGGCAAAAGTAACTGACAGTGACAGATGTCAGAACAGGGACTTCCACTCGAGGTGGGAGGTGGGTGTTGAGTGGAAGAGAACGAAAGAAACGTCAAAGATGAGAGAAATCTGTATCTGACTCTGGGTGCTGACTAGGTGGGGGACGCACATAAAAAAGCATTACACTGGACACTGGCAGCGAACGCACGCCACACACGTTACTGTATGTGTGTTGTACGTCAAGAAAGTAAGAGTGAGCCCGGCTTTAGTGAAAAGGCTTGAAACCCTGTAATAATTTGCTGCGTGTCTTGGCTCCAAACTCTCTTTGTCTGTTACTTCAACTAGTCAAGCCAAACCTTTTGCTGTTGCAAATCCCTCCGGCGTATGTCTTCCTACCGTTCGGCTAGCAGCTGGTTGATGGTCAGGTAGGCCCACAGCTTCCTGGTGAAATCTGGATCCGCATGCTTGTCCTTGGAGAGGAAATCCTCCAAGCCGTCCATCTGGGCCAGGGTTTCCAAGACCAGCTCTGTGTTAGCCTGGATGACAAGAGGTTCGGTTGAAAGACACCAGGGCAGCAGAACTGGAGCTCATCAATTCACACTTTTTGGAGTACCTCCTGTGAGGCGTGGGGTACCATGCGACTAGACGGGGAATGCAAAACAATTCAAAAGGATGCACGAGAGGAAGTAAGCGCACACCTCTGGATTTGGGGACTGGGTTTGGGATGAGAAGGTAAGGATTTATACAATAGTTGGGAACATGGCACAGATATGCTCATGTCCTCTCTTTCACTTATTGCTTTTATTTCACTTCCTTTTTTTTTTTTTAACATGTTTGATATGCTTTGATTTTTCTGTTTTTTGTTTTGGTGGGGGAAGGTAATTAAATTTGTTTATTTTTGGAGGAGGAACTGGGAATTGAACCCAGGACCTCGGGCATGCTAAGCATGCAGTCTACCGCTTGAGCTATACCCTTCCCCCTTACTTATTGCTTTTATTCGGCATATGTGACTCTTGGAAGCCAGAGTATCAGCCTGTTAACACAGCAGGTGGGCTGTATCCAGGGGACCAGTCAGTGTTTCTAGAGGAAGCAGATAAGCACAAATACCGAAGTTGCAGTGACCACACTCTGGAGCTGCTCCAGCTTATCAGGGTCCACTTTTCCTGCCACCACAATCTCGGAGCCTTTAAAATAGTTATGGAAACTGTTCTGAGTGATGTTCGTTACTGACGACTGGGGATAGTTGAACTGAACGTTCTGCAGCAAGGGAGTAGAGACCTGGTTGTAGAATTTCTGTAATTCATTAAAGAGAGAGAGAGAGAGAGAGAAATCATTATTTTCACACCACTTTATAGCTCTCAAGCATTGTTCTCTAAGATTCTTTAAGTGCTTAGCAGGTATCTCTCAGTGTGTTCTGCCAGCATCTCTGTGGAAAGCTATGGAAAACTCTCACTGTGATTACGTGAACTGAAACAGAGGTGATCATTCTTGTTAAGACAATTATTCTGGAAAAATTGTGCTGAACACTGGAATTTGACACAACATTGTAAAATGATTATAAATCAATAAAAAATGTTAAAAAAAAAAAGACAATTATTCTGGATGTAAGAGCCTAGCATTTTTTCCTTCTGTCACGACCAGCGTGAAAAGCGCATGGACACTCATAATAAGATAAGTCAGCTGGCAACATGGAGGGACCTGGAGATCGTCATTCTAAGTGAAGTCAGCCAGAAAGAAAAAGAAAAATACCATATGATACCACTCATGCATGAAATCTAAAACAAAAAAAGAAAAAAAAGACAAGTGAACTTATTTACAAAACAGAAACAGACTCACACATAGAAAATAAACCTATGGTTACCAGTGGGGAAAAGGGGTGGGAAGGGATAAACTGGGAGTTCAAGGTTTGCAAATACTAACTTCTATATATAAAATAGATAAGCAAGTTTCTACTGTAGAGCACAGAGAACTAAGTTCAATATCTTGTAATAACCTATAATGAAAAAGAATATGAAAATGAATATATGTATGCATATAGATGACTGAAACATCCTGCTGTACACCGGAAGTTGACACATTGTAAACTGACTAGACTTCATATACATGTGTGTATATGTATATATAAAAATTAGAAAAGTCGAATAATTTAACAACAAAAAAGGTAAGTCACCTGGGTTGACATCCCCAAATCAGAACCCGTCTCTTCCCTGTTCCCAGGTTTAAATATGGCGCCTGCTGTTGATAAACGGAACCTGGAACTGACAGGGGAGAGGGGTAAAGTATATTTTTCTTCTCCTACATCTTCTTCTTGTCCATTTAGTCAAAATAAACAAGTAATTCATATCCTTTATATTTAAGGAAATGTATAGGTTATAGCTTGATTTGTGTTGTGCCATTAAAAGTGGATTTCCAAGACGCCAGTCTACTTGAAAGGGAAAAGAGTAGCCATGACTATTAGGAGGACCAATTGCTTAGCAGACTGACAGCCACAAGAAGATCTGACAGCGCCTCCCAAGACCTCTTCAAGGAATAAAGAACTGTGTACCCATCACCTTCCTGCCTCTCATCTCACTGTTAGTGCAGATACACAAGTGGGGGTGGGGTGCATGAGCAAGGAATTGGAACACTTCCAGATTCTTGTGACCTGCTATCACTGAAATAATGCCAATGTTTACTTAAACTCAGCCATCTTCATTTAGGCACCAGCTATTGCTAGTTGAATGATTTCAAGTGAAGGAAAAAAGAAAAAAAAAAAGAATAAGGCAGAACAAAATGTTACCTTGAGCTGGGAAGAAGTGTCCTGGTTTCCATAAATCCTTTGAGCGATCCCACGGTTTTCATTGGACAGCCTCTTCAGAAAGTCGTAATCGACATCGAATCCTATTCCCAAGCTGAACAAGGAGATGTTGTCTCCTATGTTGTCCCTCACGTTTTTCTGAATTTTTGACAATTTCAGTTCACCTAAACGTGACGATGACAGGAAGGAAATAAACAAGGAGGCCATGTTATAAAGTTTGAGGAGAAAACCCACAGAAAGCAGTTTAGCAAAATTTGTCCAAATTAAAAATGCACTTATGCTTTGACCCAGTCACTCAACTTCCAGGAATGTTTTTTACAGATGCAATCATACATGCTGAATTAAAGTATGGATGATGGTATATAGCAACGTTATTGGGAATGGCAACACATCAAAAACAACCTAAACGTATACCAATAAGGGAGACTGGTTAAATTATGGTACATTCAAACTGGGAAATACTATGCAGCTATGAAAAAGAACAAGGCAATTATTTATGTATTTATTGAATGAGCTCAAAGATGTATTTTTTAAATTTTAATTTATTCATTTTTTGGGGGGAGGTAATTAGATTCATTTATGTATTATTATTTTTTTTAATGGTGGTACTGGGGATTGAACCCAGGACCTTGCGCATGCTAAGCACACACTCTGCCACTGAGCTATACCCTCCTCCTTCAAAGATGCATTTTTCAAGGGGAGAGAAACAAGGTGAAGATCAGTGTATGCAAGATGCATTAGTACAGGTGTGTGTATGTACACACTTTCATATATATGTGTGTGTGTGCGTCTGTATTCAGAGTATATAGATATGCATAGAACATCTCTGGAAAGATACACAAGAAATTGGCAACCAGTGACTGTCTCCAGGGACAAGAAGTGAATGGTTGAAGGTCAGGAGTGAGAAACTGACAGGTTTTTTTTTGTTTTTTTTTTTTTTTTTACTGTATTTCCTTTTCTTCTTTACGATTTTATTCTAAAATTAAATTTTAAAAGTCATCTGATGGAAGGAGGGAAAACACTAAATCATAACAAATACACACGGCCGCCATTCTTTCTCACTCCCCCTCTTTCCAGAACCCTGGCGCACTGTCAGGACTGCACCACTCACTCCCCTTCCGCTGAGCTGTGCCGGGCGCCGGCTAGACACAGACCGTGTCTACAAGACGGACTGCAGTGCAGCGCCGCTCTCCCTCCCACTGATGCTTGTCAGCGCAAAGACGCAAATAAAGCAAATAAAGACAGCGGTACGCAACAGAAGCAGGGAGGTGGCAGGCCGTTTTGTGGACAGGAAAAGTGCTTAACACACAGGATGCATCAGAGAAGAAAGCTCACTGCATCAGGTGCAGTGAGCAGTGTGGAGAAGCACGGAGGACTAAGTTACTCAGAGGTTCTCCTGGGAGAGCTGGATAAACACTCATCACACTCACTCCTGTGCACCATCTCACACACGTCAAGTTGAGGAAATAAATGCATTTCACTAGCACCTATCAGCAATCCTCACGGCGTACGATTTGAATTCCCCACATTGTGGAGGCAAAAGGGCGGCTTTCCAGAGCATCTCCCCAAATGTCCGGGGATTGTTTTAAGTGGGGTGAGTGCTTCAGGGTTCTTTAGGAAGCATGGGTTTTAAACAGTTTAGAAATTCAGGTAAATGTCACGAGAGTTCCCATTTCAAGAAAATCACGTTCCCAAGAAACCACAGTATAAATGTTTGTCGCTAGAAAATTGAAGTGATGCTTGCCTACTGTTGGATCGCCGTCAGACACCAAAATGATAAGTGACACTGCGTTGGGGTCCAACAGTCCCAGGTTGTTGGCTTCATTCAAAATAAAGATGGCCCGCAGGAGGGCTTCGTTGATATTTGTGCCTGTGAACGCAACAGAGCATGCCATTCTGTTAGATACTCTTACTTTCCACCCAAACCATCACATCTTGGGTTCAGATTCATCTGGTGATGACTCGTGCATAATTTATTTATTCAGCACCCAAGTCATTCCATTGCTTTCCAAGGGATGTAAATTTTGGTCAAGATTCCCCAGTGGCATAAAATCCTCACTTTGTAGTAAACGCTTCCCTTAGAGAGGCATGAACCCTTTCAAAGCACGTTGACATCGACGTGTCGTTAGCCACCAAACTGAAGGTACCGATGCACCTGGACACTGTTCTGTAGTCAGTTACATGTTAGGCCATGCGAGCCATAAAAAGGCTAGTGCCACCTCCCGACACCCCTTTTTGAGGATGGAATGGTAAAAGCGTGTGTGGGATGGGTTATATGTTGTGCTTCCACCATGAACTTAGTACTCCTCATGGAACGATAAAGGTATTATTTAAGGCAGACCATGGCAGGCTGGGCACAGACCACTGCGGGAGGGAAGAATATTTCTTATGTGAACTGAGGTTTGAATCTAATGGAATTTGCTCCCTGGGCTTCAGGCTGAACCCCCTCACCTCCACTGGGCTGGATTTTCTCAATATAATTCTTGGCGTCCGCAATCTGTGTTTTTGTAGCTGAGACTAAATCATTTCTCCAGGTTCGAACGTTGTGGTTGAAATCAACCACAGAGAACTGGTCTTCAGTGCGTAGGTCATCCAATATGGTCTTCATGGCTTCCACTGTCTATTTAAAAAGAGGATGGAAGTAAGTTCATGTGTGTCAGTTTTTTTTTTTAGATTCTTTATAAGTGATATCATAGGAATGTTTGTCTTCCTCTGTCTCACTTACCTCACTCAGTATGATAATCTCCAGGTCCATCCATGTTGCTGCAAATGGCATGATTTCATTCTTTTGTACCCCAGAAACTAACACAACTTTGTAAATCAACTACACTTCAATTAAAAGAAAGAATGGAAAAGATTCTTAATACATAAGCTTTAAGCCTAAGAAGAAACGAGGAGGACCAATCATTCATCCTAGTCATTTTCAAGGTGCAATTCTCCTAGAAAACATCTTGAACCCACCTCAGTAAACACAGGTCTGCCTCTCACGGATCCTGAACATGTTTTGTCTGCATTTTGATATTTAAACTTTCACCATCTCATTTCGTTATGCGTGACCAGTTTCATGGTCTCATTTTAAGTTCAGGATTATGAGCCTCAGAGCCAATCCGAGCAGCATTTGAACGAACTGGTCACATCTCCCTCTTAAGACAACTTGCTCATTATCTTCCAGAACCTCGGCCTGTCTTGGTTTTTTCCCCTCTGATACTCACTGACTGCTTTTCTTAATCTCCTTTGCTGGTTCCTCCTCTTCTCCCCAAACTATTCTAATTATTGGAAGAGTGTAGGGTTCACTCTTGGTTCTCGTCTCTAATTCCACTTGCTCCTTGCTGTTCTCATCTGGGCTCACTGCTGTCAGTACCTTCTACATGCTGGTGGCTCCACCACGTACAGCTCGCTATCACCCTTTTGAACACTGGACTGGACGTGTCCACTTGGGTGTGTAACAGTCGTCTGAACTTCAGTGATAAACCAAATGCCTGACACACAGTAGGTGCTTAGTAAACATTTGTTAAACGAAAGAAGAAAGGGAGGAAGGAGGAAAGGAGGGAGGGAGGGCAAGAAGGAAGGAGAGAATAAACTGTTGTGTTAGACCAGTGGTTCTCAACTGAGAGCAATGTCCTCCCTGCAATGTCTGAAGACAGTTTTGATCGTCACGACTGGGAGGGTGGGTGCTACTGGCATCTAGTGGATAGAGGTCAGGGATGCTGCTAAACATCTGTGTGTGGAAGGGAGAGCTCAGTGGGAGAGCGCATTACAAGGTCCTGGGTTCAATTCCCAGTACCGCCATTAACAAAAACAAACAAACAAACAAACATCCTACAATGCACAATGTGGCCCTCACAATAAAGGACCAGCCAGCCTAAAATGTCAGTAACACCCCGATGGGAACCTCAGCATTTGGGTGTAAGCACAGTGGGCAGGGCCACGTTGTTTCCAGCTGTTGGATCCCAGAACAGTAGTGAACACTTGGATGGTCAGAATTGGTTGTTCAGTGAATGAAAGGTTCGTTGGTTGTTCAAAGTGGTTGAATGGATGGATCCAGCCATCAATGAATGGATGAAATGTCCTTGTTGGTTTAGAATCACATCTATACCATTAACACAGAGTGAGCCTACGGAAGCATGAGACAGGATGGTCCCCCTCAATGAATTACAATATAATTTAGAAAAAATGCACATAACTGTTTCAAAGTTACTCATGAACAACGGCAAGACACCAGAGTAAAATGTTATACGGAAGAACTGAAAGAATATTAAAGCAGAAGAGTGAGCAGAGTGAGAAGAGGCTATACTGAGATGATATTTTTCAAAAAGGTGAGGGTTGAGTAAATCTCTGCTCCTCATAAGCCACCCAGTCCGTGTAACCTTGTCAGCAGCCTGAGCTAAGACAAGCCCTAGGCGGGAGGCACACTGAACAACTGTAGTGCCAGGAGGAGGTCGAGGAAAGTCGGCAGCCCATGGCCCACTGTCAACCAGGGGGTACTTACCTGTTTCATTTTCACTCCCCACATCGAGCCACTAACGTCGATGACAAAGAGGATGTTCTTGGGAATTGGGTCCATGTTTTCAGGAGCAAAGAAGTGGACAAAATATCCATTAAATACCTGAAAACCAGAAACTATCTGTGAGACAAACCATTACGTATGTTTGGTATGGAGGAAGATGAGGGTCTGGGGATGGAGAGAGGAGGGGACACATGGTGAGCAGAAGGCGTGACGGCCGGTTGTAAGGAAGAGAACAGAGGGTTGGGGTCCACCCGTCCCTCCCTTCTCCTTCCTGCTCCTTCCCTAGGAAGCTCCGAGCCTTCTCAGCAGTTCAACCCCCAGGGTGTCTCACTCCAGTCCCCTCCGCTCCACCCAGTCTCCGTTGAGAGCCTCCACTCCAGGCGCCCTGCGAACCAACAGCGAATCAGGAGGAGCCCCTGCTCTCATGAGGCTCATGAGCAAGTAGAGGATCCAGACAAATACAGAGGCAATTTTCCAGCCCAGGGAAAATTCCAGCAAAATAAAATTCTCCGAGAACACCCAGTGGAGGTGCGTCTACCTCAGAAGAGGGGTGGGGTCCTTTCCCAAGGAAATGGCATCTGTGCTGGACTTGAGTGAGAGTTTGGAGATAGCCTGCCAGCGTGGGGGCTGGGGGTGGGGCTGGGGAGGAGACTTCCAGACTGTGTAGCCCTGGGGCATCCTTAGGTCGCTGTAAGTGGTTCAGTGCGATGAATGCCGGAATTCAAGGCTTCAGGGCACAGAAGCCACTGGGCAGATCACGAAGGACCTTCATCTGCACCCTAGGGAGTCTGGACTGTACTTGAAGTTGACAGGCGGTCCCTCGGGCTGGATCCCTGACCACCCTCCGTCTTCCCCTGATGAGTGGCTCACTTCATTCTCTTTCCATTGCCCTTTGGATGCTTCTACCAGGACGCGACAGTGTCCGGCTGCAGGCTGTGTGGCTGGGGACACCCCCCGACCTCCCAGGCCCTGGAGAGAAGCACGGGCTTTTGGACACTCTCAAAGGGCTCTGACCTTAGTGTGGGGAAAGACAGACCCACATCTAAGACACGACACAAGAGGAAGGGGAAACACTCAAGAACTCTCTCAAGGAACATAATCTCCGTGCCTTCTTTGATAGTCTGATTGCAAAGGGCCTTGGATGGTCATCTAAAATTCCCATTTTGTGATTTCC
Organism: Camelus bactrianus; assembly: GCF_048773025.1. Taxonomy (NCBI): domain Eukaryota; kingdom Metazoa; phylum Chordata; class Mammalia; order Artiodactyla; family Camelidae; genus Camelus; species Camelus bactrianus. Next base: position 27,452,033 of record NC_133573.1, read on the forward strand.
TATGGTTCTTCATTTGAGGCCTAGAAGTACCTTTCTGGGACCAAGGGCATGAGACCCAGTGACCCTTATTCAGTTATCTTGACATAAAATGCTTGGCGACACGTAGAGAAATATGATTTTAGTCCCTCGTTGGCAGCCTGGACACTTGCGTTGGCAGCTAGGAACACCCAGAGGCGGAGGGTGTGGGTTATTCAACGAGAGGTAGAGGTCTGGTTTCGGCAGGGCCCTTCTCCTCAAGTCTGCTCTCACCCACCTGAAGTTCACCGACCTTCTCTTCTCTGTTCACATCGTACATCACCACCAGCTCTCCGTCTACCGCCGTCTCAGAGCAGTCGGGGCATTTTCTTTGTTGTGCTACCGTGGGCTTGAAGGTGATGTGTGCCTGGAAAGAACAGTGGTGTGCGAGCGGGTCTCGGCCCCCCTCCCTCTCCAGGTGCCGGGCTGATGGCTGCGCCTTCTCACACACACAGGAGAAGAGGTGCGGCCCCATGACCCGGGGCCATTCAGCCCCGTTACTGATGGGGGGGCCAACCCAAGGGGTGCGAGGGGCGACTAACAGCCCAAGGTGCTGCTGGCCAGGTTTCAGTCCTTTATAAGAGATTCAAAGAATTCCTCCCTCCCCCCCGTGGTAGAAACGGCTACCAGCTCTAGAAAGAGTTGGTGAAAGGGTCTTGAGAGGACTCCGATCTTTCCGAAGGTGGCTATTATTGGCCATTAAGGGAAAGAGAATTAAGCTGAGCATCTCTTGCTGAGATGAATGAAAATCCACTCTGTATTATGTGAGAGCTGTCTTTTAGCTACTGCTCAAGCGGGTGACTTGGAGGAAATGAAGCTCCAAAGTGGACGGCCACTGGTCAAAATGCAATGGAACGATCAGTAGTTTTAGCCTGTACACCCCGTGGAAGACCCTAGACTTTGCTCAAGGATCCCTGTTCCTTCGTATAGTCACCTCAGCTCAGCACCTGGTCACTTTTCTATCCCCCAGAGAAGCAGCAGAACCCACGAGCCCGTGGCCACTTCAACTATGTGACATGCAACGCTCATGGTACCTTCTGCTGTCCCTTAGATACGACCGGAACTCCATCGAAATGCCCATCAAAGGTGTCCAGAACATGAAGAAATCTCAGTCCCTGAGGCTCAATGATCCGCACATCTACCTAGAGGTGGGAAAGAAAATGACTCAAAGCATTAAAACATCTTTCAAGGGGTTCTGAACAAGAGGTACAACGACTAAGTCCTCCACTCTTCTTCTCATCTTTGAGAAATCAAAATTCTCTTCTCAAAGAAGACCCAACATGGGTTCACAATCACTTCTGCATGCCCTTTACATTCTGTGGGATACGATGCATCTCACCACGGAGGCCAAAGACCCTCTGGGCAAATCAGTACTCCCCTTCAATGGCTTCACTTCTCTGGGATTTAATTCCTTTTATTCTACTCTATTCTAACCTATCCTATCCTATTCATTTTTATTTATAAGAATGGAATGAAAATTTTACCATGATCCATTCATCTCCTTCCATCTTCTCCATCTATGAGCAATTCACAACCTGCCTGCTTCACCCTCCTAGCTGCCAAATGGAGAGTAGGTTGAATTGTGCACTTCCCTGGGTTTCTTCCAGATCTCTGTCGTACACAGATGTTCATGTGATGTCACAAAGATTCGAGCCAAGAAAAGTGAAGCTTAGTTCTTAAGGCAAGAGGTGACAATTACAGCAAAGGTGAGTTCAAAATGGTAGACAGTGCAATGCCCCAGGCATTGCTCTCTTGAGGTGATGATAGTTGGGGTGCCACGTGGGGGACACGGTGCAGAGGAAGACCACTGACTCAGCATTCACTGAGCTCCTACGACTTGCCAGCTATTTCCACCAGCTCGTCTCACTTGTAACCAAGGCATGTACGTGTGCTGAGTACCCTTTTCACAGATGGGAAAATTGAGACTCAGGATAACTTGATGCATGTCAGAAGGCGAGGGTAATGGGTTGAATGGTGGCCCCGCTGAAAAACATATGTCTAGATCAAATCCCTGCAACCTGTGGCCGCTACCTGATTTGGAAAAAGGGTCTTTGCAAATGCGATAAAGGACCTGGAGATGAGATCAACCTGTACTGCCCAGGGGGCCCTAAATCCAGTGACAAGTGTTCTTACAGGAACAAGACAGAGAGAGACTTGAGACACTCAGGGGAGGAGGTGATGTGACCGGAGAGGCAGCGATTGGAGTGAAGTGGCCACGAGGCCACACATCAAGGAATGCTAGCAGCTTGCAGACACCAGAAGAAGCAAAAAACACTCTCCCCGAGAGCTTTCAGGACTGTGGCCCTGCCAGCTCCTTGCTTTCAGATTTCTTTCCTCCAGAGCTCCGAGAGGACACATTACTGCTGTTTTAAGCCACGCAGTGTGTGTGGTCCTTTGTCACCGCAGCCACAGGAAACCGAGACAGCTAAGAAGGAGAGGAGCCGGCATTGAAATCAGTAGAGAAGGGGTCTGGTTGACTCCAAACCCATAGTCTTTTCTGCACACCGCCCTGTCCTGCAGCATTGAGTGGCATCGAACACCACAAAGAGTGGTGACAGACAGAGTACAGATTGGGGACAGGGGCCCCATGAGGGTGGCGTCACCGCACGCTCTGCACAAGATGCTCACCTGCATGTGTTTGGCCAGCCGTCCCGGGTGCAGGGGGAGCCTGTGTTCATAGGAGCCCAGCTTCCTCCACTTCATTTCGTGGTAATGAAGCTCAAACTGCACCTCTGATCCGGGGAGGACGTTCACTTCGGTTTTGAAGTTCTCCATGTCAAGAGCTCTGCTCCTAAAGATGTGAATCCCCCGCCCCCCATAAGTCATCACATGCAGAATCTATGCAGAGGGCAACCGGACTTCCCTGGGCTGTCAACCTGCTCAGAGGTAACTGCAACTTCTAGGTAACTTTCATTCCACCAACCTGGAATTTCTCTCTCCTCCCCTACCTGATCTTTTTCTTCCAGAGCTTCTTACAGATTTGGGAGTCACCTGCAAAGAGCTACCAGTTATTGACCCCCTACTATGTGCCAGGAACTTGACACAGATTATTGCTATTACAGCAGCTCTGCAGGATGGATACCAATACCCTCAGCCATCAGATGGTAACCGACGCGGCTCACGAAGGGTAAGGAATCTGCTCTAGACCACGCGGCGAGTCGACTGTAAGGGCAGGACTCAAACCCAAGTTTCATCGACTCCAAAGACAGCTCGCATTTCTCCTGCTGCTCATGAGACTCATTCTAAGGGTTCTTTATATTTTTGAACGTCTTCAGAAAGAAGACATCTACTGTTTCATCAAATTGAGTATATATTTCCAACATTAGGCCAGTTATGATTTCCAGCATGAAACCAGCATTATTCTTTATTTCCAGCATGAGGCCAGCATTAGTCCCACACACACCAAGTCCAATGTGATCGTTAATCTTGAGGTGTTGATGGTTTTAAAGAGAAAACCATCTGAGCATTGGGATAAACAATGAGTGATTTTTTTTAAAAAAATTAAATAATTAAATGGCTAAATAAGCAAGGTGAGACTGCACAGCCAGCTCATCTGGGATCAGGGAAATACCATGATGAGCTTGGGATACTGGACGGCTGGAGAAAAAGACACACGGAGCTTAGGAGTAGCGCGTGCGGTGAGAGGCTGAGTTATCTGGGGGGCGGACTGGTGCGTGGGCTCCTTCTCTGTCGTATCTGCAGTACCTGGAAGACTCTCTGCTACAAACACGTCTTTGTGGACTGAAGAAGTAATACGTGGGTGGATGCTGTGGTCAAGGTGATGAGTAAAGAAGGCAAAACGATACTTCAAGATTAAAGACCTGAGGAACCTGGGTCCACGCTGGGGGTGTTCCCTCAGCCTGGGCTATCCTGTCCTCTCTCCTGGCTGAAGTCTGCTCATCTCTCCGGGCTCAGTGCAAGCATCAGCTCTTCTGTGACGACCTTCTGGACCCCCAGATGGAATTGTTCCTTTGGTCCTTGGGGCCCCTGAAGGGTTTGGCACCCTCTGTACATTAGCACATTGCACCGTTATATACCACCCCCTTGTATATTATATATACTATAGTCAGCTATAGGTTACATATATTATAGTCACCTATGTGTTTTACACATTACAGTCATTTATATGTTATATATACGATAGTCACCTATATGTTATATATATTATGGCCACTTATATATATTAGTCACCTATATAATATATAGTCACCTATGTTATTTACAATAGTCTCCTATGTTATACCTATTAGTCATTTATATGTTATATAGGATAGTCACTTATATATTATATATTATAGTCACTTCTATATTATCTACATGACAGTCACCTGTATGTTATATATACGACCTGTGTGTTACATATTAGATAGTCACCTCTATGTTATATATGAGACAGTCACCTATATGTTATAGATAAGATAGTCACCTGTCCGCTACATATATGAAGTCACCTGTATGTTACATATATGAAGTCACATGTATGTTACATATAAGAAGTCACCTGTGTGTTACACATATGTAGGCTATACAGTGTAGGCTCTGAGGCTGTCTCCCCACTGGCCTGACAGTGTTCGTTGTGGTGTCACTGTCACCTCTGACAGAACGGGGTACAGTGTTGACATTCAATGCATTTTTTGAATGAATGAACACATGAACGAAATGGAAAGAAACTCAGCTGAAGGGAACTTTGGGATGTAGAGGAGGAGGAGGAAGAAAGACACATGTAGGCTCTGGGAGGAGATTAGATACGCAGTGAGGACCAGTGAACATTCCTTTGACACTTCCTGTTGGAGAGGCTGCCTCTTTGAGGGTGGTCTGCCATTCCCAGTGTCTTAGTTAAGACTATAATGGGTAGAAAAAAGTAAACAGAATCTACACTAAGTAACTGGTGCTGGAAAGGGTGCCACCCCATAAAAACAAGGCAGAAAAAAAATCATTACAGCAAATTCCAAACCCTTCTCTGCAGAGGTGGGCAGTGCTGGGCCCGGCTCGGCAGAGGATCCGCACGGCCTCTGCGTGCTCTGCTGGCAGCCACGTTTAGTCACAGAGCGCCCTCCACACGCACGCCGCGCTGCCTGGGGGGCGGCTGTGAGAGCGCCTGCAGCTCAGGTGCTGCAGGAGGCCTTGGGCAACTGTACGGTGATTCCCCGTTCTCCCACCTGCGACCAGGTCTGCGCTTGCTGGAGGCTGGCCCGCCGTGGAGGGGATGGGGCTGAGGCGGGCAGCAGTGGGACAGGAGCCCGGCTGTGCGGACCCCCCCTTACCTCAGCAGTCCCGCACTTTTGCCTTGTGCTCTCGCCTGTGAGTAGAGGGCTCGGCCAGCAGATTTCTCCCTAATGGAGCTGGTAAAAGTCATGCCGTTCACAGTCCTGAAAATGACAGAGGGCCCATGCTTGGTCCAAACGGTAGTCTTAGCACCACAAGCAAACATCAGTGGTGTGGCCATTGTGGAAAACAGTACAGAGATTCCTTAAAAATCTGAAAATAGCTTTACCCTATGATCCAGCCGTCCCACGCCCGGGCACATATCCAGTAGGTGACTCTGTGCAGCTCCACACGCACTCGTGTGTGGTTCCCCCTAAGCCAGGGCAGCGCCATGTATTTTTCTCTCCCCAAGTAAGTGGGAGGTTGTTACCATAGAGACAGGCTGAAGTTGACTTTCATTTATTAGAGAAGAAAAGCAAATCCTTCACAAATTCTGTTCCTTCGAACAGAAACAAATGCCGGGGACCCATGCACATGATGACTCTTCTTTTCCTTAAATGGAGGCACTGGGAATTGAACCCAGGACCTCGTGCATGCTAAGCACATGCTCTACCACTGAGCTACACCCTCCCCCCGCAAGATGGCTCTTGATACGCAGTGGGTCCACAGCTTTGAAAGTGAGAACCCTTGGAGCAGCTGACCATCATGGTCCCTTCAAGGTATGAGGGGCTTAATTCCGTGAGTAGAGGGTATCCAGCTTCTGGTTCTACAGAGTAGTTACTCACATGGAGAAGTTGGAGATGAAGGCTCCTTTGGGAATCTGAACATCAAACACGACACTCTGAGGCTGTGGGGAGTGGTTCACCACTTCGGCCTGGATGACGGTGTTGGCCATCCGAGAAGTAATAGTAGACTGGACTTTATAGCTAGAAAGGGTGACTTGATCCACATCGCCCTGTAATTGGCAAGAAAATACAACTGTACTCGAAAGAAAATTACACAGAGCCTCACTATGTATTTGGTGTTAACAGCGGTCCATGTTATTACAAACCGTTCTAAGGCATTGGTCAGCACACAACTCGGGTGTTATTAAGCATAACTTTTGGGAAGACCCCGCAGGCAGAAGTCTGCCTCTGTTGCGAGATATCCTGAGATGTCTTTCAGCTCTGTAAGTCTATAAATCATGATTTGAAAAATTAGAATACAAGGGGGAAAAATGGTTCTAGGGAGGCAAGATCGGATTACGTAAGTGCAGGAAATAACTTCAGAATGCCGGGGCAGAGGAAAGGAAAGGACACGGGGTTACAGTGTTGGAAGGGGACCTGGGCTGTATCTTCAGAGTGGGGCACTGCCAGGGGCATGGTGGGGTGGTCCCCAAAGTCCCAAACTGGGACCTACCTTCTTCAGTCTTATCTATTGTAATTTCATCTTCTCCCAGTCCTCTTCTCCTTCCCAAATTAAAACAAAATATGAGGGGGTGGAAGTATAGCTCAGTGGTAGAGCATACGCTTAGCATGCACAAGGTCCTGGGTTCAATCCCCAGTACCTCTATTAAAAAAAAAAATCTAAAGACAAAATATGGGAATTCTCATGGGTTTGAGCTACAGTCCGGCACTCTGGAACTCCTTCCTCAGTCCCTCTCTGCTGATTTAAGGCAGCTCCAGTATCCATGTGCTCAAAGACAAAGTACTACTAAAAACACATATCTTTTGGGAGGTGCCTCTAGAGGGTAAGATTCTTCAAGGTTCTGGCAATTACACGACCCACTAGGTTTTACTTTTTCCTCTGAAAGGTTTGGTTTATTTCCATACTGAGTGTCCTTTACCCAAACTTTGTCATCCAAGATTAAACCTTTCAACTTGTTAACATGCACTGGGGATTGAACCCAGGACCTTGTGCACGCCAAGCACACACTCTCCCGCTGAGCTGTACCCCCCATGCCTTTAGGGGTCCTATTTTAAATCAGAACTGTTACACTGGAGTAAATACACATGCTTGGATGAAACCTACGCTGTCGGGCAAAACTTGAGAAAATGAAGAGGAGGGCCCTTTCCAGCTCATGGGGACATCACTCCCGCTGTGCGCACACTGCACCCTGTCATCTGAATTTGGGCTTCCAAACAGAATTGGGCAAGGGGGCTGTTTCGTAAGGCAGGTAAATGCTCTCAGTGATGAAGACGAAGGAGGCCACTGTATCGATTTCTCAATAATAGGTAACAGAAAAGTCATTCAAACATCAATTTTTAACAAAATCAAAGTCAACTTACCACCATTTCTCCAGGTTCTCCAGAAACACTTCTCTGTGAAAGGAAATTGGAGAATCAGTCTTCAAAAGTGCATTGCTTATTACCTTGAGGGAAAAAACTGTTTTCTCTTGGTCAAAAAAAATTTTTTTTTCTTCCATACTGAGCAGTAAACTCATTTACTGGAGCCAAGACCTAAATATCAAATAGTCCTGAATACTACTTTCTGGCTTGTTTCTGTGAACAGATGTCTCAGCCCCTTTTCAGTGGCGTGTCCATCATCCTTTGATTCAATGCTTAAATATGAGCTTTTAATTTTTTTGGAAGTGGGAGGGGAGTAATTAGGTTATTTATTTATTTTTTTACTGGAGGTTCTGCGGATTGAACCCAGGACCTTGTGTATGCTAAGCATGTGCTCTACCACTGAGCTGTACCCACCCACCTCAAAACAAGTATTTTTACGGATGGGGGTTATAGCTCAGTGGTACAGTGTGTGTTTGGCATGGGTTCTGGGTTCAATCAATCCCCAGTGCCTTTGTTAAGGGGAAAATTTTTTTTAATTAAAAAAACCCAAATTTTTAAATAGGGTGATTTAATTTAATTTAATTTAATTTAATTTTTTACGGGGGGTAATTAGGTTTATTTATGTATTTAATTTTAGAGGAGGTGCTGGGGATTGAACCCAGGACCTTGTGCATGCTAAGCATGCCCTCTACCACTTGAGCTATACCCTCCCTCCAAAACCAAATGTTTTTAAATGAAAATATTCAACCAAACTCATGCTGAGTGGCATATATCACCATTGTTCTACTTGACTAAGTGTTTTCATAGCAGCAAGTCAGTGGGAACGAATATCTGTTTCTTTCATTAGATGAAGCTACGTGGGGACAGAGACGTAAACGAATCTCCTCGATGGTTTAGCCCCGAGGCAGGCGCGGTGACGGCAGGTGGAAAATTCTGTACTCTAACCCCTGTGCTCCGGAATTAGCCACACGAATGACTGTCCTGGGGGCATGGAAAGCTGACTGCCTTTTGAGTGATGGGTGGACATTTAATGCCTGGCAGACTTTTAAAGAATAATGCAAGAATTGGTTATAAGCTTAGCTTGTCTGATTTGGGGTGAACTGAAATTTTAGGGGGTGTTTTGCACCCTAGTGAGGCCAGCAGTTGCCTTCTTTTGGACTTTTTAAATGCAGTTCTCAACGACTAAGATTCCTCTTTTAGCGGGAGACCCTGACATGAGGGCTTGCCGATTGGGTTTTAACATTATCAGTCCACAAAACACATGGACTTGTAGCAGGTCAAAAATTCATCCCCACACAAAACATGTCATAGGTCAGCTTAGCGTTGCTTCCACAAATACTTTTTTTTTTTTTTTTTTTTTTTTTTAGCACATGGGCTCTACGTGGGAGAAGCCCCCGAGAGAACTCATCTCTGTGAGTTAGAAGATTTTGTCTATGATGCTGCTGGTCTCTGGGATGCAGCCGCCAGCGCAGCCTGGTCCCCTGTGTTCTGTGAGCTACTCCCCAGACAGTAGTGACCGGTGGGGGAGGATATATGCCTGTAGTAAGAGGCGTCTGCCACCGCTGGGGTAAGAAATGTCCTCCTAAGGAGTAATTCCTCCCTACAAGGCAGTAAAACCATCCCATAATCTTAAACTTCGAAGAAAACACGTAGCCATGTGTTCTTTAAGGGACCAAGGTGACCCTTACAGCGTGGAGGCTAACAGACAGCCGCGTGGAGGTTTCACTTTATTTCACCTTGACCGCGATTCCCCCTGGATGTAATGCCATTGCACTAAGATACAAGCTCTTGAGAAAATCTAGCAAAACGCATCTCAGTCCTCTTCTTCTGTCTTCAGTCATGATCCCGTTGACCTAGTTTCCCTTTTGGAACCGAGGCTTACTGTACCTGGTGCCGACGGGTTTCCGGCGCAACTTGAAATTCGCCTGGGGCCACTTCCACAAGCTCGCCATACTCTGCAAACTTAAAAAAGGATTTAGGATGTTCACTTCGATTAACAAAAAAGAAGCAGCTGCTGACAGGTGTACCGTATTCAATGTATGATTTTGTCTGATTTTTCCATATCTCTGGGCAAACTCATTTTTTTAATACGATGATTTCTTTAATGTATTTGTTTGCTAGTTATGTCTCAGAGGTGAGGAAACAGAAGTTAATATCTTCAAATTTGTTGGATGCAGGAATTCATTTTTGAGTTTGCCTGAAGACAATTAGGCATCCAGTTAACAGGTACAGGGGTTATAGTAACCCAGGGACCAAGCAGGTGCTGGGGGAGCACTGGGTAGATCTTGGGGGCCTCGGCAGTGTCTAAGCAGACAAACGCGAACCTTTACCCATCCAGTTACAATTGTTGATACAAAAGAGAATACCAGTCAGTGCCTGAAAAAGCACAAACACATTTGGATGTCTTGGCTTCAATTCCTGGCTCCGCCAAGGAGATTTCCAACACACTCTGGTGGTTTTTAAAGTGTCGGAAAATATGATAGTTTCTAAGCAGACAGAGCAATTTTTTTTTCCCTTGCAAATATGCCATCCTGCTCTTTGGCATTTTTGTAGGCAATCCACTCTGCATCACAAGCTGCTGCGTCTTCCAGGATATTCCCATAACACAGGCTGTTCCTCCGGCAGCAAAATAGCTCTTGTGTGATTTTCAGGATGACTCAATTCAAGACTCTCGTTACCCTGAGGAGGCCCAAGGGTCTGAAGCAGTGACCTCGAGCTCCCAGGGAGTAATTCCTGCACTCTGCCAGCCCACTTGCCCAATCTCCCTCCTTTAAAAAAAAATTTGCATTCTTTTTTATTGAAGTCTAGTCAGTTTACAACGTTGTGTCAATTTCTGGTGCACAGCACAATGTCCCAGTCATACATATACAGACATACACTCGTTTTCATATTCTTTTTCATTAAAGGTTATCACAAGATATTGAATATAGTTCCTTGTGTTATACAGTATAAACTTGTTGTTTATCTATTTGATATACAGTAGTTAGTATCTGCAAATCTCGAACTCCCAATTTATCCCTTTCCAACCCCGCTACCCTCCCTTTAACAGAGATGTTTAAAGTGCCCTTAATTTGGAAATCATTGTTCACTTAGGTGTGAAAAACAACAGTGCTTTGAAAATGGCTTTTCCTGCACTCTTGTAAGTTCATAACAATAGCCCTGCAGCTAGTGATTATGAAGTCCCTCCTTGGGCTCTACTGTGCTAGATAGTTTACATATGTCACTTGATTCTTGCAGCAACTTTTTGGGTTAGTTCAATTATTATCCCCATTTTTCAGATAAGGAGGGACTGGCTGTCCTCCATACCTGCCACCCTATGGCGCCAGCCCATGGATTTGATTCTCATGTAGAATCCATTAACGCTTTAAAGTATAAATACATGTTCCAGTAACTATAACAGTGAGCACTTCTTTCTGGGGGGAGGGAAGGTAATTAGGTGTGTTTATTTTTTAATGGAGATACTGGGGGCCCCAGGGACCCCAGGACCCTGACCACCCCCCCTCCCACCGTTAACAGTGAACACTTCTACTCAGATGAATTTTATCACGAATGTACAAGCAACAGGCAAGTTACTAAGCGAACGGACAGGGCTGATGGCAAGGAGTCTTCTGGAAGTACTTACTTCTGAAAGTCCATTGGTGGGGATTTCGAAGCCTCGTGCTTTAGAGAGAAGGAACCAGACCAGGAAGCACGTGAGTCCCTTCATGGTGCCGGGCGGCCGTGCCCAGCGCTCCCAGGCAGGGTCTGGGGAGAATCCCACCGCTCACTGACCCACGTTCGGGGGACAGAGCCGGACGGCTGGCTTTTAAAAAGCAGAAAAGAGAAGACGAGAGCTCTCAAACTTTGTTCCAAAACAAGACAAATATTTGTTCTGGAGTTCAAACTGAAGCTGCAGGGGTGGATCAGACGCCCAGAGGTTATTCAAACAGCAGACCCGGAGGCATCACCAGGCGGTGTGGGTGTGCCGTGCTTTCTTCGTACCTCCCCCCACCCCGCCCCGCCCCCACTTTGGCTGATTCCTGTTCATCTGAAAATCAGAGAGACCTAAAGATCAGTGCCACCCGCTCTGAAAGACCAGGTGAGGAACTTTACTGAGAGATCGAGTCAGAGAGAGAAAAGCTAAAGTTGACAAGTCGCTGGGAACAACATCCTTTGGTTTCAGTGAAAACAGGAGGAATTTAGGAAAAGTGGGAGAAAAAAAAACCCCATGGTTTTCGGCTCAAAGCATTTGTTGGCAGAGCTTTCCCCTCTCCTTTTGATAACTGAGAGCCTATTCTATAAAAGAACTGGGCAAGCAGCAGGTGTCGGGTGGTCAGCCTCACTTAGGTCACTGGAAGATCAACTCTCTCCAGTCCCAGAATCAGGGAAAGCCCAGCCTCGCCCCCACTTACCGTTGGGGGTCGTGAATCCTAATTACAATGTCAGAGGATTTATTGAGCCCTCCCTGATGTCAGGCAATTCTACTTGCATGAACTTTCATTCTTTTTTTTTTTTTTTAACTATAAAAGGGCCACACAAGGTATGTACTACGTTTATCTTCATTCGCCATCGAGGAGGATAAGGTTAAGTAACTGATTTCCCATCTCGCAGGTGGCAAGTGGAGACTCCCTTCAAGGTCAGCCTGATATCAAAGCCTTTGCACCCGGTGACCACGTCCAGGAGAGGAAACCCGTGGTCCATCTCCGGGATGGGTGTAACAGGTGTGAATTCAGACCAGTTTAAACCTGCAGTCCCCACGCTGGGCGGCCAGTCTACCTGGCAAGCCTTTTCCTTGAGCCTCAACTCCAGACACCTGCTTGCACTGGACCCAGTGTGGTCAGCTCTCTGGCAGTCTCCTTCCCCAGGATGGAGCTATGGCCTCCTGCCCGAGGTTCCCTGATCTGGGAGCTGGTCAAGGACCTGCGGCTGAAACCTCTACCCTTTAAAGGTTCACTCACACAGGGGAACTTACACCCGCATGAAAACAAGAAGTCTGCTATGACCTTTGAAGCCTGGTGATGTAAGGCTGTTTCCACCAGATCTGTGCTGTCTAAGCTAGCTTCCCTGCATCTCAGACACTCAGTGTGAGGTCCACACTGACCCCAGGACAAATAGGTCAGTTCTCTGAAACTGCCTTCTGATTTTGTTTAAAGGGAAATCGTTTAAAGTTTATCCCCAAAACAACGCAAGTGAAAAGAGAAAAGCAAAAACAACGCCAAAAAAGATAAACTGACATATTAAAATATTCAAGATGATCTTTTAAAAACCGCAATTTTATTTGTTACATCTAAGCACATACCCAAAATAGTGTTGGTTCAAATGTAATATAAAATGCAAATAGATTAAATTTGTCTGTAAGATTATGAAGATTTTTAAAAAATGCTCAACCATATGCTTTCTCTAAGAATTTACACTTTACCTCTAGAAAAAAAAAAGACTGAATGTTGAGATTCCATTAAAATCTATCTTATTTATTCCAAAAACTTGGAAACGGCGGTTATGAGGATGGAATCAGGTTAAAAGAGATGCCATAGCCAATCACAATAAAAAGAAATCAGGAAGAGAATTAAATCTAAGATTATGAACTGTGTGCCCACTGTTGTGAAGTACCTCTCCAGAACTTTTTCATCTTGCAAAACTAAAACCCTGTCCTCACTGAACAGTTAACTCCCCTCTCTTCCTCCCCAGAAACCATTACTCTCCTTTCGACTTTTGTGTCTGTGAGTATGATTACTTTAGACACCTCACGTACGTGGAATTACATGTGTCCTTTTGTGATTGGCTTATTTCACTTCGCATCATGTCCTCACGGTTTAGCCCTGTTGCAGCCTGTGTCAGGATTTCCTTCTTTTTTTTTTTTTTTTTTTTAAGGCTGAATGTAACAGTCTGTGGTTATGTATATACCACACTTCATCCATTCATCCTGCCATGGATACTTAGGTTGCTTCCACTAAACGTGTATATTTTTAAAGTTTTCTCTGGAATCTTTCATAATTAAACAATTAAAAAGAAATCCAAAAAGCAAAAAAAAAAAAAAATCAGTTTCAAATCAGTTAAAATTATTTTCAGCAACGAATAACGGTAAACTTGGCGGAGTAAAGAAAATGCCTTGTTTGACGTGCCCCCTCATTTTGTTTAAATAAAATAAAGATCTAAGCTAAACTGGTACATCTGTTAGGTGCCGGTAGAGCAGCGTTTGCTGCAAATGAAGGTGGCTTGGGGTCGGAGCGTCTATGATGATTTGGTTTTGTTACCCAAATGCTTGGTCTCAGCTACGAGTAAACGTGGTGAGCGTTTCTGGGGACAAGCCAGCTCCGACTGCATTTCCTCTCCCTTCCCACTTCCATTCCACTCATTCATTTTCTGGAACCTTAGCGATGTCTTCTAGAGGACTTCTTGGCTGCCGTTTCTGAATCCAGCACGCTCACACCACGGCTGAAGCAGCATCCGAGAGCAGCTCCGAAGCTGACACCCCCTGCTCCCAAGTCCCTCCTCTCTTTCTCCAGAGGATCCAGCCAAGACTGATTTTCACGGTAGTCCAGGCTCTCAGCCAGCAACTCCCTTTTCAGCCTGGTCTCTCAAACTCCTTCAAGCACCTTACACACCTTGACCATCTGTTCACCCTCAAACCTTTCAATAAGGGCTTTCCCCAACACAGTTCCCTCTGCCTGGAGTCGCCACCTTTTCCTCCAATGTTGATCTATGAAAATCCCATCCATCTTTCAAAGCCCACCAACATTTGCAGATTCCTCTGGTGACATCCATCACTCGTGCCATTTGGGGGCAGAGCTGCAGATCCCTCTGGTGACATCCATCACTTGTGTCATTTGGGGGCAGAGCTACAACCCACCGCTCCAGTTCCACAGCGAGCTGGGTTAGAGGTCTTGCTAAACTTTCTCAAATGCGGAGACGGCACACCCTTCACCCAACTCCCTTCGTAGACAGCCCACCACGTGCCCGGCGCCTGACGCCGCACTCAGCACAGAGCCTTTGAACATAACTGGCACCTAAGTATTAACACTGACTTGAATGGTTCAGTGTCGGGAGGGGGCCTGGGCATAAGAGTAATAACCCTTTCCTCTCGTACACTGTACTTTTCAAAATATTTTCATATTGTGTTATTTAGCTCTCAATGTTCCAAATAACGACAATTAAGACCTTACAGCATGTTCTTCAAAGCTAAGCATGATTTCCAACATTCGGGCCCCTTCCTTCTATCACTGCAGCTCTGGTGACTGCAATCTGATACTCGGAATGACCTCAGGACAAGTCAAACAAAGCACAGCCAGGGTCACTCTCCTCTTTTTCTGCTGATAGCCTATCTGCAGGTTCCAAGGTCTTGGGAAAAAAACACCACGTTTGATCTCTCTGGATGTTCAGAAGCGCCAGGCTCCCGATCCGGGCAGGCGTGTATTCAGAGCCCTGGGCCCCGCACCTGGGGCCCCTCCACCAGCCTCAGGCCTGGGCAGCGGGAACTGGTGAACGGAAAGTAACCTCTGTTACCTACACGCTCCCGATTCATAGCATGGAAATCAGCACCGCAAATGCCGTGAGAACATTCACGCTCACAGCCGTGAGGATCAGTAGGAAATCGAAGAGGGATAAAAATCAGTGTACTTTATAATGTTCAAATGAAAGAGTAACTCACCTAGGACTCAATGAGAATTCTCAGGAATATCAATGAACTTGAGATTCCTGGCTCTGAGTGTACATCATGGTGGCTTAGTTAACGGTGTGGCGAGAACGACTGCACGTTTATAAAACCCAGCTCTAGGT
Organism: Camelus bactrianus; assembly: GCF_048773025.1. NCBI lineage: Eukaryota > Metazoa > Chordata > Mammalia > Artiodactyla > Camelidae > Camelus > Camelus bactrianus. The sequence continues at coordinate 27,467,275 of NC_133573.1, forward strand.
CTGTCGTTGCAAAAGAGCAGGTTTTTAAGAATCCAAAGTCAGAGGTGAACTAACTTACAAACAGCTTTATCTGACTCTAGTTCAGAAGGGGCTCAAAATGGAGCAGGTCTGTTTCCTCCACAGGTTTCCTTCCCTTCCCTTCACTTCCCTTTGCTTCCCTTCCCTCCCCTTTGCTTCCCTTCCTTCCTTCCTTCCTTCCTTTTTTTCTCTCTTTCTCTCCTTCCTTCCTTCCTTCCTTCTTTCTTTCTTTCTTTCTTTCTTTCTTTCTTTCTTTCTTTCTTTCTTTCTTTCTTTCTTTCTTTCTTTCTTTCTTTCTTTCTTTCTTTCTTTCTTTCTTTCTTTCTTTCTTTCTTTCTTTCTTTCTTCCGTTGTTTTCCACACTGTATTCTTTCCTACTTCCCTTTTTTAAAAATCAAAGTCTAGTTGATCACCACTGGGTTACCTCAATTTCCAGAAAGGAAAACATTTAAACTCTATAAATTATAGGTTGGAGAGCTCGAAGCTGACTTTATTTTGGAAAAAAATAGGTATGAATGAATGAAACCATTCAAAAGACGGTTTGAGAGCTCTTGGAAAGGATGCACTTTGGCAAAGCCGTGTGTGCGGGAAGAGGTCTGAGGACTGAGGCTCGCAAGAGTCTGTGGGACAGGGATCAAGCGGGAGACACAGGGTGACAAGGAGCCGCTGTGGGGCTGCAGGCTGGGTGGGCCATCCTGGGCTCTGACTCCTAGGAGGATGCGTGCACAGGAGGCAGGAGCCTGAAAACCACGGGAAGCTTGAGAGAGTGCTGGGAAGACATCCTCAAGGGTCAGGAGGCAGGAGGAGCAATACCGTGTGTACTGACGTTGGCTCGGGTCCAAACCAGAGATGTGGGTCCAAGCCTAGTCTGGCAGTTAGAGGCGGACCAATTTGTCAGCAGAGCCAGGGGCTGGTCACACACACATAATAATCCATTAACATGCCGAATTCTTCCCCTTGATTTGTGAGCTTGTGAACGGCAAAGGGCAATTTACTGCCTAAAGGATCAGTGATTATGCAGTGCTCAACTGAGCTAATTTCACTTCTTTTTAGCACCGTGTTTCTAGACTGGAGACCCAGATACCTTACAGGCACGGATTGATTCTAATGTGCTCATCATGGATGAGGTGGAAAATGAGAAGGGAATGGGTGTTCAACTGCTTAATTACAGAACCTGTTGCCTGAACAAATCCAAGCAGGCAAGCTTTGATGAATAGATTGGTGTTAACTCTAAGGAGTGAATTTTGTGGTAAGAAATGGCATTCTAAAACTCGTGGCCTTAAAAACAGACTTACCATATGATCCAGCAATCCCACTCCTGGACATATATCCGGGGGAAACTCCAATTCAAAAAGATACAAGCACCCCAATGTTCACAGCAGCCAAGACATGGAAGCAACCTGAACGCCCATCCACAGATGACTGGACAAAGAAGATGTGTTGTATGGAATGGAATGGACTTCCATTCACAACGGAATACTACTCAGCCATAAAAAAGAATGAAATAATGCCATTTTCAGCAACATGGATGGACCTAGAGATGATCATACTAAGTGAAGTAAGTCAGACAGAGAAAGACAAATGTCATATGATATCACTTATATGTGGAATCTTAAAAAAAATAATACAAATGAACTTATTTACAAAACAGAAACAGACTCATGGACATAGAAAACAAACTTATGGTTACCAAAGGGGAAAGGAGGGGAGGGATAAATTAGGAGCATGGGATTTGGAAGTCATAGTTCACCACCCAGAAGAAGGCACATGGCCAGGCTTAATTTCTGTGGGGTGGGGAACTGCAGTCTTTCCCTGTGCCTGGCAGTGGAAGGAAGCTGGGTTTTGGGGTAGAATAATGTCTACCCCCAGAGGAAACCTAGAACTGAGACTGGGGTTCAGCAGGACAAAAAGCAGATGTTACCATAAGAATCAGGCCTGGAATTTGCAGAAATCTGGGGAGTCCCTTGAACTTACCACCAAGCGTGGACCAGCACATTCAGACAGCACTGACATCAACAGAAAAGGAGAGTGGCTGACAAAAGTTGGCTATGAATCAGGAATTTGTACTTTCCATCACGCCCTGCACCCCTCCCTTAGGCAGGCACCCAGCCAGCAGCCCTTTCTGACTTTGCTGGGAGCCCCTTCACCTCCCTGTGAAGGAAATAAATCTTTGGGGTCAAATGCTCAGCATAGTGGTCTCTTCTAGGAAACACGGGAGTGGGGGTGGGGGGCAGGGATGCGTTTTCAGTAGGAAGACATTGTACAGAATCAGGCAGAAGGAAGAAACAGTCTGGGAGAGCCTGGAAGAATGATTTCTGCTTTATTGGAAGTGTCTGTTTTTTTCAATTGTGATTCACAAGTCTATCCAAAGTGGCACTGGGATGGTTCGGATCTGAAATGCCCAGTTAACTCATGGGAGATGTTTTATACGTGTCTCCACTAGATGGCGTAAGGTGCTCACCTATTTTTGATCCCCAGGTCCTTGGGCGAAACAGGGGATCAAGAACTTGAAAGTCAAACACTGAGCAGGCAGTGGGTGGATATGAACTCCCCTGTCGTTCTGAAATAATAACAAGGCTCTTTCCTGTCGTGACACTACATAAGCATTCACCGACTGTCACCAGAGCAACTATGCAACACTCCTCTCCAAAAACATTTGCACCATTACCAATTAAAAATGTCGATTCTGATGTCCAATACATAAAAGCCATGAATGCACAAGAGAGATTCACCTCTAGGTATTATTCAGAAGTTGTACATATAAAACAGAAGATGTGGATAATTTCTTACTAAACTGATCAGCAAATCAAGTAATCAATTCACTGAATACTCTCTATATGTGAGGCATATTGTTCGCCTTTACAGGACACTTGAAGCAGAACAGGGCAGCGGTTAAAGCGTGGTCTGGGGGGCCAGACAGCGTGCATTGTACTCTTAGTTTCCATCACGTATTAGCTATAATAACGAGCTTGAGAAAGTCACTTAACCTGTCTGTGCCTTGGCCTCCTTATCTGTGAAATGGGAATAACAACACCTGCCTCGCAGGGTTATGCGAGGAGTCAGTCTTTGCGAAGCTTTTTGAACATTGCTGGGACCGTAGGGCTGTATCAGGGTCAGTCCTCGCGTCATTGTTGTAACCTGATTCTTCACTTTACAAAGGAACTCACTGCACGGATCAGTGGAACAAAGTGATGGACGGCTGATTAAGTGTAACTGGCGCTGGTCCCTGCGGGAGGATCAAGGTCCTGTGAGAATGTGGAAGGCATGGTTTCTGCCCCGAGGAATCTAGGAGTTTCACAGGAGAGGTGAAGTCACACAAGGAACTAAACTGTAGAGAAACCCAGGGGGAGACATCAGGGACCCTGATGGCCCGCAAAGGCGGACATGGCATTTCAGTAGAGCGCCCCGTGCTGGGGCGGGGCTCAGTGGGTGGGGGTAGGGGGAGCCTGCCTGAGTATCCGCCTGACCTTAGACTCTCAAACAGGGCCTCGCGCACAGGTCTGGGCTCCAGAGAAGGATGGAGTGACTGAGCACGCAGGCCAGTGGCAGAGCTTCCCTGGAGAGAGTGTGCGCCTGGACCACCTCGGGGATGCCCGGCTGGTTTGCTGGAGAGGCAGCAAGGAGCGAGGCCGGCAAGGCTGGGTCTGTTCTCAGCAGCCACCTCTCCTTCTTCCTGGCCATCAGGAGCCCAGTTTCACTCAAGGAGGCAATGTGTCCAGTTCCAGGGGGTGAGTCATGACTGCTCAGTACCTATCACGGTAGTCTGATGCGGCAGAGCCATCTGTGTGGCCTCCCCATCCCCCCTGGGATCCAGTTCCAGACAGCAGGACAGAGGGGAAGGTGGGTGTATTAGTCAGCTCAGGCTGCTGTAACAAAACGACACAGACGGCGTGTCTTCAGTGACAGACATTTAATTCTCACAGCACCAGAGGCTGGAAGAACAAGGTCAAGGAGCGGGCTGATCCGGTTCCTGGTGTGGGCTCTCTTCTTGGCTTGCAGACAAGCGTCTTCTCAAAACACTTGTGTCCTCAAACGGTGCAGAGAGAAATAGGAGGGAAATCAGATTTGTTTGTTTGCTTGTTTGTTTATAATGGACGTACTGGGGATTGAACCCATGACCGTGTACATGCCAGGCACATGCTCTACCACTGAGCTATACCCTCCCTCCTCCTCCTCTTCTTCCTGTAAGACGCTATCATGGGAATGGCACCCTCATGACCTCATCCAACCCTCATCACCTCTCAAAGGCCCCATCTCCAAATACCATCACGTTGGGGTTTAGGGCTCCAACAAGTGAATTCTGGGGAATACAAAGATTCAGTCCATAACACAGTTGATGACTGAGGACCAGGGGCCCCTCCCCTAACCCCCCCCCCCATTTCTGATGACTTGATGGAACTTGGGACCCAACCAACAGAGATGAAGGAAGGCAAACAACGCTAAATTGACCAAGAAAACAATAATCTCATGGCTTTTTTGCTATACAGGAGATCCTTGTTGTTTATTTCATATACAGTAGTGTGGATATGTTAATCCCAAATTTCCAATTTATAATATGATTTTTTAAAGACCCTATATGGATGGTTTATCATGACTAGGCAAGAGTAAAGTTCATTCCACGCAGGAGAACGGGGACTCAGTATGAAGATAACCTTGAGATCCAGGGAAAAAAGATTGCCTATTTGGGTTCAGCGAGTCTGCACCTGTGAGATTCAAACCCACTGCACGTGTTACGTAGACCAGAGGCTTCCTTCCTCGCCAGCCAGGCACCGAGGCCATGAGCACCGGGGAAAGAACGTGATGACAGCTCTGTTGTTAAGTCTTGATTTCACGGAGTGCGATGTATCTCTTGGCATCAACCACAAAACCCACGCACTGTTTAGCTGTAGCCGAAACCCTTCCAAAGACACACCTGTGGCTTTCGGCGAAGTTCTCTGGACCTCTCCCAGCATCTGTCCGGAAAGGATCTGGCAGGTCGTGGGGGAGAAAACACACGCTGTAGGTCACCTGCAGGTTTTGCTGGTTTCTCTGTCTTAAAAGCCTCAGACATTCATATGGGGCACTGAGGCAGGTGGAGCTGACCCTCTGTCCGAGACGTGGCACCAGCAGATCCTCTGTGCTATTTCAGGTCTTCTGTGGTCCCAGGTTAGATCCTGGAAAACGAGGGCCCCTCAAACAACTTGTCCGATTTACAGCTGGTTGCTCCTTTTATATGGCTGTATTCAGATTTCAGGTTTAAGAGATTTGCGGTTGTGCCTTTTGCTCATGTCAGAAGGTTAGACCACTTACATTTACCAAGTAAAAATGCATTTTTAAAAGTTCTATTAACATGAAAGGTTTGTTCAAAAAAGCAAAAAAAAAATGTGTGTTCCAACTACTCACTTCATAGTATTGATAATGAGAGTGAATATGGGTCATTGAAATAGTCACGGGGGAGGGCAGAGCTCAGGGGTGGAGCGCGTGCTTAGCATGCACAAAGTCCTGGGTTCAATCCCCAGCACTTCTACTAAAAATAAATAAATAAAAATAAATAAATAAAAAATAAATAACCCCCCCCCAAAAAACCAAAATAAAACAAAACAAAACAAAAAGCAAATGCAGTAATCAAAACACTACTTGTTTACTAAAAAAAAACAAAGAAGAAGAAATTGGAAAGCGGCGCTCTCAGCTTCCTCTTTCACAGATCTTCTCTCTGGGTAAAACCCAATGCTTGTCAACAAGGTGAACAGTGGGTATAAGCAGGCTCCCGAGATAATGTGGGCTCCTTAAAGTCGTGAAGCCAAAGCCGAAAGGAATCCATTTCCTTCCAAGTCTTTTTGGTTAAAAGCAAAAGACAAAAAAACCAAGTTGTAAGAAACTATAGCAATGATGCAGTGTCGTCTGGGGTCCAAGAGAAGCACAAGGTCATCAAGGTAGGTGAACAGGTGAGAGCAAGGAGGTGAGAAAGGGCTGGCCCAGAATAGAACAATGGCTCACGGACACAGAAAGGATCGTGGGGTGAGGGAGGGCCTTGGGGGAGCCCAGAGGGTCGGAGAGGGCTTGAATCTCAGAGCAGCTGGGTTTAGGAACAGGGGCCACCGGATGTAAATTCAAGGGAGAGGAAAAGAAACCAAGTGGACAGCCTGCCTTTCCCGCCTCAGCCTCTGCCCTGGCTACGCTGGCTGGGCCCACCCACTGGGGGACCAGCATAAAGCCTCTTACTCTAATGAGTCCGATTCTAAAATTTTGGAACACTTGGTCCATCCTTAAGCTACTCAGAGGAGACATTTTCTAGCCAGAGCCAGTGCAGAGGGCCTCCCGGACCCGGGTCCGGCAGCTCCCCCTCGTTCTTGTACTGAGAACCCCCCCTGCTGAGCCCTGAGTCTTGTCCAGCTTTGAGGTTCTAGGAGTTCGGTGGTCCCAGACTGCAGACTCTCTCCGGATGCGTGCATGGGCTCCTGAGCATATAACCGGAGAAAACTCTAATTCCAAAAGATTCATGCACCCCCGTGTTCATGGCAGCACTGTTTACAGTAGCCAAGACATGGAAGCAACCTAAACGTCCACCAACAGATACTTGGATAAAGAAGATATGGTGTATACACACAATGGAATACTACTCAGTCACAAAAAGAAGGAAATAATGCCATTTGCAGTGATACGGATGGACTTAGAGATTATCACACTAAGTAAAGTAAGTCAGACAAAGACAACTATCCTATGTGGAATCTAAAAAAATGATACCAGTGAAATTACTCACAGACATAGGACACAAACGTATGGTTATCAAAGGGGAAAGATGGGAGGGATAAATTAGGAGTGTTGGATTAGCAGATACTAACTACTATATATATAAAATAGATAAACAACAAGGTCTGGAACTATATTCAATACATAGTAATAACAAATAATGAAAAAGAATATATATGTATAACTGAATCACTATGCTGTACATCAGAAACTAACACAACATTGTAAATCAACTCTACTTCAATAATTAAAAAAAAGACATATGTTTGCAGATACTTCAGCCCCTTTTGAGGGGGAAAGTTAATTTTTTTCATCCATCTTATAATCCTAATATAAATCATTATCTATGCTCATGAAGAGTTTTGGAAAGCTTTCATTGGGTTTTATTGGTATGACAGCTACCTAGTTTTGAAAGACCATTCCTATGTGGTCACGCAGGTGCTCTGACATCACACAGAATCCAAGGCTAGTACAGTTTGCAAATACTGAAAAGTTGAGAAACTCTCAAGTCACATAACCAGAGAGCAGCCAAGGTCGAAATATAGCCCAGCCCTCCTCTGCCCCAGCATGGCCAACTCAGGCCCCCCAACCCCCAGGCCTCCTGTCTCCTCATTCCATCCCTCAAATGCTCCTTCATGCCAACCACACACTCAGCACAGTGCTACAAATAGCAGACGATGCCTGTCCCAAGAAACTTCTGATTCATTTGGCCAAAAGAGCCATAGGACAAAAGTAACGATGCACCAGCACCCCGAGAGCAGGATTGGAGAGCCCACCAGACAAGGAAAATAAAACTCACTTCTCTTGACTGTCTGACCTCTGCAGGAAACAGCCAGGAGGAACTGGGGCAAAGAGCAGACTTAAGTTCAAAAATAGAGCTGAGTAGGAGAGGGGTGAGGGGAAGAGAAAGACGAAGACGGGGTCCCAGTTCTGCTGGAGGATTGATGCTGTAACAACAGTAGCTTTTACTGTCCCCTTTAAAATAACCTGGCTTTGTCCAAATTCAACTTTCAGTTCACAAGTAGGTCCTCCCCTCGGGCGGCGAGGGAGTGAGGGTGGGGAATAGGCAAATCTCCATTCCAGAAGATCTTGGGCACCACCTCCTTAATGTTAAGCTGAGGAGAGAGTGTGCCTGTGTTTGTATGATGCAAAGTTTCTAAGTGCGCCTGGGGCGCCGGGAACATTTGTTCCATGGTTAGTAGGGAACAGAATATAGAAATCCTTCGACTGACTTCAAAGCTCTCCTTTGCCCATGCTTTTGTTGTAGAAAGCTTGCTGGACCAGCTGCTGTTGCTTGCTCCATGCTGGTTGCATTTTTTTTTTTGTTTAAATTAGTCAGTGGTTAAGGCTATTAAATGATTAACTGCTAACGACAATGATTTTCCTTTGATTATTTCACCATAGCAACAATCCCTCCACCCTTAATGTCTTTGTTTAAACAATCAACATTTCAACAAGAGTAAATAAAATGTTTTAAAAAGAGGTATCACCACAAACTAAAACACCCGCTGGTTTCATTTTTTCCTAGGTCTATATCCATGTATTTATATACATGTTTTTTTACCTAATTACACTCATATATTCTTGATACGGCTTTGTGACCTGATACTTTCCCTTAGATTACACCGTAAACATTTTTCATGTTTCCATAGACCTTCTGGTAATAGTTTCACAGCTGCATAATATTCCACAGGGTGGACATTCCATCATTTGAGTTAACCCTTTCCCTGTTCTTGGCCACTAAAGTTGATGTCAACTTCTCCCTGTTACTCAGCTTAATGGGTTTAGTTGGCATTGTCACAGAGACACTAAAAAAGTCTGTGAGGTGATTGTCTTTTGGAAGATGAAACAAGCAGCTCCAGCTCCTTGTGAGTCTAGCCGGTAAAAAGATGGAGCCCAGACCCTAAAAAACCAGTGGGTGAATGGCTGGCAGGTAATTATTCTTCCTATGACAAGACGGAAATATCACCCATAGTTCGTAACTATGATAACAACGACATTCATTTTCATGACTAGCAACCAAAAATGTCAGAAATACTATGACGCGGTGCCAGTTCCAGCTTCTTTTCTGTCCCGTCATGCCAGACCCCACAAAAGGGGACGACACCGCTAGCACCGTCTGCACCGGACTGCAAAGGAGCATCCCTTACCTGGGCCTGTAAGCATGGGTGCTGGATGCCAAGGGGACCCGGCTGTTCTCCCAGGAGGAGGACGGTCTCCTGCTGCCTTCAGGCTGGCAGCTGGGGGGGCGGCGGCGGCATACATAGCGGGTGAGGGGTGGTATGCATCAGCAGTGGGAGGGTGGCTTATGGGTGGGTATTTACAGAGGTGAAGGGTGGGGGGCCGTGTGGACCCTCCACAGAGGGTCAGGCTGGCCCTTCCCTTGTCCTCTGGCGACAGGAAGGCAGCGAGTCCATGAAGAAGCGGGAGTGGAAGAAAGTTGTCCGGGGCGGGGAGGTGGAGGCAGGTGTCACAGGCGCTGCACGGGGAAGGCGTCGGTGGCTACGGAGAGGGAGGGACGCGCCTGAAGGGCGGGCGGGGAGGGGACCGCGGGGAGAGCTGCGCGCTCCGGGGCACGGGCAAGGGGCGGGGTCAGAGGGGCGCGGGAGGCGGGACCAGGGGCGGGGCCGGAGGGGCGCGGGAGGCAGGCTGCGCGCGTCCGCAGCCCGCAGCCCAGAGCCCCGCGCTGTCCCCGCGCGTCCCGCCGCGTCCCGCCGCGTCCCGCTGCCGCCGCCGCGCCCCGGCCCCACCATGCTTCTGCTGCTCGGGCTGTGCTTGGCGCTGCCGCTCTGCGCGGGGTCGCTGGAAGAGGCGCGGGGCTGGGGGGACACTCCGGAGCAAGTAAGTGGAGTTCTGGAGGGAACCAGGGCGGGCCCGGGGCGCGGGCTGCCCACCCTTCCCACCGCCTCCCCCGGGCGGGTGGCTGCTGGACGGGCTTCTGAACGCGAGGAAGGGAGGGAGCACTCCCATCTCCTGTCACCTCCTCACCCCTTCTCCCCTCCGTCCCCATCCTTATACTCGGGAGTTCCCTCGTCTACTGGTCATTCTTCTGGTGGCGAGTCTTGGATGGTGCAGTTTCTGCCGCTTCAAAGTCCTGCAGAACCAAATCTTGGCTCCTGTTACCTGAGTGGATTTCTGCTAGTTTTTTGTTGTTGTTCCTTCCTGAGCCAGAGCGCCAAGTTAATTAGAAGGTTCTTTAAGATGCGCCTGTGGGGTAGTGTGTTGTTGCGGTCGGTTCCTAGTTGTTCTAGAGAGAAAGCACGTCTAGGAAAAGTTCCAAACTCCTGGAAGCCTCTGCTTTTCCCACCTGGAAACTGGGAGAGCACGACTTTCCAGCAGGTTCTTAAAGCATCAGCAATTTAAAATGGTTGGATGATGGGCAGTGGACCAAGAACCGAAGGGTCTCTGTCCCCCTAGTTAATATTCTGTGCATCTGGCAGCGTTTGTGTTTTGAATGGCTTAACCTCACAGGTGAATGAGCCCTGCGACCATGAATTCTCAGTGCAATGGCTGATGGATAGGAAAGCTCTTTGAAGAGTGTAAAACAGGTTCCCAAACTGTCAATGTACAAACCTTCTAGGGAGAAATGGCTCTGTTCCAGTTAAAGTAGGCAGTGCATTTCTGCATCTCCTGGTGCTGTTTGCGCACATCTGTTTCAATTATTTAGCTTAAAGCATGTTTTCACGGGATGGGAAGAAGAGATAAGCAGACATTCCTTGTCCCCTTCCCCAGCGCCTTGGTTTGAAGAACAGATCTGGAAAACAGACCCTGCTGAAACATCACACGGTTACTTTCATGCTGACTTGGCCTCAAAGATGTGCTTATCTGTGAAATGGAAAAAATGGTCATTCTCTTGTAGGACTGTCAGGAGGAGTAACCCATAAAAATTCCAGGAGGCTGTGCGATGGAGGGGGACATGCAAGCTCAGGATCCAGAGAGCAAGGCTGGTCTCCCCTTTGTCATCCACAGCTGTGTGTCCTAGACAAGCTGCTTGCTCTCTCTGAGCCTTCCTTTCCTGCCCATCCCCACAGGGCACCCCCTCCTCTCGAGCAAACGTGTAAGGATCATGCTGCTAGTTTGTGTAAAGGACCTGGTATACAGTGGGCACTCGATAAATGTTTTGGTCAGTGTTTAAGGGCATGGACTTGGCGCCAGGCTGCCTGGCTTGGATTCTGGATTGTGTCACTGACCAGCTCTGTGGCACGGGGCAAGGTCCTGGGGTGCTTCACCTTCCAATCCTGTAAAAAGTGGGAAATAATAGGGTGACGAGGACTGGATAGTTCCTACACCCACAGTGCTTGGAACCACGTCAGCACTGAACGTTGGCGCGTGTTCTCAGGCTTGGGCTGCTGAAATGCTGAGGGAAGGAATTTAGGGTAAAGATCCTGCAACTTTTTTAGGGGGAAGTGTGTGGGAAGAGCTGAAACAAAGATCCTGTTTATGAACCAGGAGGAGGGATGAAGGCTCTAATTTCTACAAGTTGGAGTAGGCTTAACACTGAACGCGCCTCCATAGACAAACATGGGTTTGGCCCGTTTTAGTGATTTCGTGCTGTCCTCAACCCACCACACTGTTTTACTCATCTGGAAAATGACTAAATCAAAAAAAGAAAGAAAGAAAGAAAGAAAGAAACCCTCCAAATACAAGGCTCTGTGAAAATTTGTGATTTTACCTTTTTATCCCTACTCTATTAAAAAAAATTGTGTGTGTGTGTGTGTATGAGATGTAGGATTTGAAAAGCAAGGCTCTAGAACCAGACTTCTTGGGTTCAAATCTGGGCTCTGCATTTACTGAGGAGCTACCTAACATCTCCGAGCCTCTACTTACCCATCTCGAGAATGGGGATGATGAGATTACTTAATTAAAAGTATTGGAAAGATTAAAATATTTACTATACTTAAAACCTAAAACGGTGCCTGACAATGTAGTTAGTGCTCTAGCCTCAATCTGTATGGTCTTCAGAATTACATGTGAACAATTTTTAAATTTCAGTGGATATGTGAATTTTAATGTACCTGAACTCTCCTGTTAGCTTGCATTGCAATTCTTATTTGTTATTTACCTTTCAGTGAAGATGTTACTAATAACAGCCTGGAATCCAGCCCCTCCTTCCTCCTCCACTTCACCTGTGAACAGCATTGCCCACAGGGAGGGTTTACTCTCAGTGGTACTTTCAAACTTCATCTTGCAGAAAGACCCTCAGGGGAACCTTTAAACACTGAGATTCCTGAGCCCCACTCCCACCCATTTAGATCCCTTAGGTTTGGTTGGGACCCAGTGGTGCTGATGCAGTGATGTGTGGACCACACATAGACTAAAACCTCTTTGAAAGACTCTTCCAGAAAATTCATATTGAAAAAGGAAATCTCTTGTATAAAATCAGCCTGCTTTCAAACTGATATGGTTTCTTTAAACAAGGATGGGGCTGTTTTCCTGTGATCACAAGAGCAGTTTTTAATTTCTCCTTTCTCTTCGTTTCACTCCAACAAACGTCTATACAACTCCTAGCCATGCCTCCATCATAAAGGCTCTCGTGGTCACTTTTTTCCATTTCCTTTGTAACTTATAAAATTTACCTCGCCTGCTGAGCTTTCAGGAATGTGTTTCTTTCAAGCTAGATGGTGTGGTCCTTGGTGGCAGAGAGCGTGCTGTTTCTTAGTAAATATTGCGGTCTGGGCTTCTTCTGTTCTGAGGCTGGAGAAGTAAGCTCAGCTCTGTAGGAGCAAAGAATCGTACTGCAGCCGCCTCCTAAGTCTGTGTTTTGGGGCCCCAAGCGCTAAGATTCATGGCAGTTCTTGACACCACTCTGGAGTTAGGTACTTCCCTGTCCTTAGCCCTACTCCCAGATTCATATAAGGCAATGGGAAAACTCTCAAATAATAGAAGGGATCATGAGTTCCTAACTAAAAACAATGAGGATGACACTAGTGTTGTTTTCACTTCCGGACCTCGCTGGCACCAGGGATCCGTGTGCACCAGGAAGTTTTGATTCTTGTTCTGAGTTTAAATTTGGACTGAAGTGTCGCCATCACGATCCCCTGAGATGTCAGATAGTCATCTCAAAAATGAAAAACCATAGCACAGGGAAATATATACAAGATCTTGTGGTAGCTCACAGCAAAAAATAAATGTGACAATGAATGGATGTATGTTCATGTATAACTGAAAAATTGTACTCCACACTGGAATTTGACACAACGTCGTAAAATGACTATAACTCAATAAAAAAAATGTAAAAAAAATGAAAAACCAGCCTCTCTCCTCCTTCATGCTTGTTTATTTTCTTGGAAAACCTATTTTATAAAGGAGGAGTCTTCAAAGAAAATTCTTTGGGTCAGTCAGAGAACATAATACCTGAGAGAGGCTGGGCTCGCCTTCTGACCGTAGTTATTTTAAGTGGTCCCCAGCCTGGTCCACACTTTTAGGAAGGAGGAGGCCTGAGATGAACATACGTAGAGACCTTTTCCATGACACTTGGCTTTCCCCTGGACAGTCTCATACGTCCCACTTCATTTTATTTTATTTTAACATTTTTTATTGATTTATAATCATTTTACAATGTTGAGTCAAATTCCAGTGTAGAGCACAATTTTTCAGTTATACGTGAACATATATATATTCATTGTCACATTTGTTTCTCTGTGAGCTACCACAAGAACTTGTGCATATTTCCCTGTGCTTTACAGTATAGTCTTGTTTATCTAGTCTACAATTTTGGAATCCCGTCTATCCCTTCCCACCCCCGCCCCCTTGGCAACCACAAGTTTGTATTCTATGTCTATAAGTTTATTTCTGTTTTGTATTTATGCTTTGTTTTTTTGTTTTTTGGTTTTTTTTTTTTAGATTCCACATATGAGTGATCTCATATGGTATTTTTCTTTCTCTTTCTGGCTTACTTCACTTAGAATGACATTCTCCAGGAGCATCCATGTTGCCGCAAATGGCATTATGTTGTCGGTTTTTATGGCTGAGTAGTATTCCATTGTATAAATATACCACCTCTTCTTTATCCAGTCATCTGTTGATGGACATTTAGGCTGTTTCCATATCTTGGCTATTGTAAATAATGCTTCTATGAACATTGGGGTGCAGGTGTCATCCTGAAGTAGGGTTCCTTCTGGATACATGCCCAGGAGTGGGATTCCTGGGTCATATGGTAAGTCTATTCCTAGTCTTTTGACCACCTCATTTTAGATATAGAAACCAGGATCCTCCTAGTAATTGTTGGGTTCTCGTTTGGAATCAGGGCAGATGTCAACCTAAATTCTGTACGAATTCTTTCTATTCCATGTTCTATGGAATAGGACACTCTAATGACTTATAATGGTAATTTACAGTAATATATCTATATATCTGTATATATATATATATCTATCTTTTAATCAGGAGGGATCAGGGAGAGGATAGAGATTAAAAGAGTTTGTTATACTTTTAGTTTACAAAATGGACATATCTGTGTTGTACTTTTCTATTTGGAAGTGATACATGGTAATTTGTCTGAAACTGAAGTAATACAGAAGAGTTTAAAGAAAAAGAGCCCAACCATCCAAAGGTAACCACCACAAACATTTGGGTGCATGTTCTTTACACTCACTTAAAATTACAAAAATGAGATCATGTTAAACAAAATGTTTTGTTACCAGATTTAACCACTTTAAAATGTGTCGTGAGTCTATCAGCCAGCACCAGCTGGGCTGTAGTGGGGTAAACACCCCCACATTTCAGTGTCTTAAATGACAAACGTGTATTTCTTGTTTATACAACTCGTCCATCTTGGGTTGTCGGTGGCGTGAGTGTGTATGCTGTTGTCCCTGGGAACTCGGGCTGGATGGAGCCGCGACCATCTCCAACATTTCTCATTACTGTGCCAGAGAGAGAAGGCAGGTCTGGAGGACCTCACATCTGCAATCAAATGCTTGGTCCAAGGTGACAGGATGCTACTTACATTCGTAATTTATCTGCTGGAACCAGTCATGTGGGCCTGTCTTCCCACCAGGGGGCCAGGAAATGGAAGCTTTCTGGCAGAGAATAGAGAAACACTCGGTGAACCCAGCCAAAGTCCAGTAAAATTAACATTGATGCCCATAAATATAAATCCATACCATTATTTTCAACAGCTGTTTTCGAATTAATCAATGTATCAAAATATATTTAACCAAAGCATTCTTAAAGGATATTTTAGGCTATTTCCAAATATTAACAACTGTTTTAAAAGATGCAGAGACTTTTTTTTTGTATATTCTTTTTTTTTCCTGTTGATTTTTTTTTCCCCATGTGATACTTTTCCATAAGTAGAATTTCTAAATTAAAAGACGTGCGTACACACAGGAATTTAAAATGTTCCAGCCACTTTGAAAAATGGTTTGTCAATTTCTTAAAAGTTAAATTTACGATAAAACCCAGGAGTTCCGCTTGTGGGCATCTGCCTGAGGGAAGTAAAGACAAATGTCCAACACACAGACTTCCGTGTGCGTCTCTGTGTGAGTTACATTTTATAAATAATAGCCCAAGGGTGGAAATAACCTAAATGTCCATCAGCTGGCAAATGGATAAACGAAATGTGGCCTGACCACACAATGGAATATTATTCAGACATAAAAAACGAAGTGCTGACAGATGGGACAAGATTATGCTAAGTGAAAAAAGCCTAATAAAGGACCACATCCTGTATGAGTCCATTTATTTGAAATGTCCAGAGTGAGCCAATCCATAGAGACAAAATAGATTAGTGGTCACCTAGGGTGGGGGAAAGAATGGGGTTGGGAGGTGACGGCTAAAGAGTGCAGGGTTTCTTTGAAGGTAAAAATGTTCCAAATTGACCATGGTGATGGTTGCACAACCCCATGACTATACGAAAAAACACTGAATTTTGCACTTTAAAGGAATGAATTTTATTGTTTGCCAATTTTACCTCATAAAACTGTTAAAAAAAAAAAGGTCTACATAAAGTCCAAGTGTATTTTCCAAGCTTTTGATCTACATTGTCAAAGTGCCTTCCAGAAAGGCCAATTTATCACTCAGCAGTGGTGGTCAAGACTTCTGTTATTTAAACAGCGATTTGCCATGAGACGTGGTCAGCAACCAGCTAGGACTTTTAAATTAGACCAAAGGGGCTGGTTAATTATTATATTATTTTTTTAAAACAAAGATGTTATCACCTTCCCCTGCACCCCACCCCCTTGCATGTGGGAAAGTAGAGCAAATCATCCAGCAAAAACATAGTAGAAGGAAAGGTCAAGGTAAGTTCATTTTGGCTTCCAGAGTTTCTTGGGGTTTTGAGTGCAATAAATGAGCCCATCAGAGGCAAGCTGACACGTTTACTCGTGGCAATAGACACAACAGCAAAGAGCTTATTTTCACGCCCAAAATAAATGGAAACCAAATACAGATGTTCCAGTGGACTGTCATTTCATCCGTCTTCCCCCAGCAGAGGTGAGAACCCTCAGATGACGAGGTGCCGTGACCCTGGGGTTAAGCAGTCAGCCCAGTGTGAGAGGGATGAATTCTGATCCTGGCCCACAGGCTCCCTGATTAGCAGTCAAACTGCTTTTCAGGATGGAGAGCCCCTTGTGTGAATTTGAACCTATTTTAACATCCGCTTCATGGAACTCACACAAGGATGCCCTCACAGTCGTATTTCACATCTCTTTTCTTCTTATAGGTTGGACTCAGGGTCCCGAGGCAACTCAGACTGCTGCAGAGGCTGGTATGTATATTCACAGTCCATCTTACAAGTCTGTTCCACTCACTATTCTTATTCTCTGTATTTTTTTTTTTAATATAAGCATAGTCAGTTACAATGTGTCGGTTTCTGGTGTACAGTATAAGGTCCCAGTCATGCATATGCATACATATATTAATTTTCATATTCTTTTTCATTAAAGGTTATTACAAGATACTGAATATAGTTCCCTGTGCTCTACAGAAGAAACTTTTTTTTTTAATTTATTTTTATATATAGTGGTTAACATTTGCAAATCTCAAACTCCCAAATTTATCCCTATTCTCTGTATTTGGACCAGGCAGGAGCTTTGCTTGCTGCTCCTCCAAAGTGAGTAAAGTTGCATATAGAAGAAATCGAACATGAAACAGCATTTGTTTGTTTGTTTGTTTTGTTTTGGCGGTGGGAGGTCATTAGGTTTATTTACTTCTTTATTTCTTTCAGAGGAGGTACTGGGGATTGAACCAGCACCTCATGCGTGCTAGGCAGGCACTCTACCACTGAGCTGTCCCCTCCACACCCCGCACTGCATTGCTTTTATCAGGCTTTATTTTATATGCTTTTCTTTTCTAAGACTTTATTTAAGTGGATTCTTTCTGAAAAGAGACCTGATGATTTCAGTAGAACTCTTAAGGACAAAGGGTGAAGTTTTCCAAGACCTTCTTAGAATGACAAACAACATTGGAGCGAATCTTTACTTTTTTTATGACACTCTTACACAAGCAGTAAAGGATTTGTTGCGAAGTAAACAGCTCAAGCGAGCGAAGCACCCCCGTCTGTAGACTGAAGCTCCATGTGCTGGAAGTCGGGCCAGGCTCTCAGTGCCTGCTGAAGGCTGACAGATGGAATTTGGGCAAATGTTCAGGAGTGCCGAGAGTTTATTCTAGATGATCTCAGTTCTTCCTTCCCACTGTGTATGCAGTGACAGAGCAAGGCGTGGGGACGTGCCTTCGGGCTCTGAGGACACAGATTCCTCAGCAGTTTCCCTGGGGTGAGCCGTTCATCCGTGCTACCCCCCACCCCCGCCAACTCCTGGCTGGTGTTGGAGTCAGTGCGAGATCGATCACGGCCAGTGTCACAATCATTACCGTCTTTGTCTGGACCAGGACTTTGTGTTCTCATCACTTTCTACTTGGCTTCCTCCTCCCCTGCGTTCCCCCGGCCCTCCCAGCCCTACCTCATTCTCCAAGTCTGCTCACCGAGGAGTCACATTGCTTTCATGTTTTCCTCCACGTCCACATAATCATAGACAGACGAATATGAACATAAACATGTCAACATTGTGAAGAATCTAGATTTTTGTCCTATATACAAGCCAGTAAGCTGGTCTGTTGCTGTTTCTTGGGTGCTGGCACAAAACGGGAGACTCCTGGGTCAGAGGTGAAGGATATATTACTCACAGGAAGAGCAGTAGCCAAAGAGTCGAGATTTGTGCCTTTTCTCGAGCTCAGTTCTCACGCAGTGACCCAGAGAGGGCCAGGTGACACCGATACACACAGCTGGTTGCATCACAAGAGAGGAAACGCGCTTGGGGAACCTGACTCTTATAATGAGCACCATGCCTGCCTGCTCTGTGCCCTGGAGGGAGACGTTCTCTTTTGTATTCTGGACTGTGCTATTTTTTCTCAAAAAGAGGAGGCATTAAGATTTAGTAAAGGCCTCTGGACCTGGAGTCAGCCAACTGCCAAACTCCAAGGAGCTCTGTAATGTGAGGGAGGCTGATGAGATGATTGCTGAGGCTCTCGTCCACCTCCAGGATCACTTATAACAGTCAGTAAAGAGCTGTTAGACAGGAATCCAACAGCAAAAGTTTCATCTTCTGGGAAGAGGCTTGGCTTCAGGCAAAGGCCATGGCAAACACTCTCACATTTCCAGATGGCATCTTGGGTGATTCAGGACATTCTCTGAGTGGCTTGATTTTAAGTGACTCACATGAGTCATGCAGAACAAGATCTCTGGTGCCCAAGCAGCTCATGAAGACACTCCCTGCCCCAGAATGCTTTCCCATCTGGTTAGCTTTTGTAGGAAACATCATGAAGACATCATTATGTCACAGGAAGACTTGACTTCTGCCCCCTGTTTTCTAGCCAATGACCCCAAACAAAATACTGAGTTGAAGATGAATATGGAAAGCATGTTGGATTTTTAAGAACTGCTTTGGGAGAAACGGAGGCCACTGTTTTATATCCTTCCTCCTATGACACGTCTTCTGAACCTCTGCCATTCCAGGCTCTGTGCTTGGCCTTTGGGGATGTTCATTTCCTGACAATTTTACATATCCGGCCAGTATCCTTTGCACCCCAGACCCTCCTTTCTGATTAAACTGCTCTATTCTTGTTCCCAGAATGGGCTCTGGTTCATTCTTATTTCTGCATCTTCCGTGTTTTTAGAATGTTCTTTCTGTTCTCTTTCACCGCATGCAGATTCTACATCTCTTTAAAAGTCTTTTCTTACTTTTAGGGTCTTCCTGGATTTCTCTTCCCTCTGAACTCTGGAAAGTCTTCTAGCCAATAAATAAATATAGATATACATATATATCTTCCTATGGATGGACCTAGAGATGATCATATTGAGTGAAGTAAGTCAGACAGAGAAAGACAAATATCATATGATATCACTTAAATGCAAAATCTAACAAAATGACACAAATTCTATTTACAAACCAAAACCAGACTCACGGACATGGAAAACAAATTATGGTTACCAAAGTGGAAAGGATGGGGAGGGATAAATGAGGGGTTGGGGATTAACAGACACACACTACTGTATATAGAATAGCTAAACAACAAGGACCTGCGGTATAGAACAGGGAACTATATTCAGTTTCTTATAGTAACATATAATGGAAAAGAATCTGAAAAGAAAATGTGTGTGTGTGTATATATATATATATATTTGTAACTAAAGCACTTTGCTGTACACCTGAAGCAAACATTGTAAATCAACTACACGTCAATAATTTTTTTTAAAAAATACACTATCAGTGGGAATGTTTGATGAATGAATAAATATTACAGTGTACAACTAAATATATATACCTTCCTATGTTTCTAATTTTTGCACTTTCTTCCCAACATGCATTGAGAGAAGGAATAATCATGTGTGATATTTCTTCCCAATCTGCCATAGAATTAGTCTATGCTAGTGCTTACTAAATACTCCGTTATTACCATGTCTTTTGGGGGGATGTATAGTTTTCTTTCATTGTTCAAGATGCAGAAAATTCAACTTTATAAATGTTTTTGAGTTTTCCTCTCCACTGAGAGCTGTGGGTGGAAAAAAAAAGGAGGAGGTCACGACCCCTGTTTTCCGCGCGCTCATAGCCCGGGAGGGGCAGGAGGAGGGATGGGGAGCTTGCGGGGGCGGGGGTGGGGTCGCCCGTGATTGACGTGAGGAGAGTGTCCGCGGAAAGTGCTGGAAAGGCAAGGGCTCTACGTGTGAATAACAGCAGGGGCTCCTGTGGGAAACAGTAACTGGGCAGAAGCTGTAAAACTAAAATAGTTTTCTTGAAACTTTTCTCAGCCTGTCTCCTGGGGCCATAAACCATAAACTCTGCCTCCTATTCTCCACGTCCTGTTATGGAAAATTCTGCTACATCCATAAGCTTAATTTAACGCTAACGAAGATACCCTAGTGGCCAAATTTAGTAACTTGTCAGGCGGCTCCTAATTTTCACATTTTAAGCTCAGAGAAATTGTAAGTGATCATTATCTCTTATGAATGAGAGCAAATCAGCGTGACATCAAAAGTAGTCTCAAAGGCGCCAAGCGTAGACGGTCTTTAACAGTTTTAGAAGTGGAACCGGGCAAGGACTCTCCAGGGAAGCAGCTCGCTTTTATTTGGAAAGCTCTGCGGTGGAGCTCTGCGCTCTGTTTATCAAAGACGTAAACTTAAGATTTTTTTTTCCCCTATTAGTACTTGACTTTTGTGGAAAGGAGTGATAAGTTGATAAGAAAACATTTTTGGAAAAATGTCAGAATGTGGTGCGAGCGCAGAATGGATTCAGCTCCATGTCCTGTTTTGAGTGTTTACAGTTTAAAGGAGGAAAATTGAGGTTCGTAGGTAACTTTAGAGTGGGGATGCTCCGGGAGTTCTGTATTTTACTGGCTAGCTAACAGTGACCGCTGTGGAAAGCCTTGATCAGCCAGCCCACCTCTGGAATCCTTTTACAGAGGAAGCAGGATTGGAAGTCAGGAACTCCAAATTCTCATGCTGGATGTATTATGACCTACCTGTGTGACCAGGGGCAAGTCCACTACTCCGGTCTTACATCTGTGAGGCGAGGGGACTGGGACTGAGAGTCTCTTTTCCTTTACATTTGACTTTATAGCTTGTACTATAACTTCTTTCAATAGGATTTCAAGGGTATGTCTAAAATGCAAAAATTTAATTCACAAGACAAAACCAACAAAAGCATAGAGATCAGAAATAATATATATACCAGGGAATACTACTCAGCCATAAAAAATGAAATCATGCCATTTGTAGCAACATGGATGGACCTGGAGATGATCATGTTAAGCAAACTAAGTTAGACAAAGAAAGACAAATATCATATGATATCACTTGTATGTGGAATCTAAAAAAAAATGATACAAACAAACCATGCACCATTGCGAATACTGTGTGTTTGGATTCCAACAGAAAACCAAACCCTTGATGGCAGAATTCTCAGTGAAGTCCACCATTATTTCCCGGTATGCCTTCACTACGGTTTCCTGCAGGATGCTGAACAGAGCGTCTGAGGACCAGGAATTCGAGTTTCAGATGCAGATTCCAGCTGCAGCTTTCATCACTAACTTCACCATGTAGGTGACCCATGGCTCAGAGACCCTGGAGTGAGGATTTCTATGTGGGGTGGTCAGGGTGAGCCTGAGATGCTGTGAGAATTTATAAATTCTCCACCAGACAAGACGTAGGAAAGAAGGTTGATTCCCTTCCTCTGCACCCCCCTTCTTGCATCCTTCTCTCCTTCCGTCCCCTCTTCGTTTCCTTTTTCTTTCCCTCCAACAAATGAATGAGTCCCCGCTCCAGACCAGACACTCTTCAAGGTGATACTTCAAGGTCTACTTCTGTGAAAAAGCCGAATTTCTGCTCCAGAAACCCCAGTGGGGAGAAACAATAAATAAGTAAACAAATGAATAAATGAGATCATGTCAGACAGCAGTGAATGCTCTAAAGGTGGCAAGTAAGATCGAGGGGGCTTGTTAAGGTAGGGGAGTCAGGAGGTGGCTCACAGGAGGCAATGTTGAAGTTGAGATCTGAAGGGCCAGATAGCATGAAACCTTGGATGTACTGGGTAGAATGTATTTCTTCTCTTCTCCTGAACTAAGACATAGAGAGATGCAGAATTGGTGTTTGGGTTTAATTCTAGGTCTGCGCCAGATTCAAGCTGGCGAATCTTCTTGAAAGTTTGAGGAGGTCTTCTGATTTCCTCCTGGAGAATCACAGAGGCCCCGTGGTTCAGGTCTTACCATTTGCACCTGTTGAAAATTGCCCTCAGACAAAACAGATGATTCAAGGGTAGGGTCCTGGCCTGGAATGCATTTCTTCTGCATATCCGAGAGGCAAATAGAAATAGTTTCTAGGGTTGTCATGGTTACGAGAGCCGTGTTTGAATTTGTCTTGGACGGCAAGCTGGCAATGCAGCTGTCTCTCGTGTTTCAGGCTCATTGGAGACAAGGTGTATCAGGGGGAAATTACAGCGAGAGAAAAGAAAACCGGTGATAAGGGGACAGCGAAAAGGAATAAAACCACAGAAGATAATGGGTAAGTTCCATTTATTAAGGAATTAAAAGTCCACTTCAGCAAAGTGTCAAATTTTCTATCTCTTTGCATCCCCATCTTGTTCGCTCCCTTTCCCCCAAGTATTTACCTTTTTATTTTTTATCATAATAATAAATAATTAAATACACCTAGTTAACAATATCGTAGCTACGGGTTTGTGATACAAAGGAATGTTTTACCACGCTTGTGCCCAGTTATCCCTTCCAAGAAACATCTGCTTCTAGTATTTCTGTAGTTTTCCAATAGTTACTTCCCTAACTCTGTTATGATAGTCTTGCTTTTAAAATTTTTCTTGCTAAAAATCAGATATCATCTGTTGATTCTCTACTCTGAAGAAAGAGGATTTAGCATACTTACAATAATTCCACTTTCCCTCTGCATTCCGAATTTTTGTATTATTATTTCTTCTTTTTCTTCAGTCAGGGTAAGCAGAGCTATACCATCTTCGATGGGCCCTACTATCTTAAGTGAGAATATCCTTGCTCCTTCTCTTCACCCTACCTTTCCTTTTCCATTTCCAGCACTCGTCTTTCCCTACTTCTGTTTACTTTTACATTATCAGAACTGCCAACATTTAAATTCTGATCTGTCATGGTATTCTCTGTCTAGAAGCTTAATCTAAATATGGAAAACCAATAAATCAATTTCTTGTGAATGACTCCAAAAATGAGAGGAACTGCAGAGCCACCTGGCATACTGAGATTCTGTTTCCTTCTCTCCCAGCCCATTTGGATAAAAAAGTCACCCGCTCCCTTTGAAGGAAAATGATCTTAGTATCCAGAGAAGATGGTGTGGGCTTTTTGAGGCTCTTTTCTGACACCTTATAAATTGTTCAGAATCATGCCACAGTTTCATCTAGTTGGATCACAACACATGTGTCTGCTTGTCCTGGAGGTCCCAATTCAGCCCTCTTCCCCTTTGTCCCCTCGGGTCTGACTCGGGTTTCCCCCAGTAGGAAAGTTCAGGAACCTTTGAATTCTCTGATCTTCAGTATCTTTGAACCTGCATGACCTTCTTCTAGAGCCAGGCCTTAGCTTCTCCTCCCAATACTAACTTTTAGGGTTTTTTTTTTCTAATATTGGCTGAAAAAAATATGCACAACCTGAAAGTCGAGAATTATGTTTTATCAGAGGCATTACTGAGACTATAGGCCAGGAGACCACCTCTTGGATAGCTCTGAGGAACCATTCCAAAGAGGTGAGGGAGGGGCCAGGATGTACAGCAGTTTTTGCTGACAAAGGAGACAAACAAACCCATGTAGTCCAAAATCAAAAGATTACTGCTAACCCCTAAAACAGACATCTCAAGTTAATGATTTTAGTGCTTTTCTAGACATGGGAAGATGCAGGAGTCTGAGCTCATTGACTTTATTCCATAGAGATGCATCTTAACCATCCAGGGCCAGTGTTCTGTTTCTCTCCATCCTGAGTCCCTGCGGGGCAGGTGCAGTGGGTGGTGGCTGGCTGGATGGTGGGGAAACACTGCGGTCCACGCTAAGGAATCTCCCTGAGAGAGTTTGGCTGGTGCCCTGGGGAGGACTGGAGGGGACCTGGCTTTCTCCCATGACCTGTTCCCTCTTCTCTTCCTTCCAGGGAGAAGGGGACGGAAACCTTCAGAGCCTCCGTGGTGCTGCCCAGCAAGGACAAGGCGGCCTTCCTGCTCAGCTACGAGGAGCTCCTGCAGAGGCGGCTAGGGAAGTACGAGCACGCGGTCAGCGTGCGGCCCCAGCAGCTGGTGGGGCGGCTGACGGTGGAGGTGGACGTGCTGGAGCCGTCGGGCATCTCGGCGCTGGAGGTGCCGCGGCTCCAGAACAGCGGGCACCGCGGCGGCGGCGGCGGCGGCGCGCGCGGGGACGGTGAGCGATGCGCGCGGGTGGCGCTGCGTCTGCGCGGGCCTTGGGTGGTAGGTAGTAAGGGACGCGGGAATCTGAAGCAGAGCAAAGACAGCGCCATGTACATCTGTATTTTTGTTGAGGCCAGGCTCTCCTGGGAGGTTTAAAAATATTCACATCATTGGACGCGGTACTGTCCACTTCTGGGCCTCTAACCTTGGTGAACCATCTAAAACATTGGGACTGTTACAGGTGCGAACCCGCTTGCTAATATTTGTAGTAACAAGAACATTCCATCCCCTTAAATATCCAACCAGAGGGAGGTAATAAGTAAAATAGGGTTATAAAAACAATGCAGCATGTGATGGGGGGAGGGAGACACAATTATATATACCTTACATGTGTTAACTCTGTTAACTTTGAAGCTGGCAAAAAACTAGAAAGTTATACAGAATAATCATTTGATACTAGGAGTGAGGGATTATGGGGTCATTTTCTAATACTCTGTTTTAATTTTTTATTTTTTAAAATTGAAGTATAGTTGATTTACAATGTTGTGTATCTGCTGTACAGCATAGTGATTCAGTTATACATATATATACTTTTTCATGTTCTTTTCCATTATAGGTTACTACAAGATATTGAATATAGTTCCCTGTGCTATACAGTAGGCCCTTGTTGGTTATCTATTTTGTATATGTTAATCTCAAACTCGTAATTTATCCCTCACCACCTTCCCCTTTGGTAACCATAGTTTGTTTTCTATGTCGGTGAGTCTATTTCTAGTTTGTAAATAAGTTCGTTTGTATCACTTTTTTAGGATTCCACATATAAGTGATATCATATGCTATTTGTCTTTCTCTGTCTGACTTACTTTACTTAATATGATAATCTCTAGGTCCAGCCATGTTGCTGCAAGTGGCATTATTTCACTTTTTTATGGCTGAGTAGTATTCCATGTAAATATGCATCATACCTCAAAGAATGTTTTAAAATGTTATTTCTTCCTGATGACCATTTAACGGGGAAGGCTCCTGGGTACAACTGTGTGAAGGCAATGTGTTTTCAGGAGGAAGGAGAGAGTTGGCAGGACCTCGGGGCGGGCAGAGCAGTGATGCTGTGTCTGGGATGGAAGTACCCAGCTCTATAACTATTTTAAGATGCTAAATAGGAGATGCTGAGGGTCGTCCTGCTGCAGGAATGACATGTATGTGCGTTTTGCCTAGTTTTCAGCACCACTGTGACTCTTCAGAGAGGTGTCCTCCTGTGGTGTGTGTTACGCTTGGAAGGGGCAGGCATGAGTCACCATCGCTGGTTGCAAGGTTGCTGACTGTTTATCCGCAGGGCCTGTGAGAATCTCAGAGGAATTTCTCCAGACCCTTGATCTCTTGGGAATCTGTTTATTTTTAAGGAAACTGTTTTCCTGGCGCTTTCTACCAGAGCCTACATTTTGCCTTCTGAGCGTGGGGTTTCACAGGCGTCTCCCCAGCCAGGTGCAGTGGCCCGGGTCCCTGTTTGCCTGTCAGTCTCGTCTTTCAGAGCTCAGCTGTTTTTGTTCCTGCAAAACAACAGCTTCAGGAGCCAGAGGCACAGGATGTTGTGACCCTGTCTGGATGCCCTTGCGTGTACCCAAAAACAAATGCAGGGTAGAGATGGAGCTAGAATTGCTCTCACACCAGGACGCGGGCTATAGTTGTGTGAATGTGGACCGCGGCCAGCGCATTCCTCTGATGGAGCTGCCTGGCCTTAAGGAGTCAGACTTCTGGACGTTCCCTAAGCACATCTGACCTCTGACCGTTGCCCTCTTTAAGGAAGCAGTTCTAGGCAAGGATTACTATATGCTAGCTACTCTCAGCAATTGCACGTAATATTATCTCATTCTGTCTCCATAACAACACGCTTGGGGAGCTTTTGTAAAAGACTGAGGGTGTGAGTTCAAATTCCAAGTCTCTCCTAGTTACATAAAAAGAAGAGAAAGGTTAAAAACAACGGAAGCTACCTTGGCCTCAGGTTACTTGCCTGGTGTACTGGGATTGGAACCACCGCTACTGAAGTGTAAATTAATGGGCTTTTGCTCAGTGTGCAGGCCAGTTCTGTGAGATGTAACTTGGAAGCCAAAGCATTATACTTTCTGGATTATTAAAATAGTAAATGAGAAGAATTCTTACAGCTCAAATACAAAAAAGACAAACAACCCAATCAAAATGTGGGCAGAGGACCTGAATAGACACTTCTAAAGCAGATATACGAATGGCCAGCAAGCATTTGAAAGGATAGTCAAGACCACTGGTCACTAGGGAAAGGCAGATCAAAATCAAAACCACAATGAACCACGACTTCACACTCACAAGGATGACTATACTCATTAAAAAGAAACAAAAATGGAAAATAAGTTTTGGCAAAGGTGTGGAGCAGTTGAGCCCCCTTACATTGCTGGTGGGAATGTAAAATGGTGCAGCCACCGCAGAAAACAGTTGGACGGTTCCTCAGAAACTTAAACGCAGAATCACCATATGACCCAGAGATTTCGCTGAGGATATATGCGGAAGAATTAAAAACAGGTACTCAATACTTGTACACGAATGTTCATAGCAGCGCTGTTCACCGTAGCCAAGAGGTGCGCACAACCCGGAAGTCCATCAGTGGATGAGTGGGTGAACCAGAAGTGGTATAGCCACGCGATGGCGTATTAACCAGCCATACAGAAGGATGCAGGACTGAATTACGCTGCAAGATGGATGAACTTTGACAGCATTATGCTGAGTGAAAGAAAGCAGACTCAAAAGGTTACGTACTGTATGATTTCACTCCTGTGAAATGTGCAGAATAGATAAATCCACAGAGACAGAACGCAGATTGATTACTGCCAGCGCCTGGATGAGGAAGGAAGGAATGATGGCTTCATGGTCAGAGTTCCTTTGGGGATGAAAATGTTCTGGAACTGGATAGAGGTGGTGTCACACAACGTTGTGAATGTACTGAATGTCACTGAATGGTACACTTTATTTATTTACTTACTTTTTAATGGAGGTACTGGGGATTGAACCCAGGACCTCCTGCATGCTAGGCATGAGGTCTACCACTGAGTTATGCCCACCCTCCCTAAACTGTACACTTTAGAATGGTTAATTTTATGTTACGTGCAGACTAGCACAATGTCTTGAATGCCCATAGATGCCCAGTAAGGGTTTGATCGAATCTGTTTAAAAATCTTATGCGTCTTTTTCTTTGTTTGATCTGTTAACCTCACGACTCTGCTTTTTGCTGTGAAGGCTCTATTAGGATTGTAATCTAGGCACTTAGCATGGTGCCTGGCATAGAATGGATGCTCAGTAAATACTGGTTGAAGGAATTTAGGGAAAAATAACTGTTGGCAATGAAGATGCTATTAGGTTTTCAACATGTTCCTGGTTCAAGCTGGTCAATTCTGCCAGATCTTGGGTGTAGCTCTTATTCTGCTGTGGAGGACGGATTAGGAGACAGAATTTAGTTCCAAAAGACTGGTTACAAGAATCTAAATCTCTCCCTTTTCCAGAGTCCCCAGATAAAAGACAGGATGCTCAGTTGCATTTGAATTTCAGATAAACACTATGTCCAGTGCAATATCTGAGACATACTTATATTTTTGAAAAAATCGCTCGTTGTTTATCTGAAAGTCAAATGTAACCGGGCATCCTGCCTTTTGACTTGCTAAATCTGGCAGCTCTGCCCTATTAAAGGCTGCATTGTGACTAACGTCCACCCCCCAGCTCCAGTTCCCCGCTGCTCCGTGTCCGTCCCCCCCGATCCGGTCTCCACGCTGCAGCTGGAAGGGCATGGCCCCGTTTGGCCTCTGTACATTTGCCAGGAAACAATCTGGTTGTTATGTGAGGGTTTCCAGCATTGTTCCAAGTGATTCATACCTGAATCATTTGGCTCTGTAGCTGGTTTTGTTTTGTTACTAAAGCCAATAGGAGAACTCACGTTCCCTTGCTTGTTTCTATGGTTGGATCAGGGGCGGCTGTGAGCAGGGTAACTCAGAGAGCCCCGGGAGGGTGGTCCTGTTTCTTTCAGTTGATCCTGGTGAGCAACCTACTCTTCTTTGGGAGACCTCGCTCTGTTTCTTCCTTGGTCCTGCTGTATTAGTTTGGTGTGTGAGGTGGGATGTTGTCTGGAAGAATGGCACTGTCCACCACAGTTGTGGCTGAAACCAGAAGTGGGTGCGGGTGACATGTGTTAACGGGAGCATTTGCCACACCCATCAAAACACTTTCAAGACGATCCTCTTGAAAGGCCCCTCTATCCATCTGTCCAAGTAGGTGCTGATGTGCTGAGTCATCTCCACGTGAAGTGTTCAGCAAACTTACCTTGAGTCTTCACCATGTTCCTGAGCCTGAGCCAGATGCCTGGCACCTACAGATGGCCAAGATGCTGTCACTGCCCTGGAGAACTTAGAGTCGGCAATTCTTTCTCTTTCTTTCTTCCTTCCTTCCTTCCTTCCTTTCTTTCTCTCAAAATGGAGGTACTAGGGATTGAACCCAGGACCTTATACATGCTAAGCATGTGCTCTACCACTGACCTAAACCCACCCACCTAGAGTCAGCAATTTTTAAAAATTAGCAAAACTTTTAAATTGTAGTAAAAATCATGTAACATTAAATTTACCAGCTTAACCATCCCTGAGTGTACACTTCAGTAGTGTTGAGTTTATTCACGTTGTTGTGCAGCCAACCTCCCGAATTTTTTCATCTTCCCAAACACTGCCTCTGAATCCATTCAACAACTCCCCCTACCTGCCACTGCCCCCAGACCCTGGCAGCCACCGTTCTACTCTCTATCTCTATGAGTTTGACAACTCTCAAGACCTCGTATAAGTAGAATCATACAATATGTGTCTTTTTTGTGACTGGCTTATTTTACTTAGTGTCATGTCCTCAAGGTTCATCCGTATGGTGACATCTGACAGGTGGCCTTTTCATGGCTGAATAATGTTCCATTGTATGTATAGACCACATTTTGTTCATCCGTTTATCTGTGGAAGGACACTTGGGTTGCTTCCACCTCTTGGCAATTGTGGATGGTGCTGCTATGAACATGGCAGGCAGCATCTTTGAGATCCTGCTTTCAATTCTATTGGGTAGATACCCAGAAGTGGAGTGCTTATATTTTTAATTTTTTAAGGAACCACCATACTGTTTTCCATAATGCTGTACCATTTTTACATTCCTACCAACTGTGCACAAGGGTTCCAGTTACTCCACATCCTTGCCAACACTCGTTATTTTATGGGGTTTTTTTTTGGACCACAGCCGTCCTAATGAGTGTGTAGAGTTGGCAGTTTTGTATAGTAATCAAAGAAAACCCTCTGTATGGTTGAATCCATAAAATGCCACCCAGGTTTTCTCAATGATTGGGCCATATTCCAAGAGGACAGTACAGAGGAATTTAACAGAAGTCTGTCAATTTTAGAT